>NC_085137.1:299844051-300175521 GCF_035046485.1 Aedes albopictus
GATTTGCTAAACCTCATCTTGACGTTCTTACCCACACCCGATATTCGCTACGCATCGGGCCTACGTAAGATCGCTGTCAGTTCGTACGCATACAACCCGATCGGAGGGTATCGTGAATCGATTCATGATTCAAATCAGCAGTGTTACCAGCGTTGGCCACTGACTGTACACTCATTGCACAATTATGGGTCACTCAAGATACAACAATTTCATAATATGAATCGTTTTTCATACAAAAATAACACTTTCATTATTTTTATTTTATATTCTCTTCATTGAAACTCCTTTTTATTGTTTTATATAAAAATCTGCTAGTACAATTCATTTTAGGCGGTGAAAATTACTGAAATGTTGGTGAATAATGAAAACCACAATTATGGGTCAAAATTGGCTGTGTAACAATTATGGGTCAATTTGTTGCCTATTGTGGGTCACTCAAGAGGAATCGGCTGAACAATAATGTTTTATCTATTTTTTCAATGAATGGTCACTTATTCTAGATAGATCAACTATAGTAGAATCTAAAACTGGTCTCAAACCTCTCAACGAAGCATGTTTTCACGATTTGGAATCAATTTTTCAAAATTGGGACAAAATCTCCAACACAACCACTGATAAACGCCTAAAAGTATGAAATGCCCATGTACGCAATTTTATGCGGCACAAAAAGTGACCCATAATTGTGTGATTTTCGGTGTTTCTTGTCACAATAATGAGTCATTTAAATTTTGCCTGAAATAAGCCTTAATTAGCTGCAGTCACATGAATTTCTACATTCAGAACGTAAATTATACCTTTGTTCTAGTGACGATACCATTTCGCACTTGAAAATCACTAAAGCTCGCCTTTACAGAGCTTACGAAAGCAGCACACGCACTTTCTGATGTTCACAATCGAAGCGTTACTTTGACAGATGGTTTTACGCCGAACAAAAAATTATTGAAATTATGTATGTTTTGAAGTATAAGCCCGTGTGCGATACGTTTAGTGACACAAAACAAATTAACTCATCAACGAAAAATGATAATGGCTAACAAAAGCTTGCAATTAGTTAGTATTTATCTATTGAAAAAGTGACTAATAATTGTGTGTGACCCATAATTGTGCAATGAGTGTATGCGATTATTGGCGGGGCATCATGTTCCTGTGTATCCTTGTCAAGTTTATCAGTATCAGTTATCAGTAAACTTAAGTAATCCTTAACCGGATACGGGCAGTGGCGTAGCCAGAAATTTGCGTTGGGAGGGGTTTTCGATGTTCAATATTCCTGTTTTTACTTGCTACTCACATTTCGTAAAAATATACACTGAATTTGAGCCATACACTCAGCGAAAAAAAACTTACGAAATTCATCGAAATACCTTAAGAAAATTTGCTATAACTAAAACTTATGGATGTCATAAGAATACCTTATAAAAATTGATCGTGCTTGTTATGGAAAATTACATAAGATAGACAAAAAAAATCTCAAAATGATGCAGACTGGATTCGATCCATGATCGTCGGGATCACTGAGCTCGTGTCTTATCCACACGGCAACCGACGCTTGAGTTTGATTACTCCTAACCCTAGTTCCGCAGTTTTAGTCCATTCGTTTTATCAAACTTATACTTTTTAACGTAACAAAATCGTCTAACTTCAACGTAATCTAATTCATCTGCCACACTGTCAACGTGATATCTGTTTATCGAATGGTCAAACAATACCACCATCTTCCTATTCGTTTTCGAAGATTCTATACGCTCTGGAGTGGTAACGGTCAGCGCTAGGTAGGCTGATACGTCGGTAATTGTAGCGTTATCGGGGAACGCTCCTCAGTGATTCCCAAGTCGACAACAGCAAGGATGTATACTATCAGCTATTATTGGCGGAGCCAGCTTCCCTACTAACAAAAGTAGCTGCATAACAGCTTATAGAGCAAGCGCTCTCGGAAGAAAGCTCTGTTAAACGCATATACAGGAAAATTGTTAGTTGGGTTGCCTCCTCTTTCATCATGCTCTCTCCGTTTGCATGTTTAGGAGAGTGAGTAAGAAAAGGAATAAGCTAGCTCCGCCAATGCTATCAACGCTACTGTTCCTCATCGTAATCGACGAGATCCTGATAGATGCGATTGATCGTGAACCAAATCGTGGGTTGCTATGGCAGCTTATTATCATGGAGCACCTAAATTACTTCGAATTGGTTGATGACGTTGCTCTCTTAGCTCAATGGCGCTCTAGTATGCAGAGCAAGATCGATGATCTTGCCAATCGCTTCTCGGCGGCAAGTCTTACTATCAACGACAACAAGACCAAATCGTTTGATGTTAACACGATCAACCCTTCCAGCTTCACGGAAGCTGGAGAATGTTGAAGGTTTCAATATCTACCAAATGGCAGCTGATGGCTGCTCCAAGATCGACATCTGTGAAAGACGAAATTTGTGCTATCGAGTCGAGTGAAGTACGAGACATTGAAGACGACCTTACAGATAAGGTCGAAATACGTATCTTTCAAAGGGTGCAAATTCTTAGTGGGATTAAAACGAACATTGCTTAACCCGATTTTCTTTTTTACCTACAGGTATTCTATTAACACGCCCATCATCATCATCTGTGCTGCTGTACGCATGTGAAACCAGGTGTGTATCAGTGGAGAACACTCAACTCAACAGTTCGTCATAAATTTACAAACATTGTACGTACTATGTGACAGAGTTGGCAATACTGCATATTAAGACTAAATCATGAAGTCAGATAATTATAATAAGATATTTTAATAAGATTGATTTTAACCTCTAGGAATTCTATGACGCAATCGTACTTATTATCCTAATGAATAAAGTTTGTATTGGCGTATTGCTTGGAAAAATGTTTCATTGTTTGTTGTTGTTTCACGTGCCTATATCCCGAAGCGAACCTTTTTCGTATACCATTCATATTTGAGTGTACTACTTAAGTGTTGTGAAGCGAATCAACATCAACATCCTGTTCATATAATTCGTATTTTAACGTCTGCACAAGTTTGCATCCTTACCGGATATGTTCGCTACTTGAACTAAGTCTTCCGTTTCCCACCGGTCGGTCGGGCGGTCGCCTGTATTACACTTACAATAACAAACTCATCCATTCTGAACCGCGTTTAAACTTTTATTCGCCCAGCAAGACGAGGAACAGCTTCGTAATCCTGTTGCAAACGCCGCCTTCGCCCGAATGGGTTTCGTTTAAAATATGTTGTGTCATAAAATTCCAATAATAATACTCTCAAAAATGCAATGCACTTTCCATGTGGCCAAACCTTCCCACTGGGATTCGGAGGAAGCACCGCTCCGCTTGGTCGGCTCCAAAATTGTTAAATTCAATTCGTTCCGCTGCATTTCTTCGGTTCGACCAGCACAGGACGAAACCGGAGCCAAAACTTTGGATGCAATTCCTTGAAAGTGCAAATAAATTCCCCGAAACTACTGAGCGCTTTTAAGAGGTGTACTCCCGACACGGGAAGAAAGCGTTTAAATTGCCAAAGAAAATTTACACTCCAACAAATCGACCTGGGTCTATGGGAAGAGCTTAGGGAAAATGCATTCATTCCTGGAAGCCAGTTCTACGACACCAGTGGGAAATGCTACGGAGGGATAGTTTACAGGATGCGGAAATTGGGACGCTCACTTGACTCTATTTTTTTTTCTCACGAGTGCATCGTAAGGTTTTCTTTACCTTGTGAAAGATCATTTGAATGACACATCATTTGAAGTTAGAAAAGAAATTAAGATTGTTATCTAACTGGTTGGTAATAGTTTTAATGAGAATTTAAATTGATATAGAGCAAAGTTTACATTTTTGTAGGAGTTTCGAATCACGTATTGTGTGTTGTTCCATACGCTGAGCGATGTTATATTTACTTTACCGTGAACAGCCTATCGTTCAGTTTCAACATTATTTCCAGATTATTCTTTCTTTTTGGAGTAACGTCCCTACTGAGACAGAACTTGTTTCTCAGTCCTTCCAAAACTAAAAATCGAGAGGTTTCCTCGTCATTTTGCATTCGTATGGCGTGTGACAGGCACAACAATATGTTACACGGTGTTCAATAAGTTCGGATACACGAATAAATTGAATTGATTTCCCATCTGTGATTCAGATTTGCCAAATGAATGTATTAATTGAAAGCTTGCATAATACTGATCAAATACAGTATATGTTTTGAAATGAATTGTGCTTAATCATTTTGTAATAATTGCAAATGTGTCTCAAGTTCCTTTCGGCCGGCACGCACGTCTTTCATTGGCATTTCGTCTAGTTTTTATTGAGTAATGGTGTTAAGTTGAATCAAATTAGGTTGTTGTCCTCAGCAACTATGACCATACGAAATAATCTATAAGATTCAGATTGGGTGAAGTACGGAGTCATTTTATCTTGATCTTCAATATTGCTAAAATTGTCTTTGTACCTGTTTCAATGATTTTTGTTTTGTAAAAAAGCAAGGCTGCGTTATATCTCAGTTTAACCCATAATTATCTTTTCAAAAACGTGATTAAAGCCTGTATCCGCAATAATCGGGACATAGAAGTACGGTAGTAACTCTGTACTGAATCAATAAAAATTGGCCAAAAACTTACTGAGAACTCTTTGATGTATGTTTATTATTTGTGCAAAATTTCATAAAAATTGATGCATTACTTTTAACTGTGGAAAAGAAGCAAACAGACGCTACAATTTAAAGTTCTGTGAGGATAATTATGAAATTTCGTGAGCAGTTATGATACTTATAGAGACACTTTCTTGCAAAATTTCATCAACTTTTATCATTTGGATTGATAGTAACTGGTGTTTATAGGGGATAGTGTTAGTGAAAATTTTTCATGTTTTTCATGTGCGATGTTTGCCCATTCATAACTTTTGAATGTCTCTGCCAATTTTCATGAAATTTTCACAGAAGGTAGTTGATTCTGTGTATATTATGCCTGTAAAATTTGATGATTATTGGTGAAGTACTTTCAACAATACAATCGATACAATAAGGGGTACTCACTAATTGTTGTTTGAGAGGCTAAAATCACGATCAGCTCCAATATAGGGGGATTAGGGGCATAATGGACACCCTTAGCAAATGAGTATGTTAGGCCTGTATAACAGACAAAAACTTAACATATTATCAGTTGGCTTACAACTCTAACTTGTTTCCTACGTATTTCAATCATTTACAGCAGGTAGAATGTCATTATTGTGAAGAAATAATGAATTGTAAACCAAGTGTTTTTTGGGCCTGGCAGGAAAGGTACGGGGCGAAATGGACATCTATCGGGGCATAATGGACACCCCTGCATATTTCATGCTGTATCTTTGATAATATCAACCAGGTAAGTAATTTGCCTACGGAGATCAATACCACAGATATAATACTCCATCTTAGACGAGTTCACATAACATCAAAGTTAATTAAATAAATTTTAGGCTAAAATAATCGGATTGATTTTTTCCATACTCTCTAAAACGCCTAACAGTAGGCAATGCGCGTACATCCATTCGTAATAGCTGGTGTTCATTTCGCCCCGAATCGACTACAACATTGAAATTGCTATTTTGGGTAAGTTCTGATCAAATATATAATACTTCATCCATTGCCAAATCTGTGTAGACATGTAGATAAGGTAACAATTCACTTGTTTTATGGTGGACACACTCAAACACTCGTAATACCTTATTTGCTGCTGCTTCGAAATTATAAGAAATCCACCATATGAAAAACATATTTCAATTTCAATGATATTTTGGTTATTTTGAAGGAATATAAATGGTACTTTTGAAAAAAAGAACATTGTCTTGTTCCTTTACACTTATGCATTAAAAGTTTTACATAAAAGTCAACGGTTTCGACAAAAACAGGGGTGTCCATTTCGCCCCGGGTGTCCATTATGCCCCTAATCCCCCTATGTTTCGACTATAAAATTGTTGATAGCGCATCGATTTTTTTGAAATTTTGCCTATGCAACTAAAGTAGATTGAGAGGTTTGTGTTCAAAATTTCAACCATTTACTTTATCAAATTCAAAAGTTACCGCGCTGACAAGCAGAACCATGGCCTGTACAAAATTCAATTTCTCGCTTTCCACTGTTTCATTGCTACAACACATTGTACTTCACCGATTCACATGAAATTTTGCAGCTGAAATGAACACATCTTAAGATATTATCAGGCAAAATTTGAGCAATTTTATTGTATCTTTTGCAGAGTTACAGCCATATTTCTGAGTCCCGATTATTGCGGATACAGGCTTTATATCCCTATTGTGGCAAATTTTAATCAAAATTGGCTTTATATAATGTATTTATGCTTTTTTCATAGATTTAAGCACATTTAAACCAAACTTGCAACTTTATTGCCCTATCATCACTGAAATAGCAGTGTAAAATTTTTGTCTATTAATTTAGTTATTTTAATTTAGTTTAGTGAAATGAAAACTCAAAAGTCAACGTTTTAAACTTCTGTCGCATGAGCTACTTTTCGAAAATTATTCTAGCGTGCCGGAGCTAACAAACATTAGATACATCTGAGGCTTATAAAAAAAAAGTAGAGAAAGACGTTATTCAAAACTATATGCTGCATTTGAACGGTGTTATATGACCTTTCAATAAATACATTAACTTTGAAAATCTGAATTACAGATGTGAAATTAATTCAAGTTATATGGTGTATCCGAACTTATTGAACACCCTGTACATTACGTTACATTATTCCGTACAGTACTACAAAATCAGACTAGCCATCCCACTGCATCTGTCAGTATCACAGCCATCAAATAAAAAAACGCGTTTTAAAAAATCAATCACGTACTTCGGCATCCTTCCACATCACCACACACGCTTTTTTGAATGAACCAACAATGCAAAATGCTGTATACAATGCGTCCCCGTTGTCGAGTTTACTTCTCAATCATTTCCATTGCGTTCGATTTCACAAATAGGTGTGCCTTCTGAGCGGGGGCCATCATCGGCAACGATTTCTAGGTGCCAGCATTTCTAGCCCGTCAATGAAGGTGGGTAGGCTCGCAGGCATGCAGGAAATGCAAACGCAGTGTGTCGATGTAAAATCTGAAGAATACCTCTCGTTGCATCGCAGATGTTTTACTATATGTGATCATTGGAAATTCATCATTCCGTCGTTCATCAAAATGGAAAACGGTAGAACATTCCTCGTTTCATTCTCGTATGGGAGATTGACTAGTGCCGTGCTACAGCGACGGTTAGCAAAGTTGTGACAGAAGCAAAAAAATATCATGAAGGGACCGTAAAACAGGTTGATCATGAGGTTGATAGTTATCCTGATAGTTTTTCAGCTAATTTCCTTAATATTTTTAATGCAGCAGTATTTTTCTTAGTTTTATATCTTTAAAACAAGTACTAGTGTCTCGGTTATCAACTGCAATAAGAAGATCATATAGTTTTTGGGTGGCCCATAATTTTTCATATGAGCGTAAATCACATTTTCATTTTGGGGTCACTTTGATAGTGCACTGGAAAACACATCAAATCCCTAAAATTGATCACCGATTGAAATCTTATGGGCATCAACATGATGGAAGAAACGGTGTGGATTGAATTTTTATACCAAAACCAAACCAAAAATTCTGAAGGAATTCCTTGAGCTGCAGCGAGAATTCTTGAAGGTATTCATGGATGGACTGCTGATCAAATCCGTGGGTGAACTTCTAAAGGATGTCTTGAAGAAAATTATGTACGAACTCCTGGATGGATTCTGTGAAATTATCTTAAATAATTCCAATACAAATCGCTGGAAGAATTCCTCTACAAATCCTTGAAGAAATTCAAAACAATCTGCAAGCATTCCTGGAGGCATCTCTGGAAAAGATGATGGAAGCATTGGCACGGTAAAGGCTGGGTATGCTGCGCAATTCAGATCCCATTGTGATCCACTAGCCTCTGCCCAGCAACTCCTATCCCTACCTCCACGCGGTACCGGCCGGAAACTATGAGCAACCTTAGGGAAGATCGGGTAACCAACCCCGGTGGGAACTTTGGTTGTAGGTTGACAGGTAAGGGGGGGTTTGCTTCGGCAAACCTGAGCGTCTGTTCTCCAGGAGGAGCGGCTCACAACAGCGTCTGATCCCCATGTTAGGGGCGGCTGATCTACGTCCGAGTGCCAGGGAAGGACTCTAAGCTCAACTGTGCACTATGGTCCTCCGGAAAGTAGGGGGTTGGTGTCAGGCCCTACGAGCCAGCCGTAAAAAACCATTGTAACGGAAAATCAGCAACAGAATAATACGAACCGAGACCAACGGCAACGACCCCAGCGAACAAAAAGGACTTGCGATTGGAAACTCGGTACGTGGAACTGCCGATCTCTCAACGTCATTGGGAGCACCCGCATACTCGCCGATCTACTGAAGGACCGCGGGTTCGGCATCGTAGCGCTGTAGGAGGTGTGTTGGACAGGATCCATGGTGCGAACGTTTAGAGGTAATCATACCATCTACCAGAGCTGCGGCAACACACGCGAGCTGGGAACAGCTTTCATCGTGATGGGTGATATGCAGAAGCGCGTGATCGGTTGGTGGCCGATCAACGAAAGAATGTGCAGGTTGAGGATCAAAGGCCGATTCTTCAACTTCAGCATAATAAACGTGCACAGCCCACACTCCGGAAGTACTGATGATGACAAGGACGCATTTTACGCGCAGCTCGAACGCGAGTACGATCGCTGCCCAAGCCACGACGTCAAGATCATCATAGGTGATTTGAACGCTCAGGTAGGCCAGGAGGAGGAATTCAGACCGACGATTGGTAAGTTCAGCGGCCTACGACTCATTGACTTCGCCGCCTTCAAAAATATGGCCATACGTAGCACCTTTTTCCAACACAGCCTCCCTTATCGTTACACCTGGAGATCACCACAGCAGACGGAATCTCAAATCGACCACGTTCTGATTGACGGACGGCACTTCTCCGACATTATCGACGTCAGGACCTATCGTGGCGCCAACATCGACTTCGACCACTATCTGGTGATGGTCAAACTGCGCCCAAAACTCTCCGTCATCAACAATGTACGGTACCGGCGACCGCCACGATACAACCTAGAGCGACTGAAGCAACCGGATGTCGCCTCAGCATACGCGCAGAATCTCGAAGCCGCGTTGCCAGACGAGGGCGAGCTCGATGAGGCCCCTCTAGAGGACTGCTGGAGTACAGTGAAAGCAGCCATCAACGACGCAGCCGAGAGCACCATCGGGTACGTGGAACGGAATCGACGTAACGAATGGTTCGACGAAGAGTGCTGAACGGTTTTGGAAGAGAAGAACGCAGCGAGGGCGGTAATGCTGCAGCAAGGGACTCGACAGAACGTGGAACGTTACAAACAGAAGCGGAAACAGCAGACCCGCCTCTTTCGGGAGAAAAAGCGCCGCCTGGAAGAAGCGGAGTGTGAAGAAATGGAACTGCTGTGCCGTTCCCAAGAAACACGGAAGTTCTATCAGAAGCTCAACGCATCCCGCAACGGCTTCGTGCCGCGAGCCGAAATATGCAGGGATAATGACGGAGGCCTCTTGACGGACGGACGTGAGCTGATCGAAAGGTGGAAGCAGCACTTCGATCAGCACCTGAACGGCGTGGAGAACGTAGGCACGGGAGCCCACGGCAACGGAAAGAACGACGACGCCAGTGCAGCGGAGGACGGAAATGAACCAACTCCCACGCTGAGGGAAGTTAATGATGCCATTCACTAGCTCAAAACCAACAAAGCAGCTGGTAAGGATGGTATCGCAGCTGAACTCATCAAGATGGGCCCAGAAAAGTTGGCCACCTGTCTGCATCGGCTGATAGTCAGGATCTGGGAAACCGAACAGCTACCGGAGGAGTGGAAGGAAGGGGTAATCTGCCCCATTCACAAGAAAGGCGACCATTTGGAATGTGAGAACTTCAGGGCGATCACTATTTTGAATGCTGCCTACAAAGTGCTATCCCAGATCATCTTCCGTCGTCTGTCACCTAAAACAAATGAGTTCGTGGGAAGTTACCAAACCGGCTTCATCGACGGCCGGTCGACAACGGACCAGATCTTTACCGTACGGCAAATCCTCCAGAAATGCCGTGAATACCAGGTCCCAACGCACCACCTGTTCATCGACTTCAAAGCGGCATACGATAGTATCGACCGCGCAGAGCTATGGAGAATCATGGACGAAAACGGCTTTCCTGGGAAGCTGACTAGACTGATTAAAGCAACGATGGACGGTGTGCAAAACTGCGTAAGGGTTTCGGGTGAACTATCCAGTTCATTCGTATCTCGCCGGGGACTGCGACAAGGTGACGGACTCTCATGTCTACTCTTCAACATCGCGCTGGAAGGTGTGATGCGACGAGCCGGGCTCAACAGCCGGGGAACGATTTTCACAAAATCCGGTCAATTTGTGTGCTTTGCGGACGACATGGACATTATCGCTAGAACATTTGGAACGGTGGCAGAACTGTACACCCGCCTGAAACGCGAAGCAGCAAAGGTCGGACTGGTGGTGAATGCCTCAAAAACAAAGTACATGCTGGTAGGCGGAACCGAAAACGATCGGATCCGTCTGGGTAGTAATGTTACGATAGACGGGGATACTTTCGAGGTGGTGGAGGAATTCGTCTACCTCGGATCCTTACTGACGGCTGACAACAACGTGAGCCGTGAAATTCGGAGGCGCATCATCAGCGGAAGTCGGGCCTACTACGGGCTCCAGAAGAATCTGCGATCGAAAAAGATTCACCCACGCACCAAATGCACCATGTACAAAACGCTGATAAGACCGGTGATCCTCTACGGGCACGAGACATGGACCATGCTCGAGGAGGACCTGCAAGCACTCGGAGTTTTCGAGCGACGCGTGCTAAGAACGATCTTCGGCGGTGTGCAGGAGAACGGTGTGTGGTGGAGAAGAATGAACCACGAGCTCGCTGCACTTTACGGCGAACCCAGCATCCAGAAGGTGGCCAAAGCCGGAAGGATACGTTGGGCAGGGCATGTTGCAAGAATGCCGGACAACAACCCTGCAAAGCTGGTGTTTGCAACGGATCCGGTTGGCACAAGAAGGCGTGGAGCGCAGAGAGCACGATAGGCGGACCAGGTGGAGCGTGACTTGGCGAGCATTGGGCGCGACCGAGGATGGAGAGCGGCAGCCATAAATCGAGTATTGTGGCGTACTATTGTTGATTATGTCTTGTATTAATGATGTTGAACAAATAAGTGTATGTATGTATAATGGAAGCATTTCTGAAATATCTGGTGGAAAACCTAAATACATTTTTGAATAGATCCCTCGAGGAATTTCTGAAGGAATCCTGCCCGAGCAGAAGGGAATAAAAACGGGATAAGGAGCTGTGTTATTTGGGCAAAAAATCTGAATTATTATTATTATTATTATTATTTATTAACGACACTTCACACCAGGAGGGTGCATTCGTGTCCGATCTGAATAATAGAATCGATTATTTTTAAGTTATTAACATAACACATTGTAAAAAAAAAAGACGCGGACACCGTCTTCAGCCAGAGGCTGTACAGACTGAATGAAACTAAACATTAGACAAGGGACACACGGAGCATGCACCAGTGGATACGGAGAAGAAACTATTCTCACGAAAAGTTTCATCGCCCGGAGCGGGAATCGAACCCTCACCCCATAGCATGGTGTGATTAGAAGCCTGGTGACCATAACCGCACGGCTACGAGGCTCCACAATTATATTATACAATTGTCTGTCATAAGCGGCAAAAAAACAACAACTATCATAACAAAATCTCCTGTGTGGTTCCTGTACAACCATTTTAATATGTAACTTGTTAATCACAGTGAATTCGGAAAATATTTCTATAACACATTTTGATATTCATATGTTATTGATAATAATTAGAGAGCAAAATTTATTATGATATCAATTTCATAGCTAAGCAAGTTATAATACTTATTATATAAAATTATCCACTTTGTCTCACAAATCCGCCAATAACATGAGTTTCATCACTCTGACGTAAGAAATATTTTCGAAAAGTCGAAAAATACTATATTATTTTTCTTATATTACTATATTAGTTAATAGTTCATTCTAAGAGATTTGAAGTTGGTTCACTACAACGCAAGATAATTGAATTTTAGTTATTTCTATATTTTCAAATAATACGAGCTTCGACTTCCAGCTGTTATCTATAAACGGTTCTCCTACATTTTTTTCGGAGCCCGGTTTTGAAATCAACACGTAATTATGCTTGAGAAAGTTTGGTCGTCGATAGTAATTTGTGACGTTAGTAATTTTTTTAACGCTGAAACTGAAGATTTTTTAGAATGCTCAACAGTTTTGTAGAACATTTTTGGGATATTGAAAAAAAAATCATAGATTATTACAATCTTTCTGGAAACATGCGTTTGAATTGCTCAGATTTTTTGCTGAATTCAAGAGTTATGTCGACAATTCTTCCTGGATTCTACAAGGATTCCTCCAAAAATTTTGTTAGAATTTCTTCTGAACTTCCTCTGATGATTCCTTCAGGAGTTTCACCAGAAATTTCAACAAGATTTTTCCTAAAATTCTAGCATCAATTTCTCTAAGAATTTCGTCATAAAGTCCTTCTATGTTTATCAAGAGACTTCTCTGAGGATTTTTTCTAAAATTAGTCGTATAATTCTTACAGAAATTCGTCAACATATTTCGTCATAAACTTTTCCATAAATAATTCTGAAAACTGTTTGTGAATAACTGACACAGGTTTGGAGAGCTATTGGTAGCTAATCCAATAGTTATAGGGACTTGGAGGACCAGAGAATACGGGATTCGATTTTCGGATCGGTTAACACATCGGGTGTGATCTGATTGATGGTCAACTAATAACTAAAATTTATTTACAACAGTAACAATTCAGGTCAATTCAACAAGTGTTGTAACGATGATCATCGGTGTGAGAACACGAAGTTCTGGCTATAGTAGTGGTAGATCGCCAGCACGATGGTCGAGTCCACCACACAGGTACAATACTGACTACACTCCATTCGAAGAACTCTGATAAATTTTCCAGAAATTTCTTCGAGAATTCTTCCACGGAATCTTTCACGGATTTTCAAAGACTCCTCTAAAATTCCTCCAAAATTCTGCATAGGATCCTTCCACGATTTCTTTTTCTGATTTTTTTGTAACCATTTGTCCCGAAATATCTTTGAGAATTTTACTCCCAGTTATTCGCCGAATTCTCCAGGAGTTGTTTAAAAATTCTGCCTAGGATTGCTCCGAAGAATTACTTTTGGAATTACTCTATAAGAAGATTACACCAGGAGTGCTTTTGAAGATTTCTCCAGGTATTTATCGAAGGGTTACACCTGAATTTCTTTTTCCGAATATTATTTAAGGAATTCTTCATAGAAATCTCCTTATTAACTGAATACAAAAACATAGAGACAGGTCATAATTGTGAAATTGTTGCTTTGATATCTAAACTTGTTACTGTTATGCTATAGTTGATATGTTGATCAATCGTACAACAATAACAAAACTTGTACTTCAACAAAACATGTTATTGAAATGTAATTTATAGTGAATGTACATCAGCAGCTTGATTATAACAAAATGAGATTGTCCAACAAAATTTGTTATGGGAAGGCTATGCCTTGATTATTTAATAATAACATAACAAGATATAAAAACAGGTTATGTGATTTCGTCACACTTAGAATAAAATGACGGATTACGGTAAAATTTTACCACAATCTCAACAACTGAACCTACGGTAAAAAGTTCGGTGATTTTCCAAATCACCGAATGTACTGTGAATCTCAGAAAAATGCATTTGTCAAAATTACCGAAACGTTCGGTACTTTTCACGAATTTACCGTAAAAATCGCAAAACGTTCGGCATGTTTGTTTACGAATGAACTGTCAATATCACTGAACGTACGGTAAATTTTACAAATGATCCGTAAATATTACGCACAAAAAAAAACCTATATTTTCGTACACACTTAGAATAAATTACAGTATGTGAGTGAACACTCGACGACTCGAGGAAGCATACTTGCTACCACTGTACAGAAGAGTCTTGCTTGAAGATGATGCGCTAATTCTAGCTGCCGGCATAGCTGTTAAATGCATTTTACAATAGTACGGTAAAATAGTCCCATCACCGATCTGTTCGGTAAAATATTCGCAGATCTCCTGTAAATTTGTGTGATTTCACCGGTTCTTCGGCAATGTCGTAGATTTCACCGATTTTCTCCTGTAATTTCATCGATTTCGCCGTAATACTGTAGTTTGCTTGTTTACATACCAGTTTCGGTGATTTTTTTTCACCGAATACTGTAATTTATTCTAAGTGTATAGTTATTAATTTGCTATTCTCCACTGCTTGGGTGAAGCAATCCCTAAACAAATTCCTGGAGCAATCCCCGAAGGAATTACTTGATGAATCACTGGAGGTATTCCTGGAGGAAGTCCTGAAGAAATGCATGGTAGAGGAATTTCTGGTGCAACTCCTGGTCGAATTCCTGGAGAAATATTTGAAAGAATGCCTGGAGGAATCCCGGGAGGAATTTTTGAAAGAATCCCTAGAGAAATTCCTGGCGAAATCCTTGGAGGAATTCATGGAGGAATCCCTGGAGGAGTTCCTGGAGAGATTACTGGGAAAATTCCTGGTCAAATTCATGGAGGAATTCATGGAGGAATCCCTGGAGGAATACCTGGAGGAGTTCCTGGAGAGATTACTGGGAAAATTCCTGGTCAAATTCATGGAGGAATTCATGAATGAATTCCTGGAGGAATTCCTGGATGAATGCAGAAATGCCTGAAAGAACTCACGGAGGAATCTCTCAAGATATGCTTGGATGAATGCCAGGAGGAATTCCTTGAGGAATACCTGGTAGAACTCCTAGAGGAATGCTTGTAGAAATTCCTAACAGAGTTCTAGCAGGAATTCCTAGACAAATTCCTGGAGTAACCCTTGAAGAACCACTGGAGCAATTCCAGGAGGAATACCTGGAGGAATTCTTGGAGGAATCTCATGGGTGATTTTTGGAGAAATCCCTGGACGTCTTCTCGAAGGAATTCACGGATGAATCACAGGTGGTATTCCTGAAGGAATCCTTGGCGGAATTCCTGCAGATAATTTCGGACGAATCACTGGAGGAAATTCCAGGAAGAATTTCTGAAGAAATTCCAGAATAAATTCTGAAGAAATTCCAGAATAAATTCTGAATGAATCCCAGGAGAAGTTCCCGAAGAAAATCCCTGGAGGAAGCGCTGAAGGAATTGCAGAAAGGATTCTTGAAAAACTCCTGAAGGAATCCCAAAAAGAGCTCGTGAAGGAATTCCTGAACTAGGGTTTGTTGAGCAATTTTAGGAGCAATCACAAGAGGAATTTCTAGGAGAATGTCTAAACAATTTCTGGAGAAACCCCTAAAAAATCAAGGAGGAATTCCTATAGGAATACCAAGAATAGTTCCTGGAGGAATCATTGAAGAATTTTTTAAATAATCCCTGGTACTGTTCCTTAGCAGCACTGCAAGGCCTACAAGGAATTCCCGAGTGAATTCCTGGAGGTATCTTGAAGAAATCCCAGGACGAATCCTGTAAGCACTTCCATGAGGAATTTCTTAGGAAATTATGGGAGAGATTTCTAAACGAATTTCTGGAAGAATTTCTGTAGAAGTGAAACCATTTGCTTTCATTCAACTTGCAAGTTCATAAACATTATATGTGTAACTTTTTGGAGAATTAAGCCATTGAACCAAGCTTTAATTTCTGAGTTCGGTCTTCAAGTTGCTTGAATTTTTTATTCTTTCCAAGTACCGTATTACCCCGCTAATTCGACACCGACTGTTGTTGAATTAGAAGATCCCGCCTGGTCCGTACCGGGAATCAAACCCAGATATTTTCAGCCTAAGGGGAATGGCATATCGGGCTGCAAAACGGTGAGTCGATAAGGAGAGCGTCCAATATAGCTCTGGTCCTCACAAGTTCCTACCTCATGCTTCCACGGGTCAAGCGATGACAAAGACCGCCAGCTAAGAGTTGAGTGCTTAGCTGGTAGTGCAGCCTGGGCACTGTTGTCCTTCTGACTTCAGCTAGATTGAGGAGGTACGATCCGAGTGTCTGTTCACCAAGGAGGTGCGGCTCAAACAGCGTCTGTTCTGGCATCCAGCGGCTGAGTAAGAAACGCTGCACCACGCCCAGCTAGATCCAAGGTGGTAGCCCCATCAGCGTGGTCGTCCCAGTGTTGGTTGGGACGTTAAACAGAACTGGCACGATGGCCCTCCGGCGAGACAGGAGTGTTGGCGTAGGCCCAATAAGCCACCCGTAAAAATCCCCATTGCGAATAACATAGGAGAAAATACGACTCGATACAATCGGCAAAGACCCACGCGACGAAATAAGGACTACGATTGGAAACTTGGAACATGGAATTGCAAGTCACTAGGTTTCGCAGGATGTGACAGGATAATCTACGACGAACTACATCCCCGCAACTTCGACATCGTGGCGTTGCAGGAACTTTGTTGGACTGGACAGAAAGTGTGGAAAAGCGGGCATCGAGCGGCTACCTTCTACCAAAGCTGTGGCACCACCAATGAACTGGGAACAGGATTTATAGTGTTGGGCAAGATACGACAACGTGTGATCGGGTGGCAGCCGATCAACGCAAGGATGTGCATGTTGAGAGTTAAGGGCCGTTTCTTCAACTACAGCATCATCAACGTCCACTGCCCACACGAAGGGAGACCCGATGACGAGAAAGAAGCGTTCTACGCGCAGTTAGAGCAAACATACGATGGTCACTCGCCGCGTGACGTGAAAATCGTTGTCGGCGACATGAACGCGCAGGTAGGAAGGGAGGAAATGTACAGACCGGTAATCGGGCGAAACAGCCTGCACGCCGTATCGAATGATAACGGCCAGCGATGCGTAAACTTTGCAGCCTCCCGTGGGATGGTAGTCCGAAGCACCTTCTTCTCCCGCAAAGATATCCACAAAGCCACCTGGAGATCACCCGACCATCAAACAGAAAACCAAATCGACCACGTTCTAATCGACGGTAAATTCTTCTCAGATATAACCAACGTCCGCACATACCGCAGTGCGAATATAGATTCGGATCACTACTTAGTCGCTGTATGCATGCGCTCAAAACTTTCGACAGTTATCACCACGCGTCGAAGTCGAACGCCGCGGCTCAACATCGAGCAACTTCGTAACGTAGAAGTGGCTCAAGACTACGCGCAGCAGTTAGCAGTGGCCCTACCAACGGAAGAGCAGCTTGGCGCAGCTACACTTGAAGATGGCTGGAGGGACATCCGATCCGCCATAGGTAGTACCTCGGCTACAGCACTAGGCTTCGCGACTCCGAATCACAGAAACGACTGGTACGACGGCGAATGTGAACAGTTGAAAAACGAGAAGAATGCAGCATGGGCGAGAATGCTGCAACACCGTACGAGAGCGAATGAAGCACGTTACAAACAGGCAGAACTCAGTCTTCCGGATGAAGAAGCGCCAGCAGGAAGAACGAGATCGCGAAGCGATGGAAGAGCTGTACCGCGCTAAGGACACACGAAAGTTCTACGAGAAGCTGAACCGCTCGCGCAGAGGCTTTGTGCCACAAGCCGACATGTGCCGAGATAATCACGGGAATATTCTCACGAGCGAGCGTGAGGTGGTCGAGAGGTGGCGGCAGCATTACGATGAGCACCTCAATGGCGACGTTGCAAGTACCGAAGGTGGCGTGGTAACAGATCTAGGAGTATGTGCACCGGACGAAAGACTTCCGGCCTCTGACTTTCAAGAGATTGAGGAGGAGGTTGGCCGGTTGAAAAACAACAAGGCCGCTGGAGCAGATCAACTACCAAGCGAGCTTCTAAAACACGGTGGAGAAGCACTACACTGGGTCATTACCAAGATTTGGGAGGAGGAAGTATTACCGGAGGAATGGATGGAAGGTATCATTTGCCCCATCTACAAAAAGGGCGACAAGTTGGATTGCGGGAACTACCGCGCGATCACACTACTGAGCGCTGCCTACAAGATACTCTCTCAAATTTTATGCCGCCGTCTATCACCGATTGCAAGAGAGTTCGTGGGGCAATATCAGGCTGGATTCATGGGTGAACGCGCTACAACGGACCAGATGTTCGCCATCCGCCAGGTGTTGCAGAAATGCCGCGAATACAACGTGCCCACACATCACTTGTTCATCGATTTCAAATCGGCGTATGATACAATCGATCGAGAACAGCTATGGCAGATTATGCACGAATACGGATTCCCGGATAAACTGATACGGTTGATCAAGGCGACGATGGATCGAGTGATGTGCGTAGTTCGAGTATCAGGGACACTCTCGAGTCCCTTCGAATCTCGCAGAGGGTTACGGCAAGGTGATGGTCTTTCGTGCTTGCTGTTCAACATTGCTTTGGAGGGTGTAATAAGGAGAGCGGGGATAAACACGAGTGGGACGATTTTCACGAAGTCCGTTCAGCTGCTTGGTTTCGCCGATGATATTGATATTATTGCTCGTAAATTTGAGACGATGGCGGAAACGTACATCCGACTAAAGAGTGAAGCCAGGCGAATCGGATTAGTCATTAATGTGTCGAAGACAAAGTACATGATGGCAAAGGGCTCCAGGGAGGAATCACCGCGCCCGCCACGCCGAATTCATATCGACGGTGATGAAATCGAGGCGGTTGAAGAATTCGTGTACTTGGGCTCACTGGTGACCGACGACAACGACACCAGCAGAGAAATTCAGAGGCGCATTGTGGCAGGAAATCGTGCCTACTTTGGACTCCGCAGAACTCTACGATCGAATAAAGTTCGCCGTAACATGCAAAAATGCAAAATAATGTCACGTTTCTGACTGTTTATTCCATAGCTAACTTCTACAGAATATCCAAAATCTTTCACTCATCGATGCCCCGCAGCGCGACATAGTTGATGAAAGCCTCGTCCTGCTTGTTATTCTGTTTCTGCTGACTGTTACAAACCTCTCCGCCCGACGATCCACCGGCAAAGCGAGAGGAAAATTATTTCGTGATTACAAAATTTGATTTCGCCTCGAACGGGGAGAACTGTTATTAGCCTAGTCGAGTAATTAAATTTGAAACTATGTAGGCAGGTACCAGCCTACCGAACGAGACCCGCCTCTAGGGCCTCCGAAGAGGCGACCACTCGATGAGTAAAAGCCTGGCAGGAAAAGCCGGCTTAGTGTGTTACATCAGTCTCCGCTCTCGATCTCGGTCAGTTCGTTCTCGGTTGGTTGTGGCCCTTTTGGAATAGCCACGGGCCAGTTTGGTTGTCGAATGCATTCATATCCTAGGTAGGTAGCTACCTGGTTGCAAACATTCTGCCGTAAGCAAAATTGTCTAAAGTCCCTTCTAAACACAGGAGTGATTCAGACTCTGTTGGATGCCAAGATGCAATCAATGCACTTACGATATCATCTAGCTGTTCTTAACATAGCGAACTATGAACTACCTTATTCTGATAAGAAAATTATACCTTTCAATAATAGAGGAGGATTTTCTAAAAACATCAATTAGCCTTTTGCACTTTTAAATGTTTAACCGCTTCTTATGTAATCAGCATATTTTCCGTTTCTAACAAAGTTGAAGTTGAAGAACAGAGTTGTATGCAGATTAAGTTTTAATTGAAATTGTTTTTTTTTTTTAAGAAGATTTACCAAAGAATGACAATTTTTGAGCATGTAGATGAAAATTTGGCTAGTTGAATTCAAATATTGTAAAAGGAGCAGCGGGCGTATTCGCGTTCGAGTTACGCGTAAAATGTGTCTTTGTCATCATCAGTTCAAGGTACCTGAGTGTGGGCTATATTTACTTACTATCAGCCCTGAGCACCCATGATGGTACATAGCGCCAGACTGAAAGATCTCCATCCTGGGCGATTGCCCGTCATTTGCCGGCTGTTCGGGCACGTATAAAGTTGATCTTCAATATTAACTTCTTTTCTCGATCAGCCTAGAAAGCTGTGTAGTGTCGATAGCGATTGTCTCAATTGGCTAAGAATAACACTAAGGACCGCCTGTTCCGGTGGTAAGAGTCCACCAACAGGTGACCCCTAATTCATGGTGTGATGCGGCTTCATGCTTACCGTGCCTAGGAATAAATGGCTAGGGGGGTCTAATAAAAGCCTAACCGCAAACGGAGCCTGTGGAGTACCAGGGCGCCCTCCACAGTATGTTGCCCTTACTGCGCTAACCGGAGCAATGGTGCAGTGGACCTTGTGTTTCTCCGAGACAATCGGCTGCCCTTCCATAGTCTCACTTGAGGCTAAATAAGGGCGGGATTACGAGAATATTGTTAATTTGTTTAAATTTTCACCTATATGGTTTCGCATTATGCGATACACACAGTGTACTCTGTGTATCCTCGCCTTTGGCGTTTTCCAATCGATACCGACCTGGTTTTGTTGCTGCTGTTCTTTGTTGTGCTGTTGTTGCGAAGAGTTTAATCTTGCCTAGTTTGGGTAGGATAGCTAGGATCAATCTTCAGCATAAAAGAACGGCAACAATCAATCTTTGCAGACTTATGCAAAATGGTTCAGCCCAAGTGGCCTTGGTCCAAGAATCTTACTTCCGTAAGGGGAATTTCTATCTAGGACACCTTGTGAACCCGGTCTTTGCTACTTTCAGTAAACATGAAATGACAAACTCGCGTGTCATGCCTCGAGCCTGTGTGCTTGTCAACAACACAATAGTTGCTACACTCATCTCTGAACTAACCACCAGAGATGTATGTGCTATCACAATTGATGTATCTGTTGGAAACCCCAACAGGAAATACGTCTATTGTTCGGTTTATTTACCGCATGATGAACCATCCCCCACGGATGCTTTCAAACAAGTCGTCACATACTGTACTTCAAAAGGCCTTCCGCTAATTGTTGGCAGTGATGCTAATGCCCACCATACCATCTGGGGCAGCTCAGACATTAACTTGAGAGGCTCCAGTTTGATGGAGTAGGGTATGTGTTCCATCATTAATCTCACGCTCCCATATTCATCCTATTCCAAAACAAGCGATTACGGCACCGATTGATTCCGTTCTTTTTGTTTTCAAGGGTGCTCACTTCTAACAAAAAATACAAACATAAGAAACAATACAAACAGCGCTTTAATCCTTTGTTTTTCGGGAGCTACATGCTTAAGAAGGGAACCAATACCCTACTTAAGTAGTACAGATCTTGCATTATTTAACATAGGCAACCGCCCAACCTTCATGGTAGGTATCTGCTAGAGAGGAAGTGTTAGACATAACGCTTTGCTCTAGTAGAATTAGTCACGATCTGACCAATTGGCTTGTGTCAGATGAAGAATCTTTATCTGACCATCGCAACATCTTTTTTGAACATTTAAATGATACTTCGAACATTGCGTTTCAGAAATCCCCGGTCAACAAACTGGGATCTTTTTACTGATTTGATTGCGGCCAAATTTCATGGATACTCACCATCCATTGACACTCCAAGTGATTTAGATGATACCGTTGATACTACAACGACCTTCATCATGGAAGCTTTTGAAGAAGCATGCCCTCTACGGTCTGTGAAGATCACAAGAGGAACCCCTTGGTGGAACTCTGATCTGGCGAAACTCAGGAAACAATGTAGAAAGAGTTGCAACAGACGACGTTCGGCTGGTTCAGAGGCTTTCAGGTCGGCTCGCAAGCAAGGATGGGAAAAAATCATTAAAATGTTGCGTATCCCTCACTCACATCCATGCACAATCCGATGCGAGTGTGCTTCTCCCCCAGCCAAGCAGAATATTTCCACTTTCATTGCCCATTCTTTCTAATCGCCGAGCACCGGGCGACGCAAGCAACGGCGGCCGAATGAATCGCTACAGAATCTGAATGCCGAAGGCGAACGAACCAATATTGAACGAATGTTTGCGTTCTGAGTCGGGTGCGAGAGCATTCGTTTTGGAACGTTCATTTAGCGTTCAGTGGAAGCATTCAGTACTGGGAATTGAATCAGTGAGTGCGTTTTGATTCAATCAGCTGAATGCCACTCGGTAGTTGAGAGAGCGAACGTTCTTTTCGTATACACCGATGCGCGATGCAAGCTGATTCAATTCGCTCTCTATTTGTTTCTCTCCTGATTCGCTTCGTTGGCGTCGGTGGCGAGCCGTTCGTGCTGCGTTCGTTCTTAGTGCGCCGTGCTCTCACTCAGTATTGGGTTGTTGGCGTTCTTTTTGCTAGTTTGCATCGCCGGCATTCGGGTGAGCGAATGAGTTTTCCCATGCTTGCTCGCAAGGCCAGCAGGAAAGCTCTCCGGTCTGCTGAACGATCCGGCCGGAAAACCCTTTGTACAAATGTTTCCAGTGTGAGTGAAGTCAGTCGGTTAAATAAAATCCTTGCGAAATCTAAGGATTTCCGAGTGAACGAACTTCGTTTGCCAAATGGCAATCTGACTTCCTCTGATAAGGAAGTTCTGGAATGCTTATTGAGCACACACTTCCCTGGATGTGTGGATATAACATCTTCGGATGAACATGATGTATTTTCTTGTAGTTATGATTCCCTGACTTCGGCTCAAAGTATTGTAACTATAGAATCGATTGAGTGGGCACTTAATAGCTTTGCTCCTTTCAAATCTCCTGGGGCAGATGGGATTTATCCTATTTTGCTTCAGAAGGGATTTGATCATTTCAATCATGTTTTGAAAAAACAATACTTGTTTGCAGTTTTGCTACGGGGTTCCCAAATCCTGGCGGGATATTACTGTGAAGTTTATTCCGAAAGTGGGTCGTGCGTCGTATGAAGAAGCAAAGAGTTTCAGACCTATCATTTTGACCTCTTTTCTTCTAAAATGCTTAGAACGCATTGTGGATCATCACATCCGTGATGTTTATCTGGCCAACGTGCCTCTTCATGCGAACCAACATGCCTACCAATCTGGTTAGTCCACTGTGACTCTTTTAAACAAGGTGGTTTACGATATCGAGAAAGCATTCGTTCAAAAGCAATCTTGTTTGGGTGTTTTCTTAGATATCGAGGGTGCCTTTGACAATGTGCCTTTCGATGCCATATTAGAAGCCGCACGGAGTCATGGTATATCTCCAATTGGATTCATCAAATGCTCAAAAACCGATATCTCTTCTCGACATTGCGTCTAGCAGGGATTAGGAAATTGAATGTTTGTGGATGCCCCCAAGGGGGAGTCTTGTCACCGCTTTTGTGGAATCTCGTAGCAGATACGCAATTGAGGCAACTCAATAATAGCGGTTTTCCTACTTATGGTTTTGCCGACGACTACCTAGCATTGTTAGTTGGTATGTGTATCACCACCCTTTTCGACCTGATGCAAAGCGCCCTTCAGGTAGTTGAGGGTTGGTGTCGCCAATATGGCCTTTCGGTTAATCCGAGTAAAACATCTATTGTTCTTTTCACGGAAAGGCGAAACCGTAATGGCGTTCGACCTTTGCGTCTCTTTGATTCTGAAATCGATGTGACTAAACAGGTAAAGTACGTTGGAGTCATTCTTGATTCCAAGCTTTCCTGGACACCTCACATTGAGTTCAGAATCAAGAAAGCTTGTATGGCCTTCGGGCAATGTCGGCGAACCTTTTGTACAACTTGGGGTCTAAAACCCAAGTATATCAAATGGATCTACACAACTGTTGTTCGGCCAATATTGGTCTATGGATGTCTAGTGTGGTGGCAAAAGGGCGAAATGAGAACGGTTCAATCAAAATAAGGCCATCTCCAAAGGATATGCTTAATGGCGATGTCTGGAGCGTTCTCTTCAACTCCCATGGCAGCGTTCGAAGTTCTCTTTGACGTTGTCCCACTACACATACATCTCAAACAAGAAGAACTTTCTTGCTCTTACCGTCTATGGGTACTCGGTCTACTAGCGGAAACTCCTGTGAACAAACCTCGTTGTTTCCACTTTTGGTGAATTGGGACAAAATTGATCTCCAAGTGATCTTACAATTGCTTGGAATTTTCCATATAGGACATTTTCCACAAAATTTCCTTCCCGGGAAGAGTGGACATCTGGATATCTAGAAAGAAGTATTTCAGACGGCATCGTATGTTACACTGATGACTTCC
Organism: Aedes albopictus; assembly: GCF_035046485.1. Lineage (NCBI taxonomy): Eukaryota > Metazoa > Arthropoda > Insecta > Diptera > Culicidae > Aedes > Aedes albopictus. Next base: position 299,868,128 of record NC_085137.1, read on the forward strand.
TTCTCGAAGGTCGAGCAGGTGCTGGTGTTTAATCTCGTGAGCTAAGGCTGTATGAGTCTTACTCACTTGGTAGACACTGCACCGGTTTTCAGGCCGAAATCTTTGCTCTTATGTGCGGAGTGCAATCAGCGCTTCAGCAGCACGTAATGGGCAAAGTAATATACTTCTGTTCAGATAGCGAGGCTGCTATTAAAGCACTTGCTTCGACCAACTCTAGGTCGAAGATAGTTATCGCTTGTCGAACTCAAATCGAGGAGCTGAATTCAGCAAACGCTGTTCACCTTGTATGGGTGCCTGGCCATTCTTCCATCGCTGGACATGCATTGGCTGATGAGCTCACACTGGAGCATCACATGACTTCATTGGCCCTGAGCCTGCTATTCCGATATCGAAATGTTGGGTAAAGCTTTAGATTGACACCTGGGCTAATACTCAACACAGACAATACTGGAATAGTTTGGAGTCATGTCGTCAAACCAAATTGTATTGTACTGAGCCATCTCCAAGGGTGGCGAAATATCTTACAAATCTGTTAAAGCAGAATTGCAGCATTCTGGTCAAAGCATTGACTGGCCAATACCGACTCAGCTATCACATGACGAATATTTAGCAAGCTGATTCATTTGCATGTGATAGCTGTGAATCCGATTATGGAACTTCGTATCATTTAATATGTAACTGTCCAGTTTTTGCGCAACTGCGTTTCCGAGTATTCGGTTTAACTACGCTAACGCTAACTGCGTTTCAGAGTATTCGGTAAACACTTACTAAGTGAAACTGATTTCAGAGACCTGAATATTCAGGATATTCTGTTGTTCTTAACCCGCTGCGGTTAAGAGCTATAGGCTCTATTTCGCTTTATGCGTTATTACAGTGCCCTCTTCAGGGCACTGTTTGAACCCATTGTGGTACGCTTATGCGTTAGTATCCTCTTCCAGGGTACTTTTCCTATTGCCCTACCTGTCCTTATCCTCATCCTTATCCTTATTTCCTTCCTTTTCCCTCAGGTAGATGATGAAATAGGCTATTATTTAGGCGATGGCACAAATGTCCCAAATGGAGGATGACGTGCCTCTAGAGCCGGCCTTTAGATACCTGATGCCATCGGTTTAAATTCTTTCTCATAGATTACCTGAGCGTGTAGCTGCCGGCTCAGAACAGCACTACGGACCACCAGTTCCGGGGGTAAAAGTCCACCAAACAGGTAACCCCAATCCAAGGTGTCAGGCGACCCGTGCTGAGGGATGAATGGTTAAGGGGGTTTAAAAGATGCTCGATCTTTAACGGAGCCCGTAGCGTGAGTAGATCGCCTTTTTGGGTTGCGTTGCGGTGATAGATCTACCAAACCGAAATCTAGTGTCGTCCTATTTTTCAATTTTGGAATATGTGTTCTTGTAATTCAAAGGATTATAGTATTTAGTCCTTACTATTAATGTTTTGGTGACTTCCAGTTTTTGAATAAAACTGAGTTTACCAACTTTACTTTGCATGTAGTTCAAAACCTCACCATCTGAGGCTAAACTCAATGCCAAGAAATCAAATTGGGTTTAGGGATCCATGTATGTACTAACTCTTCGAAGACTGGAATGTGCTAGTACGTAAGGAACATACTAGAATCCTTATTACTGAACACATGTTCCATTATTGGAATGATATTGCTGTTAAAACCCGGGTCCTAAACTTCCTACAGGGGAGAATTTAGCAGTAAAACAAGAATGATGCTAGGTTTCCGATGCATGGCCAATATCAGTACTCTTGTTTTGTTTTCTAAAAAAAACAAAACAAAAACTGTATCAAAATTGATACTTTATTGCCCCTCAATGGCAATTGAGTAATGCGACATGCACTACACTAAGTATACGGGTAATGTCACAATAGATCTAAAAACTGGTCGCAGTGACAAACCCGAACAGGAATAAAAAAAAATACCTGAGCGTCCATGATTATCAGGCCGTCCCTTATTTTGCAAAATTTGGAAATGTAATAAGTTCGTTGTTGGAAAATGATCGTTTTAGCTAAGCAATGATCGTGGCAAAATTTGAAGTCCGTATCTCCAAGCTAAGTGGTCCCTCAAGGGGCCAAAAGTTGTCAAAAATGGTTTGGGACCAAAAACATGACATTTTTTCGACGAAAAATACGCTATTCTAATAAAACCGGTGATTTTAGGACCCTGAAGGGCCAAAAATGTGCTCAGAATTGCGATATCTCTACTCGTTCTTGAGTTATTGAACATACCCTTAGATATAAGGCATGGTACACAAATTACGTAACGCTAAAATCAGCGATTTCAGACTCCCCCCCTCCCCCATGTAACGCTTTTTGTATGAAAACCAAAAATATTTGGTATGGCTCGTAACGCTAAGCTAGACTCCCCCCTCCCCCTATAGCGTTACGTAATTTGTGTACGATGCCTAAGAGAATAATCCAATGGTAATGATTTGTTATTTGATTTTTAACCAATCTTCAAACTAAAAATCTTTTCCAGCCGACCGTAAACGATTTCACATCTCATCGCAAAGAAAAATAACCAGGTAGGTCACCTTTACCACTCAGAAGACTCGCACATGATGGAAATGCATGATGTTCTAACCATCACCGACCACTTCTCGGGATGAACAGTACCAGGAGCGAGCAGCTTGGTAGTCAGTGGTTCACCTAATCGAAGAACACACCTCGCCCGTGCTGCATTGACTAACTGGAGAACTCCGGTAGGCACTTTTCCGAACAACTGTCCCACATATTTCCCGACTGCGCTTCACTTGCTCTTCACTGACTGTGCAGAGATTCAGGAGGGCTAGCAAACGAGCGATGCGATGGTGTGTATGCAAGTCTCGGTGGTAATGCCATTTTCATGTCATAATCAAAAACTGCATTGACATTTCATTACCTCTCCAAAGTCGAACTCGGAAGGCGACAGGAAGAAGCGGACCCAAACTGGCGCGACGACGACGACTACGACGACGTCCATGATGTGGGGCAGAGATGTTGTATGCAGAAGAGATCGAGCAGTTGCAGTAGATGGGAAATTCCATAATTTAATCCAGCTGTTACATGACATTTATTTATCATCAAATCATGCCAAGGCGAATAAAGAAGGGAATTGTTCTTCAGATACGGGAGAGTCAAGCATTTTAAAATTTGTATGGAGGTGGTTTAAGCATTTTAAAATGGAGGAAATTTGCACCCCCGATTTATAAACGAAGAATCATTCTGCTCAAAATTCCACGTTCCACGTACTAATCAGATTGTAATTAAAATTTGCATTAATTAAGTGATAAATGCCAAAGTGAACATTTTTGAAGGGCTCGTGCACTCTCAATTTTCAACCAAATCAGCTCATTTTTTGGGAGAAGGTATAGAATTTGGTCACGAATCGAATAAGCGGTGTGGAGCAAAACCGATGTTTTGAACCACGCTAATGCATAGTCTGCCTTCTGACCTATCTCGAGCTTTTCGCCGTACACTGAAGTTTTTTTTTTTCGACGGTAATGGTACCGCGTAAAAAAAACCGCGTAAAAAAACGCGTTATTAAAAAAAAAACGTCGTAAAAAAACCCTAATTAATCCACCTAGCGGTGATGGTGCCTTTCTCGTGCCATAAAGTATCCTTTCAACAAAACACAAGTGATAAATTAAGTCCACTCAATATGGATATATTTTATATGAGCATGATCAAAATTTCAATTGTGGATTTTTTATAATTCCGAATATCTTCCCCAACTATCCAAGGAGAACCATTTTACTTGGTTTCAGAGAATAAATTCTAGAAAACAATCGCCGTATTTAATATTGAGGCATTATATAGATATTCAAGTAATCATTTTTTAAATCTTGACATATTTTCCATGCAAAATATACACAGCAGATAAATTTGTAATATCCTCTGACGTAATTTTTGGCATTTCCGAACGTAATTTTACCTGTTTATATCGTCGTTTTCCAACAATTATCACACTCATCATGTACACCCTGTTTAGCACCGGAAAATGTCAACGAACCTGTTCCAGAAGATAGGGTAGTGGAGGTAATTTGGCCCGGGGCATGTATTTTGGCCCACCCTGGGTTTTTATAACATTTATCATAATTATCTCTACCAAATCTTGGTAAATGATTATTGGAAGTTCCAATAATCAGTTACCAAGATTTGGTAGAGATTATATGATATACGTAATAAAAAGAAACCCAGGGTGGGCCAAAATCCATGCCCCGGGCCAAAATACTTCCACTACCCTACTCGCTTATTTTCGAATAGGATGAATATGGGAGCGTAAGATTACTAATGATGGAACACACATCCTATATGAATTGTCTGTCGGTTTCATTCTAGCGATTGCTAGAATGCGATTTAAGAGTGTACTATCAAACTCGGTGAAATAGCTAAACGGCGGCGGCTAATTTGCTGCATTGAATGTGGTATCTTAAGAATATTTTTGTAACAATATTATTGCATTTTTCATTCGTTGATAGACTTTCGATCAAATCTTCGAAGAGGAAAAATAAATACTCACACGTCACTTTGCATGGCATCTAGCAACTGAATGAACCATGTATTCATTGTGCCAACCGAGAGAGTGCGTTCAATGGTGTTTTTTTAGCGGCGGCAAAACTCAATCTATGGGATAAGCGGTGTGACAATATTTTTGTGGCATAAAATTTTTCAGGTGTGAGTTTTTTACGGGGTAAAATCCGCAATAGGATCAGAATTATAAACGAACGTCGTTATGACGTCACGCGGGGAAAAATGCATGCTGCCGTTGCATGCTTTATACAACTTGCGTGAAGAATATGATATTTGCTAGGATTTTTTTTATGATGACTAAAAAAGTAACTAAAATCTCAAACAGGACTAAAATCTAAAACTAAAACTAAAATCTAAAACAGGATCGTTGAGGGATTTTTTTTTATTCGGCAATGAATGGCATGCATTCATTTTGGGAGCGTTTAAACTTGAATCGATTATTTTCTGAAGATTATTGAGGAAATTCTAAGTTCGGCGGCGTGATGAGTTTTAAGCTGGCGGCGTGCTGGAAAATCAAAACATCCGGTGGCGTAAAGTAATAAATCTCGACGGCGCACATCTCTAGTCTTTGAGACAAAATGAGATGAATATAGGTACCAGGCCGAAAAAGGGGGCTTTTACCCTATTTTATTTATATCCATCAATCTAATTTATTCGTTTCGGTCCATCCGAATGGCGCGGCACCACCCAACAATCACCCACAGCCACCCGAACCGAAACCCAACCCAACCAGTCAGCTGTCCGGTCCGCGCATCACCGCTGGCTGTGTGCGTGATCCTGATCCTGCCCGCGCGCACCAGACTTTCGGTGGGCAAACAACATCATTCGCGAGTGACAACTCTTTCGCTCGCACTATCCCAGCATTGATGTTGCATTGGTGCCGGTAGTGGGATGCAAGGTTTTTATATATTGTAAGGTTGAGCATGACGTTTAGTTTGTGGAGAAAAGCAGAGGAAGCGAAATTTCAAAGGAATTTGAGGTGGCGGGGGATTTGTTTCCAGAATTTCTCACGGTGAAAAAATAATGGCCACTCAGCCAGTTTTGACATATAAGACTACCTTAGAATATGTAAATACCTTGGTGGGATGCACTTCAAAACTAGTCCCAGTTTCGTGACGAAACTCGGAAAGGCAGTATCCGCGATCAACTAGGTAAATATCCTATAGGAACGTAATTTAAAACGAAAACCTTCGGCTGCCTCCCGTCCGTCACTTAGCATCGCCATCGCTATCGAACCATGAATGGCAGTGAGGTGGGGTGCTATGCTCGGTCAGCCTCCTCCACCCAGCCCATGCCCTCGGATGGGTTTGGGTCGGCGTCGAAGCGCTGGGTATCCATGCCCATTTCGATGACGTATTAAAGCTCCCCCAAACCGACGCGACTTTTTTCAAGCGACACGACTTTTTGTAGCTATGTTTTTGTCGCGAAATCGCTGCGCACTGATTTGAAGGGGACCTTCCACACTGCGACGACGTCGTCGCAGGCGACAAGCGACAGTGCAGCGATTTTTGTACTTGTCGCCGGTGTGTCGCGGCGCTGGTCGCTGCATGCACAGTTTTCGTCGCTGTCGCGGCGCGACTAAGTTTTGTTTGTGACTAGTTTTCGCGTTGGTGTAGATGGTTGATGCGACGCATTTATCGCTGTAGTCGTTGAGAAAAATCGCGGCGATAAAAAATCGTGATGCCGGAAAAGTCGCCTTGGTTTGGGGGAGCCTTTACTTTAGGGGGAGGGGGCAATCGGTCGTACGACTGATTCGTCATTCCGAAGGGGCTGTTCATAAACCACGTATACCAAAATTTGGCCATTTCAGACCACCCCCCCCCCCCCCCCTCGTTGACTTTTGACCATACAAATTTTTTTAAATTTATATGGAGCGTAGACTTTGGCCTGGCCAGACCCACCCCCTTCCCCCAATTAAGTCTACGTGGTTCCCCTGTTTATAAGTAAACTTTGAAATATCAGGACATATTGCCATCATTACACTCATACGTGGTTCGTTAGTGATGGGTGACAACTCTAGGCTTTTTTTTTTGCTTATATGTATAGCACGTTAGCGCCGCTCTTTCGTCGTCGTCGTTTTCTCTCACATTCTCTCTTACTTTCGTTCTCGTGGTGTGTTGCGGCGCTGCGGGCTGCGGCGTCCGTCGTCGCGGTCGTCGCGCACCAACTTAAGCAGGCTGTTACACCTGTCGCTCGGGTGGAAAATGCTGGTCCGGATCATTCAATTGGCCATAATTCCGAAACGCCTTGACCGATCCGAATCATTTTCAATAGCAAACAATGCGGTAAAATTCCGGTTCGATTCGAGCTATAATCCGAAAAATCGGTCAATGGGAAGTGCCTTAAAAGTGAGTGAACTTATTTTGTTCACAGACACACATACATACACACATACAGACATCATCTCAATTCGTCGAACTGAGTTGATTGATATATGTGACTTGGCCCTCCGAGCCTCCTATCGAAAAAAATTTTTTTGAGTGAACATATAGCCTTTCAGTTCACTTAGGTGAACGAGAAAGGCAAAACGCGTTATTTCAAAAAAACGTAAAAAAAGTAAAAAAAATCAAGTTACGTTGGATGTAATCCTGACTATTTTGCGCGTGTTTTTGAAAAAAATGGTTTTTTTTACGACGGGTTTTGAAATAACGCGCAGTACCGCGTAAAAAAAACCGCGTAAAAAAACTTCAGTGTACTGAGTAATTCTCACTGAGACCGGCCCACTATTTACACCACCTTATCTTCAAAAAGGTTATAAGTGGCTCATTTAAACCGTTCTAACTCGAAAGTTTCTCCAAAAACCACCTCAAAATGAATTGTTCTTCAAAAAAGGAAAGATAGAGCTGCTAGTACAATTATAAAGGGTTGGGTCGGCCGTATTGATTATGGCCGCCATCTTGAATTTTTATACCAAAATATTTTTTTACCATGATGGCAACCACCGATTTCCAAAATTTTTGCATCAACTGAAAGCTGAAACATTTATACATAGCATCAAAAAATTAGAGATGTCTTTTTTTCCTATCAAAAGTTTTCTGCCGTTTTGTAAACCATGCCATCGTTGCGCACTGGGTACGATGCCGGCCGTTAAAAAAATACACTACACCATCTTCAGCCAGAGGACAGACTGGACATTACATACACGAGACAGCGGACAACACACTGAATACCCAGTGGCCCAATGGCAAATTTTCCATTCGACGAAAAGTTTTCCCCGACTGGAGTGAAAATCGAACCCGCACTCCGAGGCTTACAAAACGCCTAGACGACTGCGCTAACCGCACGGCCACGAATGCCGGTCGTGAACATAAATGCAGCGTTATTTCGCAGTGTTTACGAACGCGAATTTAAAATCTGAACCCACTAATGAAAAGCTGAAGGTTTAAGCTTTTCAAAACACTAAAAAAGTTATAAAAGCAATACCTACCCGTATCATTGAAAAACAGTCAAAAACGGTAACGAACCTCCGATTCACCCAAATTTTGCGGCAGGTGCCTTTGTGTATACACGCAGGCGTAAACTCTGATTCTGTTGCATGTCGTTGCAGGTGCTCATGGAAATGCATGGAGAAAACGTGGCTTGATTTACAAAACTGCGATAACTTTTGATAGAAAAAAAAATCTCTAATTTTTTGATATGTTATGTATAAATGTCTTAGCTATCAATTGATGCAAAAATTGTGAAAATCGGTGGTAAGCCATCATGGTGAAAAAAAATGTTCTGGTATAAAAATTCAACATGGCGGCCAAAATCAATATGGCCGACCCAACTTTTTATAATTGTAAAAAGTAGCTCTATCTTTCCTCTTTTCTACAACAATTCGTTTTGAGGTGGTTTTTGGAGGAACTTTCGAGTTATAACGAGTTAAATGAGCCTCCATTTGACCAAAATCGAGGGGTCTGCAAAAATTGTTGTGGCTTCAACTAACGGGGGGTTCATCAATTGGCTTCTTTAGCGGTGTTGAGATAATTCCATATTCAGAATCTGCATGCAAAACTGAGCCAAAACCCAAATTTTCATGAATTTTGGCGCCCGGGAACCTATTTAAAAATCAGTTTGAAGTTTGTATGGGAGTGATTTGTCGAATCACCCCTCGTCGCATTTTGTACTGGATGGAGCTGTCAAGCAGTTGGCCAGCTGTCAAAAGGTGATTTCGAAAAATCTCTTCGAAAGCGATTTTAGGTACCAAAATGAAGTTCTAAAAATCTGAAAAAAATCACGGTGGTTCAGAAAAAGGTGCTCTTTCGTATAAAATCAAAAAAAAAAAAACAATACATTTTTCTTAATTTAAAAACCCAATTTGAGTAACCAAATGCATTTTCCTTACTTTTTTAGCGAGGACTTTCAGAAAATCGGCACCTTAAACATTTTTGAAGACAAGGTGCAAATAGTGGGCCGGTCTCAGCGAGAATTACTCACTCGCAATTAGGGTAATTCATGTATTTTGGACAGGCTGAGGACAACGTTAGAAAAATCGTCCCCTGGCTTCCTTAGAATGGAATGGATTATTTTGCAAAGTTACTATTACGCTTATAATATGATTGTACTTTGCGTTGCTTAACGAACGCATTTTAAGCTGAGAAAATCACAATTTCCGAACGCCTGTTAGAATTGCATATTGGACACCGAATATATGTTTTGGACACCCTTAGGTATATATAATTTGGACAGGGCAATTATCTCAATGTTTAGCCATGAATACTGATAAATCATGAAAGAAGCATAAATTAACTAATATTTTCTTGTAAATAATCAAATTTCTCCGCTTAACAGGCTTCTATTTTGATAACTATTACAGTTTTTGTTAAAATCGAGGAAATATCACCAGAACCACATAATACGCCTCCAAGTATGCAATCGCACAGCTTCCCCATGTAGTTCGCCAGATGACCAAAATATATTTACAGGAGAAAACTTGTAATATATTTTGGACACCACCTATTTTAGGCGTTCTAGATGAATGTTAAGAGATTGGCTGTCCAATGCTTCTTTATTGAACAGTTTTTATTGCAATATGGCTTTTAAATTTCTTACAATTGTCAATCCAACGATTCTGAGGTGAATATTGTATGTGACTGTGAAGTGTATGTCGTCTTGCATACCTGTGCATTTGAGGGGTTTTAGAGAAACATTTTACATTTTCGATAATTTTGAAGTAAATTCTTAATTGTTAAGCGTATTTTCAACGTAAGTCATCAGAATAGGGTTTGTTTGATCCAATAATCGATATTCAGAAGTATCTACTTTTATTAGCTCCTCCGGAACAAGACTTACATCGTAGTGCATGTTCAAATTATATTTTTTACCCTATTGACCAGATCGTCAAACACGTTTGAGTTACGGTCACTAAAATTCGTTGAAAAGTTCAGGCCGTGTGCATATAAATAGTTTTTTCTTTCGCACGCTATTGCTGACTCAATAGAACCAACCGAACTGACATATTTTTTGTAGCAGCGATGGTCTGTGGTTTTGTGGTTCATTTCGTAGTAGTAACATTGAATACAGAACGTGTTATTTGAATCATCATGCACAAAATTGAAAAAAAAAACGATAAGCGCGACACATTTCAGAGCGGTGAAATAAATCTCGCCAATCATGATTGCTTAATGTTATAAAATATAAGTACAATAATTTCAAATATTCTGCATATTTCTACCGAATCTAGAACGTGACTTGTACCGGTTGCCATATGATCTAACCGGCCATCCGTCAAACAGAATTACCGTAATCCGGGGTAACATTGATCAGAATTACGTTACATGTTTTAAATTTTTTAAACAAGTACTGGCCCTCTGAGTATGTAAAACTTCAAAACATGTTAAAATAGGCTTTTAATCAAATTTTTGATTTTATTGATTTGGGGTAACATTGATCATGTCAGTGCTCAATGTTCGTTTGTGTTGAAAATACCCTTACTTACTAAATTTAGGGTTGCTGACTTCGAATATGTTGTTCAGATTCTCAGATGTTATGTACTTTTTGAGTTATTTTATAATTAAAATCCTCTAGCTTAAGGAATTGATAGGCTACTTTTAATAAATCGTATATATTATTATAAAACAGCCTTTTTCATGGGGCCGGGTCACAACGTCCGAGGCCATACAGTCCCGGACATTAAGTCGCGTTTTTTTGCGAAATAGCGTCCAAAAGTTAGGATGCGTCATAATATCCTATGTGCCTTCTTTCCTTGGACTATCTGGCGTATCTGCAAGTTCGGACGTTATGCCCCGAAAAAATGCGCCATAAAGTCCATGGACTTTATGGCCTCGGACGTTATGATACTGCGCCCTTTTTCATAATTGTTTCGTTCATTAAATTCAACTCTCAACAGTGGCTTTGAACCTCATATTGTACCGTAATCCGGGGTAACATTGATCAGAATATTCGATCTTTCTTGAATAATTCTCTTGTTAAAGCAAATGTTACATGTTTTATATTTTTAAAACAAGTACTGGCACTCTAATTATGTGTTAAACTACTCGAAAAAGTATTGTAAAACTTTTAAACATGTTTAAATAGACTTTTTAATCTAATTTTTGATTTTGTTGATTTGGGGTAACATTGATCATGTCAGTGATCGATACTCGTTTGTGTTGAAAATACTCTTACTTACTAAATTCGGGGTCGCTGATTTCGAATATGTTGTTTAAATTCTTACAAATTATGTACTTTTTGAGTTATTTTAAGATTAAAATCCTCCAAACCGCGAATAACGCCTAAAGGTAGGCAATGGCTTAAGGATTTGATGGCCTACTTTTAATAAATCGTATATTTTACTGAAAAAGAGCATTTTTTTTAAAGTTCGGTTTTCAAATTCAACTCCAGGCTATCATGTTGAAGTAATGCAGTGATTTCGAACCTCATATTGTATCTAGTATTCATGCCATGCATGAATGTTAGACCACGTATCTCACTGCGTTACGAAACACAATTATGGAAAAATCGATTTATTTCAATGTTTATGAAATTTAATTTTCAAGAATTACATGTCATTTAATAGCTAAATAATAGCAGATTACGATATACCATTCGATAGCAGAAACAGATTCAATGTAAAATGCTTGTTTGAACATTTCATGAGGTTCGTCAAGCCGATCAATGTTACCCCGCTGATCAATGATACCCCGTTTTACGGTACCTAGTATTCATGTCGTGCATGAACGTTTGACAATGCACGTTTGACATTGCGTTACGAAACACAGTTATGGAAAAATCGATTTAAGTTTATGAAATTCAATTTTCAAGAATTATATCTCATTTAGCTAAATAACAGCAGATTACGATAAACCATTCATTAGCAGAAACTGATTCAATGTGAAATGCTTGTTTGAACATTTCATGAGGTCGGTGAAGTCGATCAATGTTACCCCGCATTATCCAAGATATCCCGTTTTACGGTACCGTCAGTGGGGGTGTCATTGGGCCAAAATTGCATAGTACATCTTTTTGTAGGTCGTTACAACAATATTTTAGCTCTAAATCAATGTTGTAATCGGTAGACACGTTCATTTTTATACTGTTTAGGATTGTTCAAAGTGAAAATGTTTTAACTTCAATTTTGACAATGATATAGCTTAAATGAAATTGGCCCAATTCCACCCTTTCTAGGGGGTGACATTGGGCCAAACACTAAAATTCAAACAAAACAGTTCAATGTGAGATAATATCACTTGAAAATCGAAACTATCAAATATATAGATACTTGCCTACAACCTCTCAGTGTCTAGTCACTTCAAAATAACATCACAGACAAACAAACGTGACAATTTTACCACATTCATTGTGAACGATCAACGTTCCTACACAATATATCCGCTATCCCATAAATATAACTCCATCTAACATTCTCAAAAGACGAAAGTAATATTTATTTATCATCTGCCTAGCATCTGATATGCGTGAATTTTAATTTTGCATGAACATTTATTTCCAAAATTTTACAGTATTATGCATAAAATAATGTGAATACTCTCAGTCGTTTTAATTCACATTTGTAAGGTTCTCGTACTGATTACATTGCTTTTATATGGCCCAAAGTCACCCCCAAGACGAAGTATTTGTACTACAGCTTGAGTAATTAAGTTTTTCTTGCAAAATAGCATACAAAACCAAGAAAATTCATTATACTTTCCAAAACAACTACCCAACACACCGAGAAAACAGTAATTCATTACATGTTCGGTTTTCAGCTGTTTTCTGCTGGGCATTTTAAAACAACGATATTGTACAGTACGCCTAACCATAAAATTCACATCAAGTTTTCTTAATAGAAAATTGACTAAATGTGACATTTTTCTACATCGGATGGTCAACGCAAGTTATATTTACCGTATACCATCCACTTTTTGATAATCACTTTAATAAATTTTAGTATTTTGAGCGAAACATCTTTCTTGATTTTTGGCCCAAAGTTACCCCCCAGGCCCAATGTCACCCCGACTGGCGGTACCGTTGAAACCGGTATACCAGTTCCAACCTTGAATGGCCCAAGCACCTTCTCCACCGTGGATGCATGAGTCATACTTGTTCCTGGTGCATGCTTCACAATGTCGTACATCACCGATAAGTCACGGTTATATGTGTTGTGGTGACTAATGAAAGGCACATACAAATGCGCCAGAAACTCCTCTACATAGGAAAAGCTTTGTCCGCTAACAATGCTTTCCCAAATGCTGGACTTTCGGATTTGGTTGGGTTGGACTGGATTCTTAGTTCTGCCGCTGAATTCTTTACCGCAAGTTGTGCATAATTCAGTGATAATCGACACCATCGAAATACATTTTTTCAGAAGACACGATCGCATCAGGTTTGCGTTTTTGGATACTTTGCGTGCTCCGTAGCAAGAGATAGTTGAGATCAACAATTCTGTTACCTTCGATATTTCTCCAATTCGGATCCACATTCAGTGCTAAATGATGCACATCTTCGGCGAGCGAATATGTACTACAATATAATAAAATTAATGCATGTAGTCGTATTGAATGCCTTAAAGCACTTCTTTTTGCCTTTCTCGTACTAAGTGTATCATCATGCGACACATCCAACTGCGGTGATTTTTGTATCCTTTAGCATGGTTGAGGAATTTTGTGCGAAAATCAACACTAGAGACCAGAAATTCCACGATGTTGGTCTAAAATCCAAGATGGCGGCTTAAAATCCAAGATGACGGCTTCAAATACAAATGACGTCTGTATAATGGAGTTTTAGGCTCTAAAACAATGAAATATTGGTATATTTGGTATGGGGAAAAAGTCTGGACTCCAAAAATGGCGAGCAGAATGTATCAAAAATGGCGGCTGTTTAATTGAGTTTTGAGCTCTAAAACCATGCAATATGGGTATATTTGGTATGGGGAAGATGTCCGGAGTCCATGAATGGCGACCAGAATATCTAAGATGGCGCCCTAAAATACATGATGGCGACAGTTTGATGGAGTTTTAGGTCCTAAAACCATATAATATGGGAATATTTCGTATGGGGAAGATGTCGAGTCCAACAATGACGACCTAAATATACAAGATAGCGGTCTGAAATCCAAAACGGCGGGTTTAAATTCAAGATGACAGCTATTTAATGAAGTGTTGGGCTCTAAAATCATTGCATATGGGTATATTTGGTATGGAGAAGATGACCGGAGTTCAAATATGGCGACAAGAATGTCCAAGAATCCAAAAATCGTGACCTGAATAATCCAAGATGGCGATCAAAAATCTAAGATGATGTCCCAAAATTCAAGACGGCGGCCTTTCAATGGTGTTTTAGGCTAATAAATCATTCAATATGGGTATATTTGGGATCTCCAGTTAGCCTAGTGGTTAAGGCTATGGATCGCCAAACCGGAGATGGCGGGTTCGATTCCCGTTCCGGTCGGGAAAATTTTCTCGACTCCCTGGGCATAGTGTATCATTGTACTTGCAACACAATGTACAAATTCATGCAATGGCAGACAAAGAAAGCCCTTCAATTAATAAAAGTGGAAGTGCTCTTAGAACACTAAGTTGAAGAGAGGCAGGCCAAGTTCCGATGCGAACGTCGAGCCATAAAGAAGAAGAAAAAGATGAAAAAGAAGAAGATATTTGGCTTAAGGATGATTTCCGGAGTCCAAAAAAAGCAACCACAATAATCAAGATGTCAGTCCAATCTCCAGACCAGAATTTTAAGATGGCAAACTTGAATCCAAAATGGCGGCTCTAAATTCAAGGTTGCGACTTTTAAAAAAGTTAAAGACTCAAACATCAAAAGCCAGATAAACGATATGGTTGATGGTGTCATTAAATGGATGTCTGTTAAACGTATGAAAGTGCGATATTCATCAACATGTCACTTGAGTTTTGTTGATTGTATTTCGAAGGCACGAGAAAGGCGACATCACCGCTAGGTGGATTAATTAGGGTTTTTCAATTACGTATGATTATGATTCATGATAGTTTATTATATTATGTCATAAGACAACGTAGAATGTAGTTGTAATAGTTAGGGCGATGCTATATTGTAGTTTTTTTTTTGTAATAGATACCTACATCATTTTATTTTCATCATCATTCGACATCAAATTCATGATAACACTGAATCACTGAGAAGACTGGAAAGGCAGAGTAGACAGAAAAAACGGAGACAGAGAAGACAAAGATAAAGATTACAAGGAAGACAGAGAGGTATTTATTATGTGAGGCTGTGGAGTGCTTCCAGAAATTGCCTTGACTTCTATCGTATTTCCCTGATAGCTTTTCTAGGGATTTCGCTTGGAGTTCATCCTGGGATATCTCAAGTTTTCTCGACGATCCTCACTTCAATTCTCACTGATAACTCGAATAAAATGGTTCTCGAGGGCAATCCGACCAATACAAGACGACGTAGTGCGCAGTGAGCGAAATGGACCAATCAAGTTGAGGACGATTTGCGGATCCTTCGAAGAGTGCATGACTGGAGACGTACAGCCATAGACCGAGTCAAATAGAGACGACTCCTACATACAGCAAAGGACACTCAGGCCTTAATCTGACCGGTAAGGTAAGTAATTTTAAATCAAATAAAATATAAGGCAAAGTTTATAATTTACGAACGTCTGTCTTTTATATATTTAATTGATACAACTGATAATCAAATCAGTGATGTGATAGCACAAATCAAAAATCAAATCCAGCCGAATACGAGCTTTGATTGCAGCGGTTAAAATATTGTTAGAAAAATCGTGACATCAGCAAAGACAAGCTACATACACTACCCGTCATAAGTACGGACTCACAAAAAGTATTGCAACAATATTGCATCACCCTGACTCACCTCGATATCTCCAAAACCTGAGGACTTACAAAGATGCTGTCTTCAGGAAAGTTATTCAGAAGATCAAAAGCAACAACTTTTCTGAAGGCGGCATTCTTGTAGGTGTTCTGGTTTTAGAGATATCGAGGTGATTCAGGGTGATGCAATATTGTTGCAATATTTTTTGTGAGTCCGCACTTATGACGGGTAGTGTACATGTAGTTAAACCATTCGACTAACCCATTCATACAACAAATACCTTTCACAAACAGAGGCATTTGTCATTCCAAACAAGTGAAACTTCCGACTGGTATGTATGAGCCGCTCGCAACATTTCATTTGGAAAGCATAAAAAGATATATTTTCTGCTTCTTTTCATCCTGGTTGCGTTTTGGAAACCACATCGAAAACTTTTCTACCCCAAAAAGTCCCGATGATGGCCGTTCGGTCAGGCTGCCGGCCATGCCATGTTTGAACAAAGAATTCGTGTGAAGGAACAGAGCTGGTGTATACTGTTTGCCTCAGATTCACGTTCCGGAACAAAAAAAATTGGCACAAAATCTAAACAATCGCCGTATCATGGCCTCGGCTGTGGGGGTTTGCTATTGGACGGACTACCATGAATACTATGGACTAATATCAACAGATCAAACAGTAGCCCAAAATTGTTGCTTTTATTCTGCGTAATTCATCGTCACACAGACCAGAATTGGAATAGTTTGCTACTCGCATATTGTGAGGCGAAGCAACACTGTCCGGCTAACCCTTCGAACGGACAGTTATTTCGAAGAATTGTAAAATTGGGTTGTTGTATGACGTTCCCCAGTGCCATACCCATTCGGGTTCAACATGTGAGAATTTTATAATTTATGATTATTTAGTTTTCTATTGTTTTCCATCTCCAGTCAAGTTCGTTGTTTCATCTGTTTGTAAAGGATGTCGTTGGCAGCGCTGCCCCAAGTCATGTATATTGAATGAGAATAATGTTGGAGACAGTAGTTCCCATTGAAATCTCGCCGTGGCGTAAAATTTGTTTTGTTGTTCTTGGCAAGGAGTCGGAGAAATTGGTGGCGATCACTAGTTGTATTTTCAGAACGGGAACTTTTCTGCCACTTGTCAAATGGCAATCAGTGCTTGTGAGAGTGAAATACTATGGCCAGGCAAATTTTGTTTTTTTTTTTTTATAATGAGATGAAACTATTGGAAAGCAGATGAAGTGAGTTATTCGATGGATGCCGATAACTTACTAACTTTCAGTCGAATTGAAAGAACTCCATCCTGGGTGATCACCCGCCATCCAATTTACCTGTGGCCAGGTCGAATTTATGTCTATTTCCTTTATTTACTTTGTTAACAACAACGATAGAGCTCTACAATTGAGAGGCTATTGATGAAGACCTGCAGCCGTTGAGTGTTCGCCACTGATACACACCAGGTTTTACTAGCATACAGCAGCACAGATTTCACTTTTGAGTTTCGGGTTACGGCGTGTTGACTAATCTGACAATTTTTCAACAATCTCCACTACTTGCCCAGCTACCGTATAGCTGGAAGGGTTGAGCGTATTTACATCCATCGATTTGCTCTTGTTGACGTTGATGGTAAGACCTGCCGCCGAGGAGCAAGACTACCGAGCTAACTCTGCATATCAGAGCACCGTTGAGCTAAGAGAGCAACGTCATCAGCCAGTTCGCAATAATGTAGGTGCTCCATGGTACGGCTGCCAAAACAACCCACGATTTGATTCACGATCAATGGCACCTAGGTACTAGGATATCGTCGATTACGATGAGGAACAGTAGCGGGGATAGTATACATCCTTGCCTTACTCCAATGATGACCCGGTTAATGTCAAACAAGACACCGTTGTGCAGTACTCTGCACGAAAATGCCCCATACTGTGCATGAATGAGGCCACAATGGTTTTCTCAGGGACCCCCGTGTCTGAGGGCACCTCATATACAGGGGATAGACAAAATGATCGGGACAGGTAAAATTTTCACTTTTCAAAAAATGTTCAATTAGTTGTAACTTTTCGAAAAGTGTATCGAATATTCTCAAATTTTTACTGTAAGTTCATCAACTAGTTGTGTATCAGTGGCCCAAATTTGGGAAAGATCGGGCCATTTTCCACGAAGTTATAGAGTTTCTTGAAAATGGTAAAATTATCCGACAGCCAACTTTGAGCTATTATATCTCCAGATTTAATAAACCGATTGCAATGAAATTTTGACCATTCATGACTTATATAATGAACTCTGAAAAACATTTGACTTAACTTGATATTTTTAACAAGAGCAAAAGTTATAGCGATTTTATTTTTCTCGCGATTTTTTAGCAAATTGGTCTATTTTTTATATGTATTTCATTACTTTTTCAATTTGTTGGCGGCTATGTTGTTACTTTCCTTCAATACACAATTATATATAAGTCAATTGGAGGGAAATTAAATGAACTATTATTTGCATCTTGAATTTTGAAACGATGTTGAAGTTTTGGATAATTTGGTGTTTTATAAGAAAAATAATCTAATCGTTTTAATTTTCTTCCGCGTTAAGAATTTTAAATTAAGGCAACGGTTTTTCATAGATCATTATGTAAGTCATAAATGGTCATAATTTCATTGCATTCGGTTCATTGAATCCGGAGATATAACAGCTCAAAGTTGGCTATCGGATAATTTTACCTTTTCCAAGAATATTTATAACTTCGTAGAAAATGGCCCGATCTTTCCCAAATTTTGACCACTGATGCACAACTAGTTGATGAACTTACAGTAAAAATTTGAGAATATTTGATGCACTTTTCGAAAAGTTACAGCTAGTTGAACATTTTGTGAAAAGTGAAAATTTTGCCTATCCCGATCATTTTGTCTATCCCCTGTATATTCGTGGTTGAGACGGTCCGTGGTTCTTAGATGATACGGAGCGTGACAAGGTGCAGAGGACTTTGAGAACGATGCACAGTAACAAATATCGCATATAGTCGAGTCACCTTTTTTGTGTATCTTTATTAAGACGCGTTGCTTCCAGTCGGCCTGAAATGTCGCGGCTTCCCATATTTTGCAGAATAATTGATGCAGCAGTTGTGGAGATACTACGGGGTCAGGTTTTGAGCATCTCGGCTGATGTGCGATCGACCCACGAGGCTCTGTTCGATTTCATACTACGGGTAATTGTTTCGATCTCCTGCAATGATGGAGCTTCGGTAAGGGTAATGCGTCGAACAATTGGCAGATCATGCATGTTGGTGGTGTGGCCGGCTCTTGAAAAATGTTTGCAAAATACTGGAACCAGTGTTTCAACTGGTCAGCCGGATCGGTCAATTGTTTCTTTCACGAGAACGGAGGTGAGACATCGTAGAGGAGACGAATGTCGCCGGTATTTACGGCTTTCTCACCATCGTCAGCTATACTCTTTTGTCCCGTCTTCACGTTTTATTTCCTTCTCGTGAGCCCAATAGCGCTGACGGATTACGGCTCCTCGTGTTTTCGCTCGCTCTATCGCTACTTTGGCGTACCTTCGCTCCTCTATCTATCTCCAGGTGTCATCTGCGATCCACTGTTTTCTCTGGGTGCGTAGCTTACCCAAATTATTCTCACCTGTGGTGATGAAAATGTTCTCGATGGCGCTCCATTGATCTTCTACGCTTCCATCATCCAGGATATTCGCAGCACGGTTCTCCAGCTCCTCGACGAAGGACATTTTCATCGAAGCGTCTTCCAATCGGCTTGTGTTGAATCGACGACCGATTTTCCCCTCCTGTCACTGGATCCTCGCAGTGTGCAGCCAGATCTCGCCGATTAAGAGATGATGGTCGGACGCAATGTCGACGCTAGGTTTGTTCCGCACATCAAGCAGGCTCCGTTTCCATTTTTGACTGATGCAGATGTTGTCGATTTGCTTTTCCGTGACGCCTTCACGGGAAGCTCATGTCACTTTGTGCACTGGTCGATGAAGAAAGAGCGATCCCCCAATCACCATGTCATTGTTGCCACAAAACTCTGCAAATAGCTCTCCGTTCTCCCTCATTTTTCCGAGACCATGGCGTCCCATGATGTGCTCATAGTCCGAGCTGTCAGAACTAACCTTCGCGTTGAAATCGCCTATGAGGATCTTGTTATCTTGTTGGGAATCTTGCTCACGACAGCATTCAGTTGACTGTAAACGTTTTCTTTGTCTTGCATTTCGGCAGCATTGGTTGGCGCGTAACATTTTGATCATGGTACCTACCGTGTTCTGAAGCTGGCTACAATTATACTCTCAGCAGGAAACCAACTCCACGGTAGCGAGGAGCGTGTTCACCTCGTAGGCCAAAGTATAGCAGAATTTGAACCGACACCAATCTGTGTTCTCCAAAGCTCAGCCTACGGACTTCGCTCAGTCGTAGGATCTCAAACTTCATACAGCGTGCCTCATTGACTAGTTGTACCAGTTTACCCTGTTGGGCAAAGGTTAGTACATTCCATGTTCCCATGTTCGTTGTTTCGTGCTAAAATTCACTGCCGTTAAATCAGTTCATAATCTTTCATTTTAGGTTTTAGTAACGTTTTTTATTTTTGAATTTCACACTTAATTATTAGTCACTTTCCACTTTAATAGATAAATACAAATTAATTGCAAGCTTTTGTTAGCCATTATCATTTTTCGTTCATAAGTTGGGTTATTTTTTGTGTCATTATACAGGGGATGGCCAAAATGTTTGGGATAGGCAACTTTTTTTCTCTCACAAAAAAGTTCAACATGCTATAACTTCTCATAGAGCGCATCAAAAAATCTCAAATTTTGACTATTTGTTAACCTATTATATGTGCACCATTGGTACAAATTTGGGCTCGATTGATTAATATTTCGCAAAGTTAGAACCGTTCGGGTAAAACACTATTTTTTAGACAACTCATTTTTGAGCTGTCATATCTCGGAAACCAGTGAACCTATTTAAATGAAATTTTAAACGTACACTAACAATATGTAAATGCTTTACAAACTATTAAAACATAGGTCGTTGAGAAAAGTTATTATAGATTGACACTTTTTGGATTTTTCTCGAAAAAATGTAATTTTTTACATCAAAGTCAATAAATTTTAGTTTTGATATCCAAAGATTTTCCCCTTCTGTTCTCAAATTATCTCTAATCAGATATATTAGAGCCTATTTAGATTGAAGGAAGAACACATTTAATAATTTTTGTGTGGTATTGTAAATTTGACTTATTTTCCTCTATATGGGTAAAAATTTCAACCCGGTATAATTTAATTCCACGTGAGAAAATATTACATTTTTATAACGTCGTATTAAGTATCAATATATTGTTGATAAACGTTAAAAAATTCATTCAATTCGGTTCACCAATTTCCGAGATATGACAGTTCAAAAATTAATTGTCTAAAAAATAGTGTTTTACCCAAACGGTTCTAACTTCGTGAAATAATAATCAATCGAGCCCAAATTTGTACCAATGATGCACATATAATAGGTTGACAAACAGTCAAAATTTGAGATTTTTTGATGCACTCTATGAAAAGTTACAGCATGTTGAATTTTTTTGTGGGAGGAAAAAAAGTTGCCTATCCCAAACATTTTGGCCATCCCCTGTACGTATCGCACACGTCAAAACATACATATTTTCAATATTTTTTTGTTCGGCGCAAAGCCATCTGTCAAAGTAACGCTTCGATTGTGAATATCGGAAAGTGCGTGCGCTGCTATATATTCTACTATAGTTGATCTAGCGAGAATAAGTAAACAATCATTGAAAAAATAGACAAAACATTATTGTTGTGTCGATTCCCCTAGAGTGACCCATAATAGGCAACAAATTGACCCATAATTGTTACACAGCCAATTTTGACCCATTATTGTGGTTTTCATTATTCACCAACATTTTCACCGCCTAAAGTGAATTTTACAAGCAGATTTTTATATAAAACAATAAAAAGGAGTTTCAATGAAGAAAATATAAAATAAAAATTATGAAAGTGTTATTTTTGTACGAAGAACGATTCATATTATGAAATGATTGTTCCTTGAGTGACCCATAATTGTGCAATGAGTGTAGGTTGTTGGCCTAAGGTCGGTGTCCACTGTGGTTGGGTTGCCACCGTATGTATAACTGGGAAGTACCTCTACATATTACATTACATTATTGATCTCATCGGCATCGATTATAGGACAGCGACAGCGAAAGTAGACAAATTATTCTGGAATGTTGTGAATACCAGCTCTCTATGCATCTCCTAATCATCAACCATTAGGTGGCATACGATAGTATCGATGCTGTGGAAAATCTTGACCAATAAGGCTGACACAAATATCGAATTCGCAAAATTTTGGTTGGAATTTGACATTTTGAGGGGGGGGGGCACAAATAAATTATTCAAGAAGTTTAAAAAATTTCAAGTCAAATAAGAGTTGCCGAAAATTTTTCTTAACAAATCCGATGAGTTTGATGATTTTGCCTAATTGTTTGGGTATTTTTTTTATCAAATACGTTTGTTATTTATCCCCCCCTCTTGACGAGTCAACGAGCAAAGTGACAAAAGAAGAAAACGAGAATTGTTTCCGACCTAACGACTTTCCCTAGAAGATTTGAACTTGTTAACTTCTGCCATAATGTTCACTTGATATGACCTAGCTACGGCTACTCTGGAGTACTAGTTAGATACCGTGATTTCGGGTGAAATTGATCACTTTTCGCAGTTTTTGGCGCTTAATTTTTCAATGTTTGTCGATATGGTTAAATTCAATGCTTTAAAACAAGTACGACCATGGTTTTCATCAGTCAACCAGGTTGAAAATTTTACAGTAAATCATTTTATTATAATAAATATCATTTGAAATAAGAAATCAAATAAATTACTTTCGGGGTGAAATTGATCAGTCAGTGAAATACCTTTGTAAGTGCTGAAAATATTTTTCCTATTTGAAGTAAACACCCTAGAATGCGAAAAGCTATGCAAAACTGTTACAAGTTTACTAAATTTCAAATTATTTAAGTTTGAAGTTTATTAAATTAAAAGAAAACGCCTGAAGGTATGCAATTACCTCACATATTATGAATATCAAAATTGTACTTCCGGAAAAATACAATTTTATACATATATTACAATATTTATAGAACGTTTGATGACGAAATCGGGTTTATCGAATACTTTGCAGTTATAAACATTCTTTCGAATATTCATTACATGTGCGATACAACTACGGTAACAAAAGTTTGAAAGTGTCTATGAAGTTCGCCTAACATGCAGTTTCGGAAAATATTGAATTTCTTACAAAATATGTGACTAATTGGCTGTAAAACATGTTTACTCATCATTCAATAACCCTTGAGCCAGATGATGGCCATTTTACACAAAATGTTTTGGGTTTAAAACGTTCTTTTTAACAAATAAAAATGGACCTCTCGTCGATCAATTTCACCCCACTGATCAATTTCACCCGAAATCACGGTATCTGAGAAACCGATATATTAGACAGTAAGTCAAAGATATGAATCTCAATACAGCACAAATTCGCATCGAATTTGAAATGTAGCAATAAGTCTATGGAAAAATAATCGATTATCAATTCAACCAATTATTTAATCTGAAAAAAAAACTATGTAGAACGGATCCCCAGATTTCATTATGTAGAATTTCTTGCGTTTCTCTTTTCCTTTTTCCACTACAGCTGCAAGAAGTCGCTCACTGAGCAACCTTCTGAATGGAGAAAAGCCCTGCAGTCATCAGCGCACTGTCATCATCGACAAACTTCATATGGCAGCTCCCACAATTTGAAATTCATTTCAATGGTTGCAGGCAACATTTTTGGGAGATCCCACATCATCTGTGAATCTCTAATTTGTTCGTGCGCATAACAATTCGACTGCCAGAAGCATTTTCAACGTTTGTAGCACTGCGCTCAAACCATGTGCCAGGAGTATCTGCAAACAGGCAGTTTGCCATTACAGCAGCCAGCGACGTCTATTCCCGAATTTGGCGGATCTTCTCAAGAGTGTAAATTCCTCGCAATTTCCTGCTGGCCAAACTTAGAGCCGGTTCTCGAGCTCATCTCTTCGTTCGGTTTACTTCAAAATGCAGTTCCGGTCTCTGTTTGTTGTGTATGCAAATTTGCAATTATTCCGATGGTGTCGCGGTATTCACGCATCAGTACCTCCCATGCTTCGGAAGAGATGCACTGTTGTTAGACACCATCCCAGCCAGTAACGTTTCCCATATCCGAACTTTTCCAGCTCATGGTTGAGACGCGTCCGTGTGAAGGAAAACAAAATTAGTATTCATCGCCTGGAACTCATCATCATACATGAACATGTTTCTGAATAAATAAACTTCTTAATAGTATATTTATAGTGCAAACATTATTACCCACAGCTATTCCAGCAAATACTGCTTGTTTTCTCTGGCAAACCAGTAAAATCATGCTTGGTGTTTGTTTGCTGCCGTTCCGCAAGAGCACTAAGGAAATGGGTGCTGCACTGCAACAGCTTTTGATTATGTGAATGAACCAACTGTGTGGGTAGCCGACAATAAGGGATGAAAACAACCACTCATCCCTAGTTTGATCTATGAAGGAAGAACCATGTTTATTAAATGTTCGAATATGTCACATCGGATGTTATTTCATTGGGTAATTCGGATTTTGCTGATATTTTCACAGATTTTAGTTTGGGTTACAGATAGTAGGTACTCTGAAGCGGGGTGAAGTTGATCGGCTCAATTTTCGACTTGAAACGTTCGAATAATCTTTCTATCCGTGAAGCTTATTTACATTTCACATTTAGTCTACGTTCAAGAGCATGGGAAGACTAGCTGAAATATCCTGGAAACCCGCAAATACTAGATCTGGCCGGTTATGAAACGACTATAGTACAACATATCCGATAACATCTCCAACATATCTGCACGTATTCTTTCTTACGCTCGAGGATCGATTATTACCGTTAAAGTAAGTTTTGACATTTAACCCTAAAAGGGATACCTGGGGTCCATTGGACCCCAGGCGCTTTCCAGAGCTCGTCTTTGATGGAACACACTCAGCGAGGTGACGAAACTGAGGCCATGAAGGTATCCCTTTTAGGGTTAATAATGAAAAAAAAAACAATTTATCACTTTTTTCTAACTAACAGTTTGTTGTCAAAAGTATTTCATCAGTTTTGAGAACAATCATGACAAACAAATTGATTGGCGTAAACTTTGGTATTTTTATCTATTAAAAATATGGTAAAAAAAACCTTTTTATCTATTCAACGTTTGGTCAAACTACAACATAAACTACCCAAACTTTTCGAGTAGCCCAGTATTCGCTTTTCCTATTGAGTTTTTTACTTCTTATTAGACTACTGTGCAAATAATTTCTGCACAGTCAATAATTGCACACAACATAGAACACCTTATAATTCAATGGTTGCCATGACAAAAATTATCGTTTTTGTTTTGATGTGAAAAAGTGTCATCTTCGGAAACAGGTTTATTTTGTTTGCTCAGGAGAACTTATTCTTAGTCGGAACGTCGGAACGTCTTTACGGTCCAAGTGATTGCATTGTCTTATCGGAGCTCGATTTGTAAGTCTGCCTACTGGTAATGTTTGACTCATCTTGAATAGTGATTTGTATTTGTATTTGTATTTTAAATAATTCATCTGACATGTTAGTCTTAATGAATAAAATTAATTAATATTACATATATACATACATTTAAACGACATTTAGCACAGATTTTATACGATAGGCGAAAATTCTTGTCGGTTCATTAAAAACGAAGAATTCCTCCACATCTGTAAAAGCACGAATACACGCTGAGAAGGGCTCGTTGTAGCCATACACGGTCCGGTGGAAAGTTGGTTGCAGTAACGTCGAATTTCGAAGATGTATGGTCGGAACACGGAAGTTCAATGAAGAAAGCAACGCTGGAGCATCGATTTCACTATTAAGTAGTTTAGCTACAAGTAGCGACTGCTGTACTTTTCGCCGTCGCTCCAAGGTCTCCAACCCTAGTACCTGGCATCTGTCTGGATAGGGTGGCAAGTTATCAGGATCTCTCCAAGGCAAACTTCTCAAGGCTAGGCGGATGAACCGTCTCTGAATTCGTTCAATTCTTAGGCTCCACGTGACTTGGTACGGATGCCATACGACGGAGGCATTTTCCAAAATTGGGCGTACTAGTGCACAGTAAAGAGATTTCCAACAATGCGGGTCAGAAAAATCCTTGGCTATTTTGGAAATGAAGCCTAACTGACGCGATGCCTTCGATACTATTTCAGAGCGATGAAGATCGAAAGTCATTTTAGTATCCAAACGAACACCTAGGTCTGTCACACTAGTCACTCTGTTCAGGGGATCTCCTTCAATATGATATCGAAAATCAATCGGCTGTACTGTGCGGTGGAAAGTAATCACCTGACATTTTTCCACGCTTATAGTCAGCTTATTTCTACGGCACCAATCTGCGAAAAATGTCAGCGAGTTCTGAAGATGTCTACAATCATTTATACAACACACCGCAATATACAGCTTCAGGTCATCCGCATAGATCAGCTTCAATCCTTCGTCCAACACCAAAGCAGCATCATTGAAGAAAATAATGAAAAGCAATGGTCCAAGATTGCTTCATTACGGAACTCCGGACTTGTTGGAAAATGATGATGATACACAGCCGTCGATCTCCACTCGAAGCTCTCGTCCTGTAAGGTATGACTCCAACCAAGACACCAAATGCGAAGCGACACCGAGGCGAGATAACTTTCGTAGAAGTATTCCGTGGTTAATTTTATCAAACGCTGCCTTCAAGTCGGTGTAAATAGCGTCCACCTGGGCATTTGCTTCCATTCCCCTCAAACACTTTGATGTGAAAGTCAGCAAGTTGGTAGTGACCGATCGATTAGGCATGAACCCATGTTGTTCAGTGGAGATATAGCTTTTTGTGGCAACGAAGATGATTCCACATACTATTATCTCAAACAGTTTGGAGACAGCTGACAAGCTAGTGATTCCCCGATAGTTCGCGACATTATGGCGATCACCACGTTTGAAAACAGGTGTCATATACGATTGTTTCCATATGCGTGGGAATTTGGCCTGCTGGAGTGAGCGATTGAAAATATCGCACAAAGGTTGTGCCAATGCAGAAATACAACGGCAGATGATAACTGCAGGTAATCCATCGGGACCGGGAACATATGATCGTTTTAGTTTTTTAGCCGCCAGTGAGACCATGTCCGGGTTTATAGTGAACATTCCTAGATCAACGACGTCGACGGGAACATCACGGACAGCGTCTGCAATCTACCGTTCAGAAGCGGCGTTCAGAAGCGGCGTTCAGGGAAAATACAGATTCGAAGTGTTTAGCAAATAAATGACTTGAT
Organism: Aedes albopictus; assembly: GCF_035046485.1. NCBI lineage: Eukaryota > Metazoa > Arthropoda > Insecta > Diptera > Culicidae > Aedes > Aedes albopictus. The sequence continues at coordinate 299,895,269 of NC_085137.1, forward strand.
CCTTGTGCAGACATCGCATATGCATCGTTCAAATGTACGTTTGATGGGATAGCATCATTTTTCCTTTTGGAATTAACGAAGCGCCAAAAGCCACGAGGATTTCTTCTTAGTTCCATTTGAACACGCAAAACGTACGATTTGTATAGGGAGGCGTTATTGTAACGGTATGCATTGCTGGCACGATGGATGTTGCGTTTATTGATAGGCGTTCGTTGGCGACGTAGCTTTCTTTGACACGCATTGCGCGCGCGCTTCAATTTTCGTAAATAGGGTGTGCTCCAAGCGGGAGAAACAGGTGGGCGAATCCGAGGTAAATGGGATATAAGCCACACGTTTAAAACGTTCGAAAAGCTTTCGGCCATATCATCCTCATCGTTGTTATTAGAAATTTCATTCCAATTTACCGCTAGCAAATAGTCCGAAAGAGCTTCGAAATCAATCATGCGAAAATTAAGGGGCCGGTTCCCTAAAGGGCGATCGATCTTATCATCCTGCGCCAAACATGCAGAGATATCTCGAGTGGAGGATGGTGAGGATAAACGGATAATAATGGGTCCGAAGAGGAGTTCACATCGGCCACACAATCCGGCAAGCAGAATACCAAGTCAAGAATACGATCAAGATGATTATGCACAAGATTTCTTTGGACCAGGTTTAAATAGTCCATCCCATCCAGAAGAGTGCTGCTAGCTACCGGTAGTTGAGAATTGCTGCATTGAATTGAATTTTCAGCTAGACACCAATTCATATGTGGCTGATTGTAATCGCCGCACACAACCACTGCATCGTCGGGTGAACATTTTCCGCAAAGCTCATTCATTGAGCAAAGATGCTCATTGAGTATGCTCGCGCATTGGCTTTTGTCCGGCGGGATGTAGATTGCGCAAAAAAAGATTTTCCTACCTTTGATTGATGCCGACACGCAAATTTGTTCCAACCTTCGCCCACTAGCCGTATGTACTACGCTACTGACATATTGCTGGGAAATGCCAATTAAAACTCCTCCAAATCGAGTTTTATCGCTGTTTTCGAGGCTCCGATCACTGCGGTAAACGTTGAAGGCTGTGCCGAAGAGCTGTTGCGAAGTAATGCAATCGTTCAAACCGGTCTCCGTCAAGATGATTACGTCGAAATTGCAGTCGGTTGTCACAAGAAGCAGGTCGTCTATTTTCGTCCTTAGGCCACGGACGTTTTGATAATACATCCAGATCGCATCGTTTGTTTCACCAGATGATTTACGACTAGAAGTAATCGACAGTGACGGGAGAGTATTGTTCGTAATGCAACAGTACTTGCCTGCATCAGCGGGTTGGAAGACCCCGTCACCACACACGGACACAGGACCGGGATGTCTGCAGGTCGCTGGCGGGAGGGGCTCGACTGTACCGAGGGGCTCAGGGGCTTCCATAGGACTGGCAGGCATGCATCCCGGTGGTGAACAAGGAACAAATCGAATCGCCGAGGGCGTTGGTGGATAACTGGAGAAATCTGTGGTGCCAGATGGGATCCGTGACGAAGATGGCATTGGGTAACTGGAAGCGATGGGCGTTAACGGCAGATAATCGTTCTTAATACAACTGTACTTGCCTGCATCTGTGGGTTGGAAGACCCCGTCACCACGTACGGACACAGGACCGGGATGTCTGCAGGTCGCTGGCAGGAGGGGCTCGACTGTGCCGAGGGGCTCAGGGGCTTCCATAAAACTGGTAGGCGCGCATCCCGGTGGTGAGCAGGAAACATGTCGAATCGACGAGGGCTGAGTTAGCTCGGATGCCGAGCAATTGTCAGATGATAATACATTTTCAGCATCATAAGCGGCAGTGACGGGACTGGAAGCGGGAAGGCGATCAGGAAGTGTTTGCTCGTGAAAATGTGGGTACTTGCCTGGAACAGCAGTCTGGAGAACCCCTTCACCAGATTCGACAGCAGGACCACGACGACTCGGACGAACGATGACAGCATAAGGCGGGACTGTGTCGAACTGAGAAGAGGTCTCCAAAATGCTTTCTACGGTGCGTCGCGGTCCTCCAGTTGAATGAATATCTACACGCAACCTGAGATTGGCAGATTCTAATACAATTGGGTATGAAACATATACAAATATTGTATTAGGGCCTTGCAAATACAAAAATTGGTAGGTGGCAGTATACCAAAAATTTTATTGGCTTCCTAGAATCTGGAAAAGGAAAATTTCGCATGTGTGCGTGTGCTCTGTCGTACTGGTTTCTCATTATTTGTTCTATTTTTAGACTGATCATGGCAGCAGCGGCGGCATCAAATACCAATACATATTTAAAAAGAAATACGGGCGGCGCCGGGAATCGAACCGAGACACAATCATGGAGATCCACAGTATCCTGCGCTCTAACCAGCACGGCTATAACTGCACATGAATAGACAAGAGGCTGAAAGCCATCATGATCAACACAAACGTGGCTTGGTGATGGAAGTGATACAGCCGCCACACTGCACAATGGGTCCAGAGCCGTATTTGCGAAGACACTGTTTATGCTTCAGCCTTAAGTTTTTAGACACATATTGTGTTTTAGAAAGTTTATTTTCAATTATTGACCCTATTCCCTATTATTATTATGGGTGGTTCGTCTGGTTAAACTGATTCAAAAATCTGCTTTCTAATAATTTTATTTGCGATGCCATGATGGATGGTGATGGATCGTTTAATTAGAAATTCCACCAATAAACGGCAAATTCTAAATTTCATATATCTCAGGACTCTCACCACTTAGAAAGTTGGTGTCTTCGACAACGTTGTTAAGTGAGTCAAGGGCTTACAGTTAGGGGCTGTCCATAAACCACGTGGTCATGAGGGGGGGGGGGGGGTTCGACCAATGGCCATTTTGTATGTACAAATAAATTTTTTTGTATGGACAAATGACCACGCGGGGGGGGGGGGGGGGGGATTTGAAAAGTCGCAAAAAAATGACCACGTGGTTTATGGACAGCCCCTTAATGGTCCACTAGGCGGCGCTAGTTACACATTTGTAAAATCATTCAAATGATTGATATTTTTTCGTGAAGTAATCAACAAGCTGTAAGTTTGTTTTCTTTGAACGCGTCTAAGTCAAGTAAAAGATTTTTCAAAGAGCTATGTATTAGTCATAATTGTACAATGTCGCATTTCATTCGGTTCACTTGATTCAGAGATATAGCAATTAAACGAAGAACTAGTTTTTGACTTCCGTTTATCAAATTACTGTACCTTAGGATTAAGCGAACCGAATTAAATTAAATTTTGAAAGTTTGTGACTAATGTATTGGTCTTCATGTATCGTTGGACTCGACTAAAATATGACCAAAGGCAAAAAAGTTGCAATTAATTGAAAACTTCTCGAAAAGTTCTAATGATTCGAATGTTTTATCCAAGGGCTGAAAGTCTCTTGAATAAAGACAAATCAATCAAATCAATCGAATGTTTTATTTTTGTAAATTTGCTATAACTTTGTAAAACATTCTGATATTGTATAGAGAATAATTAATCAGCAGATTTTTGGATAAGCCACACTTGATTGACCGTAATCATTTCACAATAATGAAAAAAAAAGAAATGACAGAACTTGGCAGAAACATTTTTGTCTTCGTAAATACGACTCTAGACCCATTGTGCACTGAAAAGCCCGCATCCAGCAGGTTGCTGTTTGCAAGTGGAAAATTCCACGTAGACAATAGGACGCGAAGCTCAGCAGCGAAGCGAAAGTTATTTTTAGACGCAACCCGGTTCAAATTCTCGGGTTTCAATGGAGGTGTTTGTGTGTAGTGGTATGGAAGCTATGGAACCGTGTAGCGCATCTTAATACAACGAATGGATTATGATTTATCACATTTTCTGTACGTTTTTAATACATAAATTGGTAGAAAAGGCATATCTCAATTTTTGGTAGCTTTTCTTGTTTTGCGTGTAGGGGTCAGCATTCCACAGGTTCAATCGAAGCAGAGGCAAACTGGGATGATTCGCCAGGGTCCGGTGTAACAGTGATCGAAGGAGTGCATGCATCGGGCATCCAATATTTCCCTACACGAGTATCTTCAAACTCACGGAAAAGAATACCCTTCGGCCACGACGAAGGATCAAGTGCGGCTTCACGGAATATGGGATCGATGCCTACTTTGAATGAAATGAAGTTCAGAGAATTCACATCGGTTCCCTGTTTTATCAATGTAATAGCTTTCGCTGTGTCGCATTATTGTAAGGAATCTCTGGTTAACTTTTCCACAGCATCTGGTTTTACACTAGGATGTAACCGTGAGAGATAGATCCAAAACATAACAGTAGGCACAGGAACGGTTGCAACTGCGCTGGTATGATCGGTTGATCTTGTCCCCCCAATGAGAGGCTTAGCAGGGTGGGCTTCATCATTATCATCAATCCGACGACGTTTCATCGTACGCCGGGGAGCAGTAACTGGCAGTATTGGCGTGACTGAATTAATCCTGTTCGAAAGCTGCGCAATTTGTTCGGTATGCTTAGCAGTTCACTTTTCAGCTCTGCGTTAGCAGCTTCCTGATTCTTTGTCATTCACATATCGCATTACCGACTGAAGACATGGCATTGCGGAATCGTATCACCTTCATTAATTTCGAACATTCGTCACACATCCAGTGATAGTTAGGTATGTCGGATACGGATTTGACTACATTTTTGTCAATACTTGCGCATTTAAGGTGGACAACATGCTCGCAAAAACCCATGCAAGTGATGACATCATCCGTACGTTTAATCGTCTTAGCGCAACGATCGCAAGCAGTGGTCATATCGCAAACGTAGTCGACTCCTTCAACACAAACAAACGATATGCTTGAAACGTAGAGGAATATTTCACAGCCAATCGAGCAGTAAAGCACGCTACCTTCAAAGCTTGCAATGGGAGTTTGCTTTTCTCAAAACCAGGTGTCGCTTCGGTTAAATGAATCGGCGTAGGAAGTGAAAGCTTTTACAAACGATCAAAGCAAACAAAACACGAATCACCCGTCAATTAGTGATTATATATCACAACGGCACAAAAAGCAGGAACAACTAAATACTTTATGCATTCACGGGAGATTCACCAGACATAGAAAAACTAAGCGATGTTTTTAGGATGCGGATTACACGTAGTAAAATAACGAAAAAAATCGAGACCGAATAAACTTGATAACATACAATCAGCAATGATGCCAGTAAATCAGCAGTGATGCCAGTAAATTGATTTTATATTCGTTTTAGAGATAAACCCAAATTCTGAGATGCAGTCCGAACACTGCCAGAAGCGACGGTGAAGGAACGCAGCTGCATCAGATGACGAGCTATACTCGTTCATCAACGTTGAGTACCTCAGTGATCCGATGGACAATGATGCTCCGGCCGCGCCTTTTGTCGACTATCAACCGAATATATCCTCCGTTAACGAATCTGGTTCCGAATACGACGATCCGAACGATGAGAACCCCAACTCCTCAGGGTTTTCACAAGAAAAGCTCCCAGATGGTTTATATGGTTGCTGGCTGCTGGTTTCGGTTCGAGATTTTAAAGGATATTCTTCGGGAAAAGAAGTCGGAAAATGGGGCGTCGCTGGAAGAACGTTAGATGATTTTCTGCACCAGTGCTGGTTGCTATCCCAACGATTTTTCAAGCAAGAAATATTGTTTCGCTGCGATGAGACCGGTTCGGCCCAGCCATTTTGGAGTACTGGAATGCCACAAGAATCAGATTTCGTTCGGTATGCTTTATTCAGGGATAAATCCAATCACAGGTATTACACGGTGGACAAAGTAACTGAGAATTTACTGCAAAACTGGAGGAAAAAGGAAATGTGTCTGCTTTTACACGTTTATTTACTATCGGTGATCACAACAACAACAACGAAAGTGTTTTCAAAACGGTAAAAGACAAGCTATTAGAGCCCGCTGCCAGAGACAGGGCAGGTGCAGCCTCCAATCGAGCAGTAGACAGACTTGTTCAAAAGCTGCGAGAAAAACATGGTCAAAACTGGAAGGCACAGGATATAGCGTGGATGATGTGGGTAAATGCCATTTTTACTGCAGAACCTCATCTCCAAGAACAACTGACTAATGAAGCACCACCAGAACATTTGACTAAACTGATTGCAGCAAAGGAACAGCCACAGTTAAAAGCGATCCGTCGTAGTTTCGCTATGGCCCATAACGTGGCAAATCTTTCCATCCGTGAGGCCTTCACAGACTTAGAAACTACTGTTCAAACCTTGCTTGTTAAAATGCAATTGATAAAACGTCGTATCGAAGCCTTGGAGACAAGAGATTTGTTGGGACAATCTTTCATTTCAGCAGCGGAAGAAACAGTGCGCGTAGAAGAAACAGTCTTTTCGGAATCGCTTGCAGGCCGAGTTGCAGAAAAGGAAGATATCGATCATATGTAATTTAACTTTATGCCGATAGCTATTATTCTATCGTTAGTTTAGTGAAATAAAAGATATTCTTTTTTGAACCTTTATTTAATTTCAAACGCTCACGATAGTTCACAACAGTATACATCTCTTTTTCCCATTTTCTTCAAAACCAAGTTTGATTAGATGATCTTCCAATTCAACTGTGGGGTCAAACCGTCCTCCTCTGATGTAACCACATTTTTTGAACAGGTTTGCCATAGGATAACTTGAATATTGACCCATAACTTCCGCTACGAGTAACTGCATGTCACGTTGATTACATTCCTTAGACCAAGCCCACTCGTGGGCTTAACACTACACACGCAACAGCACGTCGTTAACGATTTTTAATTTCATTATCCACCCATTTTCGCACCGGTCGTTCGTTTCCATGTGAATAAAATAATGATCGGTCGCCTTTCCGCACCGGTGGTCTCTATTCTATCCGTACCATCGGTTTTTTGCACTTCCGTAAATCCTCGCAATATTTTGTTTATTTCTATGGTGTTATTGCAAATCTTATTCAGTATAATAATCTGTGCTCATATTTTGAAAGAAGGGGTTTTAGATAAGACTGAAAACTGATAGTAAAAATTGAACTCAAATAAATAATTCCCTTGGAGATTTGTACCAGTTTTGGTGCGTTTCAAGATATAATTTTCTCAATAATGTATGACTGTATTTAATCCCGGAATTCAAGCAATCTTTTTTAAATTATATGTTTGTTGCTTACTGTATGACTAGTTGGTTGAATTTTTATCTAAAATAATATCCATCTCTTCGATCTCCATGTTGCCTTTCTCGCAAGAAATTTATCTGAATTTGAGATTTTGAGCATCTTTTTAATAATTAGGTTTATTGAATAATTACATCCCTTGCATTTCCAACACATTTATTACGTAGTTGTCTCCTTTACAACTTCGCGTAGGTCAAAATTCTTGAATCCTGGTCATCGTAGAAGCTGTCTTCTAACAGTCTGCGATAAGTTTGCGCAACCTTTTTTCATAAACGTGTATTTTAACATTAGCTAATTATATACTCAGTCTCAACCTTTTAATTACAAAGCATCAATCGGAAATCTTAATATATATTGCGATATTTTATATACTGGTATATGAATATTTTGTTGGAAGCAGATTCTATGCGCTTGAAGTAGACTATGTATTTGTGAAAGTACATAATGAGCCCACTCTCTTTTTTGGCACTTCATACAACATTTGTTGTATCTTAACATTCAACACTTGCTTTTTCTATAACGAGGAACCTACAATATGGCAGTCCTGCACACCGCCCATTTTAATTGATGAAACTTGGCAGCTCGACTTCAGTTTTTTAGATTTTTATCGTTATGATTAAAGTTTGTTTTTACAAAAAAAAAAAAAAAAAAAACTAGTGTTTTTATGATATCTGAATTGAGTTAGGTACAGTCAAAGCATCTTTGAAAAATCATAACTACTCAAATCTAATCTTATACATACGCAGCCAGTACGCGGAATCACCCTGGAAAGCAATCGTGTTACTTTTCTTGTCAATATTGATGCTTGCAGCATATCAGGACACATACATCAAAGCGGCCAGGTCTATTGCGTTGTATTTACGCCCAAAGTGTTCTTCGAAATACTTGGAGTACAGAAGATTTTCTTTCGGCAAGGTACTTCTCGAATTTACAGGGGAGGAAGGATGCGTATACCAAACGATCCAGATTACATGTTGATGAATATGTTTTAATATATAAGAATGTGTATTAGGCCTGTCCAGCTTTTCAAAAATGTTCTCTGATTCTCAAGTCCACCCCCATATTTTGATTGGCATCCTAGAAGAAGTAACTGGTCAATATTTCAGCCAAATCCATTGAAATTAAGAGGTGCATCAAATCAATTTTGTATTTTTCGACTATTTTTGAACTTCAAAAAATCATAACTACACTAAAACTTGTCAAAACTTAATTCTTTTGGCAGAAATTGAAAGCTATACTTGTTTGCTACAACTTCTCCGAACAATGTGTGCCAATAAAATTGAAGGAAACATGTGTAATTATCACATTTGTGATCAGAAAAACCTTAAAAAGTTGATTTTTTGATAGATTTCGTTCTGAAACACCCTAATATACGTAATAAGTTGGATTTTTCAAAACGGCATCATATTCTCCAATGTTTTGTGGTTATTTGCTTCCTGGACACCAAAGCTGTAAGAGTTGAGCAAAAATTACTAAAATTCGTGAAAGCCAAATGGGGCCTAAAAACTAGCTTTTTGGAGGCAATCACGCTGTGGCGCGAAATTGTACTGAACGTAGTAGCTTTGCTTCCGTGTAGTTTGCCTTGGCTACCCCCTATCACGGGTGATAACAAACAAGCGTGATGACAGGTGTTGGCTATCATATCAGTGCTGACGCGATGCCACTTTTTGCGCGCCAAAGCGTGATTGCACCCGAAAAGCTAGTTTTTAGGCCACATTTGGCTTACACGAATTTTAGTAATTTTTGCTCAACTCCTACAGCTTTGGTGTCAAGGAAGCAAATAACCACGAAATATTGGAGAATATGATGCCGTTTTGAAAAATCCAACTTATTACGTATATTAGGGTGTTTCAGAACGAAATCTATCAAAAAATCAACTTTTTAAGGTTTTTCTGATTACAAATGTGATAATTACACATGTTTCCTTCAATTTTATTGGCACACGTTGTTCGAAGAAGTTGTAGCAAACAAGTATAGCTTTCAATTTCTGCCAAAAGAATGAAGTTTTGACAAGTTTTAGTGTAGTTATGATTTTTTGAAGTCCAAAAATAGTCGAAAATCACAAAATTGATTTGATGCACCTCTTAATTTTAACGGATTTATCTGAAATTTTGACCAGTTACTTCTTCTAGGATGCCAATCAAAATATGGGGGTGGACTTGAGAATCAGAGAACATTTTTGAAAAGCTGGACAGGCCTAATGTGTATAATAGAGCTATGAATAAAATATGTGTAATATTGGAAAAATCTCCCCTATTGTTGGGTTGTTTTTATAGATCTAAATAATGTCGAACCTCCTATTCTGTATGATCGGTGTTATTCACATGGGGTTGTCGCAGATTTTTTTTCTGCTTTCCCCTATTGTTTCTACAAGGGTGAAGTTACTCATTTCGCACACTTTCTTCCTAATGTCTCGTTTATTTAATTTATATTTTCAAATTTATATTTAATAAACCACCCACTATCGACCACTTTTCAAAAAAAAAATAAAACAAGGGAACGTCCATAAATTACGTCACGCTTTTAGGGGGGAGGGGGGGTTCAGTAGAATGTGACAACCCATACAAAAATTTCAGTCGTCTCATACAAAAAGTGTGACATAGGGGGGAGGGGGATTGGAAATTGGTAATTTTTGCGTGACGTAATTTATGGACGCTCCCCAATCAAACCAAAACTCCTTTGCCTTTTTCGAAATATACACGACAAAATGAAACGCGAGGCACAGCTCTTTCAAAACGGGGGATCTCAGCCCGGAAAGTGGAGAAAGAAAACCTTGTGGTCACTTATTACCGTCAAATGGTATCTTTTTGGGTTCGAAAATACGCACATCTTCTTACTGGAATCTGCGACGGATGACGATAATTTTGAAACTTGTCGGAACGAACTTCGCGAGTTATTTATTTGGACATTTTTCTAAATGTGCGAAACCAAACTTTACTCGTAGCGTAGAAACCCCGGCTCAAGCATGTACGTGTTAAAAAAGCAAAACTCACTGAATCACTATAGGGTGCCTGTACCAGTTATCGCACTACCTAAGAAAAACTATTTCTACAAAAATAAGAAGAAGACCGACGAATGTAAACAATAAGTCAAATGATTGATTAGTTTTCATACTTCACAGGAAAAATATAAAAACGGAACCAAACCCACTTTTAGTATTTATTACGGCGTGTGCCAATGATAGGAACCCTGTACCAGTTATGGACACATTTGTTAATTTGGGTTCCACTTCGCACTATTTACATGCATTCCTTATGGGATTTGCCATAACTGGTACACTATGGCGAAATAGGGTGCAAGGAGGCCGAAAAGTTAAGGAAAATCAAACATAATTTGAGCAAATTGTGAAGTTTGAATGATTGCAATCATCTTTTGTGATCGTGATCTGTTTTTCACGATTTTTTTCTTGTTGATTTGTATCTTTAAAGGTTGAAAATCAACTATGGCGAATTTGAGGTACTATAGCCATAACTGGTACACTGAGCCTACATTTCAAATATAAGTTTCGAAACGATCGGCCGAATCAAAAACTAAAAGTGCGATTATGAACAATCGTAACTATTTTAAGAGAAAATCAATACATTTTCGATATGCATGATCCTAAAATTGGCGAAGAAGGGAAAACTTTATTCAAAACATACTTAAGCAAAGCTTGTCAATTTAAACCTATTATTTTTCTGCGTTTGTATTGTCATTCTATCACAATTGTATGTCAGACAATTTGTTGTGTTATTCGTGTAACGATCTATTATATTATTTGGTTGACAATTTCAAAGCAAGTAAAAATAAAAATTTTGAATATTTGATGCAAACTAAAATAAATGTATACCTATACAAAACAAAAAAATCATTCTCTAGAAACTATATACCGGGCAACAAATCCATACTCATGTTCTTTCGTCTCCTCTTTACGCTACCCAGAGAGCTAAACGCGAGAGAGCGCACGAGCCTACGGACAGAGACCGTACTTTGCGTGTCTCTATATTATAAGCCCTGCTACGAACCGTACGTAAACTTTTCGCTTTCGAGCCCTACTTAGCAGCGACCGGTGCGGCTCGTTTCTTTGTTCGGGGCTCTACTTACCGTTAAAACGCTTGATTGAGTCCATGAGTGGGCTTGGTCTTATAAATTTTCTTCATTTGCTGCTTTACTAATCCGAAAACGATTTCAATTGGCTCTGACGGCAGCAAAAATGCACTCACTCCAATGGGAAATCCCATTTGTATCTGTCATCGTGTGCGTGAAGAAGTATAAACAAACGTGTTTTGTCTCGTTTTTTCTCACGTTTGCCATACGACTCCCGCCAGGCGGCAGCACTGCGGCGCTGTCATGGCCTATAGGATTGTAAAACGGGCAGTACGCCGGGAGAAATATGGGAACGATTCCAAGGGAGCGAAGATAGTAGATAATCATTGCGTCGCAATGAATTCGTGCTCCATCGAGAATCCATATGGTGTGTTGACCAGGATATCTTTCAACTTCGCCGGAGTTCGCACATTTTTTGCAGCAATCAAACAATGTTGTCCTGTTGAATGTTCCATCCGCACAAAAAACTTCCTACATTCTGTTTTGCCCAACAAAACATAGTAGGGAAATTCTCGCCTTATGAATGAATTCTCCACGACAAATAAGCCTTTTGCCTCGCACTCCATAGCCACGTGTCCGTAACATCGCTCGGTTATCGAAACTGACCTCATCGAGAAATATGAGATTATGATAGAATGGAAGGTGTCGAAAAGCTGACAAAAAAAAAGTAATATTTATGCCCGTACAAGAAGTTCAAGTCGCGGGATTTTTTAAGATCAATTTTGCCTGACGAGGTTCTTCTGGAAGATTCGCCAGATATTTCCAGTTGAATTAACTCCAGCAGCTTCTACCTAGAGATTTTTTGAATGGAGTTTATTTTATTGTTACTATAATTTAGCTGTCGTCATAGCAAACATCGTATTGCCTGCCTACTGCCTTTTATGACATACGGTTTCAAAGAGAAGTCCCCCGTAAATTTATTTATATGGGAGCCCCTCTTTCCAGAGATGGGAGGGGTCTCACACATTAAGAACCTTCCCCGGTTCCAAAGAGTCCCGCATACAAAGTTTCGCCACAGATAACAGATGTTTATCCTGGAACAAAATTTATTTCAAAACCTGTGTAAACTTCAAAAACCAAATAGGTACGTTGCTCACTGGGGGAACTTACAATTTTTTGCCGTTTTGTTTTCTTCTGCATCGTGCTGATTGTGGGGACGCAGAGTGCTCTCGGTCTTTAGTAGGTTACACTCTAACTACTCTAACATTCGTTTCCCATCCCAACTAGCTGTAAGGACTTGGCCCGCGCCGATATTGATAAAAAACGTATGAGCTGCTTAAATTGCACTTTGAGAATAAGTGGAGTGTCCCAGCCCTTATTCAGGGAGAAGCAACCATTGACATCAAAGCTAGGTCATTGGGCCGAATGGTCATCAGGACGTTATGAAACTTGAAACGGATTTGTTGTTTTTACCTTCTTCAACTATTATTGACAAAACTATTTTAACAATAAAACTAGAAAGAACAGCCTATATTTAAAGGAAGGATAAATTCATGGGTAAAATATCAGTAGATTCTACATCAACAATTAGGTATTAGATACTTTTGCTCATTCTGCGAATGGAGGGACGTGACAAAAGTCGGAGTCATATATCGAGGTGAGAGATCTGGACTCGAATGAAATGACACGCCGTGTGAATCAAATGGAGAGTCACCTCCAGGGTTGTGCAGTTTCAGGAGGGTCAATGTCGAATGACACTCGCTCTAACGATCACTTCATACGACAAACGCAGTCCATCAAAACATAATCGATTCACGCAAAAGCCACTCAAGCCAACCCTCGTTCAATGCAGAGTCAACCACATCCAACAGCAGCGATCGTCTCTTGTTTTCGAACCACACGATGAAACACCGAAGCGAGTTTCTGTTCTACGCTTTGCATTCTATTCATAGGGCGTGCTATGTTTGTGTTTGCTGCGCCATGCAATACTACTTAACAAATTGACCCTCATCCTGGCATTTTCAGACGAGAGTCACCCAGCAGTGAGTGACATAGCTCTGCGGCGGAACGACGGTTAAGAAGCGTTCGGCTACTCAAGAGATTTGCAGAGAAAGAGCGTGGCGGCAGCAGCCACCGTATCAATGCGTTCGTCTCGAATGTGTTCGATAGCAACATAGAGACGGTCGGCTGTAGCGTTGATGGAGGAAGAAGGGCAATGTTGATGTTGCGGCTTTTTTGTGTTATGATGGTGATAATGCACAAGACTGGTCACCTCATTCGAGTCGACATTTCTCACCTCGATATACGACTCCGACTTTTGTCACGTCACTCCAATCGTGGAATGAGCACAACTGTTCTAATGGAGAAAAGGAATGCTGTGGGTGACTATATCAATTCCTGGTCGGTCCAGAAACTTTTCGTAATGGAAATTTCCTTGACTTCTATGGACGTAAAGTATCTTCGTGTTTTTTTCTTTTTCTATCTGTATTAACGAGATTTTTAGCCCTAGGCTAGTTCATCTCGGGACCCACGATTTGCTTCCCTTCCGAAGGAAGAATCCACATTTTGTGAGTTTGTCCGGAGTGGGATTCGGCGTGATAGTCAGGTGATTTAACCACCATACCAGGTCCGCTCCCACAGAATCTTCGTGTTTGCCACACGATATACATATGCAAAATGGTCATTGGCAGTGGAAGTTCTCAGTTAATAACTGTGGAAGTGCTCATAGAACACTAAGCTGAGAAGCAGGCTTTGTCTTAGTGGGGACGAAACGACAAGAAGAAGACCCAACGACCATTCGGCCTAGTGATCAGTCGGCCTAATGACCTTCGGCAGAATGCCCTGACACCATTTACATGTACAGTCAGTCTAAGCTAAGCTAAGCTGAATAATTTTGATCTCATGTACTTGGTATTCACGAAATGGATCGATTCCAAGCGGTATTTACAGGGGATACTCAAAATAACTGGGACAGGTAAAATTTTCACTTTTCAAAAAATATTCAAATCGCTGTAACTTTTCAAAAAGGGCATCAAATATTCTCAAATTTTTACTGTAAGTTCGAAAAGATCGAGCCATTCTACACGAAGTTAGAAAGATTCTAGAAAAAGGTATAATCATCCGATAGCCAACTTTGAGCTGTTATATCTCCTGATTCAATGAACCGAATTCAATGATTTTTTTTTTCATTTATGACTAATATGAACTATGAAAAACAGTTGACTTAATTTAAAATTATTAACAAGAAAAAAAAAGTAATAACAATTTCATTTATTCTATATTTTTTTAGTAAATTTATCTTTTTTTCATATGCATCCCATTACTTTTTCAATTTAATGCCGGCTATTTGGTTACTTTCCTTTGAGACATAAATATATACAAGTCAATTAGAGGGAATTTAAATGAACTATAATTACTATCTCGAATTTTGAAACGATGATGAAGTTTTGGATAAATTGGTGTTATTTTAGAAAAATTATCTGATCGTTATATTTTTCTTTCGTGTGAAGAATTTCAAGTTTAGTCAAATGTTTTTAATAGCTCATTATATAAGTCATAAATGATCAAAATTTCATTGCATTCGGTTAATTGAATCCGGAGATATAACAGCTCAAAGTTGGCTATCGAAGAATTATACCTTTCTCTAGAACCTTTATTACTTCGTGTAGAATGGCCCGATCTTTTCCAAATTTGAACCTCTGATACACAACTATTTGATGAACTTACAGTAAAAAATTGAGAATATTTGATGCCTTTTTCAAAAGGTAAAGCGAGTTGAACATTTTTTGAAAAGTAAAAATTTTACCTGTCCCAGTTATTTTGAGTATTCCCTGTATATCAACCTTATGGTCACCCTGCTTGATCTCGAGTGTGAATCCGAGGATACCAGTGAAAGCTCTTTGAAAAACTAGGAGTGTGTAATGTCTGAGACATAACCGCAATGTTGACGTAGGACAAAGACTGGAACGAGATTCCGACTTTTATATTTCCATAATACAATGTTTGTTGTTAGGATAATACAAATGGTGGACTGATGTGTTGAGTAAAGTTGTTGTGTGATCGCTTTCGCTGAACACATTTATAACCCAACAAACATTTTTGCTGTATAAGAGTAAAACAAATCACTCTTAAGCTAACTTTAGCTCAAGATGCTGTTATTCAGCTGGTTCGGTTACCTGGAAAGATGTTGACTAGTTCAAAAGAAATGGTCAAATTACTGTTCTACGAGAGAATTTTCATCGAGCGGATAAAATTATTAGATAATTGAACGGCATTAGATAGATCTTTTCAACTAAAGTTTAACGTGAAACTCTTTCGACAATAATGTTGTTTTCATCCAGGAAGAACATATTAGTGACCGACTTCACTATTGCTGAACTACCAAGCTTTCAGTCTATCGCTTTTGATTATCCGAATCATAACTCTTGAGGAATCATTTTCGCTGATCCTGGAAAAGACCGTTTATAAAACGGAAGATATTGGCAAGACAATTGCATTACCCATACTGAATGCGGCCGTTTGCTGTCGTGGATGAGATTCCTGGTGCTGCCACCACGATAGCCGAGAGTCATCGCTGAGTTTGTTTGCTGCTGCCTAGCTGGGAGGTGACATCTCCCTTCTCCTTGACTGATCCAAGGGAAATGACGAAAGATAACAGAGGAAACAGCTGTTATGCCCCTAGATTAGCAGATGAAGCTCCTCACATTCGGCGGGCTTTCCAGTTTATTCCGTTTGCATGACGCGCCCACATTGTGTCAGACGCTTCAAACGACTAATCAACCGTTCTTTGAGACAATTTCTAATCGAACGGATAAACTAATTGAAGTATTGAATAGTTAAGATCATTTTAATTCGATAAATATTAGAATGAAACAATATTTCAGGCACAATTGTCCGAATAAGATAATGCGTTGCTAAATTTCGTGTAGAAAGATTGGTGATCGACTTTGCTGTTGCTGAGCCACCAAGCATTCAACCATTCACTTTTCGAATGCACTACACTTTTACCGATCGATGGAATATATCCGAAAATTATCCGATTTATAACTCTTAAGGAATAATTTTCTCTGGTCCTGAAAAGGTCCGTTCAAATAATGGTTGATTTTAGAAAGACAATTGAATATTATCCGCACTGAATGCGGGAAGCCTTCGAAAACTGCCGCCGCCTGCTGCCCTGAATGAGATTCCTGGTTCTATCAGATAGATAGCCGAGAGTCGTCGCTGGGTTGGTGCGCAGCTACCCAGCTGCGGAGGTAACTTCCATTGCCGGGCTCACCTCAGCCGTGATCAGTGGATGAGATTTCTGGTGCTTGTTGACAGTTAAAAATTAAATTTTGTTGAATTTTTCAACACGTTACCAACATTATGTAATGGCTATTGTAGATTAATTTCAGTAAAAAGTGGCGTATTCTTCTTCTTGGCGTTGCGTTGCCACTGGGACAAAGCCTGCTTCTCAGCTTAAGCTAGTAAGTATGACACTCTTTGACCAATGCCAAATATTTGACCACTTTTGACAGTTAAATTTTGACCAAGGTGTACCTGGCAAACAAAAATATTTGTCACTCTCGGAAAAAGGAAAAGGGACAAACAAAGCCAAACAACCTACCAAAATTTATCTGTCAAAAGTGGTCAAATATTTGCGTCTGGGCAAAGAGTGTAATAGCACCCTTAGTCTTCTATGAGCACTTCCATAGTTATTAACTGAGAGCTTCCTCTGCTAATGACCATTTTTCATGTGTATATCGTGTGGCTGGCACGAACTATTGTCAGATCCTTTGTATACGAAACACCGGCGTGGCGTATTCCAAATGTTTAATGCTGCCTTGCTGTGTGTTAATGACGTACCGCGCTTGAGGAACGCCACAATTTTATTCTCCCATAAGAACCAGGTAAAAGGAGAAAAATCAGCGGCGCATCGTTCCCTCAAGCAATAGGCCGCGTGGGCATTTGGGCAAAAATATCAATATTCTATGCCCAAGAAAGCCAAGGAAACTTCATTTACGAAAAATTCCTGGGCTGGCCGGGAGTCGAACCCGTCACCCTCAGCATGGCCATGCTGGATATCCGCGCCTTAACAGCTTTAGCTATATAGGCCCCAAACAGCGGTGTAGATTTAGTATAAAATTTGAACTTTATCGATAAACTATAAAAAATTAGAATTAGTTGAATTTTTAGAAATAATTGAATAATACTCCAAATAACTCATTCGGAAGCTTTGGGGCCCTTAAAAGGACCATTTTGGTATAATTCATTGCCACCCATGCCGCCACCACCGATTGATCCGAAAAGAATCGAGGCTTCATTGGACAGAGGGCGGTGCCACCCGCTTGCTCATCCGTTGAAGCGGATCTTTTTTGGGATCTTGCTGCCGCTCGGCGCTGTCCGTCCGCTGCTGTGTGTGCCGATGAAATGATCGAACTGAGTGTGTGCACCTCTTATATAAGTTTCGTCGTGTCGCCTCACAGAACTATGCTTGATTGGGATTGGTTGGGTAAGACTGACCTCGAGCTTTTACTAATTTTCAGCTCCAGCCTCAGTCAAGGCACATCGTTCAATTGGCCCCAGCTAGGAAGCATAAATTTGTGGTGTTGTAGTTTTAAAGCTTTTACCATAGTTGATGACGTCAAACCCGACATCAACCTATCATTCACCTATTTTGATTTTGGCCACCAAACCCAGCATAGACCCAATAGTTGATCGATGTTGGTTCAACAGTGGCCCAACATTCGATAAAAATTGACCCGACTTTAACCCGACATTCGACATTTTTTCAGTCTGGCGGAATCCAGAAAGAAATCAGAGGGAACAGCTTTTATACCCCTAGATTAGCAGATGCAGCTCCTCCCATTCGGCTGGCTTTCCAGAATATTTCATTTGCATGGCCCGCCCCGCATGCTTCAGACGCTTCAAACGATTAATCAACCCAGAAATGAGAAATTTGTTCACTAAGCGTTAAAGTAAACAAAATATTGGAAGATTTAGATCATTTTAATTCGAAAATTGTTAAGAGTTAAACAATGTTTTACGGGAAATAGTTTTGATAGGGTAATGCGTTGCTGAATTCTGGGTGGAACCATTAGTGGCCGCAATTCAACCATTCATTTTTCGGGTGAACCACATTTTTCTCGATTGATGGAGTAAAATTAACTGATTTACAACTCTTGAAGAATAATTTTTTGGTGATCCTGATAAGGACCGTTGGATAAAGCAACGATTTCAGGAAGAAAATTGCATGAAACCGCCTTGCCACGCAATGCGTGTTGGTTTTCTCCGTGCTTATCCTGCAGGATGCCACCGAAAATTGGTAGGCCGCTTTCTGCCGTGGATAAGATTCATGACGCTATCAGCACGATAGCCGAGAGTCGCCGCTGGGTACTGCTCAGGTAAGGAGGTGACATCCACCCTGCTTGACTGATCCAACGAAAATGACGAAAGAAATCAGAGGGAGCAGCTTTTATGCCCCTAGATTAGCAGATGAAGCTCCTCCCATTCGGCTGGCTTTTCAGTATATTTCATTTGCACGACCCGCCCCGCATGCAGCAGACGCTTGAAACAGTTAATCAACCGAGAAATGAGAAAATTTCCATTTAACGAATAAAGTAACCAAAATATTGGAATGTTAAGATCATTTTAATTCGAATAACGTTATAATTTATCGATGTTTCACGAAAAATGGTTCGGATAGGGTTGATAAATTCCGGATGGAACCATTAGTGGCCGGCATCATCATTCTTGCGGGGCCACCAAGCATTTAATCTTTCACTTTTCGGTTGCACCACACTTTTACCGATCGATGATGGAATGAAATAATTATCTGATTCACAACTCTTAATGAATAATTTTCTATGGTCCTGAAAAGAACCGTTTGAATATTGGACGATTTTAGACAAAAAATGACATGAATTTGCCATGCCACGTAATGCGTGTTGGATTTGTCCGTGCTGAATGCTGCACGCCGTCGAAAATTGGCCCGCCGCTTGTTGCCCTGGATGTTCCTGATGCTATCATCATTGCGCCGCCGCCAATCAATCGGTGAAGGGCCGAGCCCCGAGGACAGCGACGCAACTCGCAAATTCGTCTGTCGCGGATCTTTCTGTGGATTTTGCTGCCTCTGCCACCACCGCCGAGCAATCGATGAAACGCATTCTTTCCTTCGTCTGCCGCTTTAGACGGTTAAAAGGCGAATGTGCAACAGCACCCTTGCCGACAACCACCGACGCCGAGCCAACACGGCCGTCAAAGAATAATGAGCGAAAACGCAAACGAAGAAAGTGGGCAGCTCTCGTTCGATGCGTTCACCTCGAGACGACAAAGGCAAATGAGGGAATATGCGAAGAAGCAGTAGCTTTTATATTCGACGGGAGCATCCAAAATGTGCTCCAAAATGTGCTCGATCGTGATTGGCTGGAATAAACATGGGTTCACTTTTCCCAATTTTTCAATAGTTTGTTATTGAAAAACAGCAAATATTATTATTGGACATAATTGGTGTAAAAATTTGCAATCGATTGGTGCCAGAATTTTGAAAATTCAACAAGAAATGGCTGAGCTATTAACGCTCAAAATCTCCACTTTAAACGTAACGCGGCCGATTTCTGAAAATTTAGAATGACACCCGGTATAGAAAAGAGAGACGTAGTCCTACGTCAAAACTACTTCATTTGATTGTGTGCGACAACTGGCATAACATCATGTTACTGTGTTCTGTGCAAAGTTATCCAAAATGGGATACAGAAGGAAATAGACACGACCCCCTGGCAAAAATCCATAGTTTCGCCCATGCTATCAGGGAGGATTCCGAAAAAGATTTTGGTCGTCTGAACCACGAAAATCTGTAGATGTCCTGAGATAGAAGGGAGTTTCGGTTAAAATCGTCAACTTGATCGAAGCGCAGTACGAGGTTTATAGGGTCTTGCACCATTTGGGCAGGTGTACCTATTTTGGGCACTTGCCGCTATAACTAAGTCAATTTCAAACCGATTGATTTAAGTTTTTTGTATAGAGTGAGATACTGTGCGTGCCTAACTCTATACATAAATTCAAATCAATCGGTTTGAAATTGACTTAGTTATAGCGGCAAGTGCCCAAAATAGGTACACCTGCCCAAAGGGTACAATACCCTACATGCAGTGCAGAGTCTTGCATAACGGAGCTTTATCTGACCCAATCCGTTAGAATCTAGCAGTTTAAGCGGCTGCATTTCCGGTTAAAGTCACGGGTTGAACTAAAAAAAGGAAACAAGATTGGAATCAACAATTGCAATACGCGTAATCGGGGAAATCTTACCATTTTCTCTCGAAATACAGGGTATTTTTCATGCTCATTGAATTCAACGGAGCTGGACCACGACAAACAGAGAAAACATACGTCACAGAAACAAACCTACTTCGATGCGTGTTGTGAAACCGGTTAAACCTCAGATTTGACAGTTTGAGTACACTGTTAATTTAATTTAAATTTGATACTCATGATGAAAATCAAATGCATGTAGGATGCAGAATAATTTCCGGTCGGCCGAGGAAGTTTTCGTAAAGGAAATTTCCTTGAGTTCCTTGGGGACACAGAGTATCTTCGTACCTGCCACATGCAAAATGGTCATTGGCAAAGGAAGCCCTCAGTTAAAAACTGTGGAAGTGCTCATAAAACACTGCTGAGAAGCAGACTTTGTCCGAGTGGGAACGTTACGCTAAAAAGAAGAAGACCAAATGGCCCAACACCCATCTGTGGATAAATATCCACGAAACGGCTGCTTATCCCTTAATTCATGCGTCACAAAAACGTGTCATTCCGACGTCTATTCCGACGCACGGGTCAGGAAATTGATTTTTTAAATGGTGTTATTCACAGAAAAAGTCAAGCTTTCAACCGGAATGATGATTCAACCATTCAAGCAACTCTAATTTTGCACTAGCCTCCGATGTTCTAAATATCCTGTATAATAGAGTAAAACTTAACATATTATCAGTTGACTTACAACTTTAACTTATTTCCTAAGTATTTCAATCACTTACAGCTTGTAGAATGTCTTTATTGTGAAGAAATAATGAATTGTAAACCGTGTGTTTTCAGGGCTGGCAGGAAAGGTACGGGGAGAAATGGCCACCCAACGGGGCATAAAGGACGCCCTGCATATTTTATGCAGAGTTTTGACGTTGAATAACGTCCTTCGGCAACATATAGGGGTGTAACTTCAGAAAAACCAAAAATCGGCCGCGTCACGAAAAGTGGTCAGCTTTTGAACGCTAATAACTCAGTCATTTATGAACGAATTTTAAAAATTTTAGCACCGATTGATTTTCAACAGCGAACTATTGAAAATTTAGGAAAAGTGAACCCATGTTTTATTCAGCCAATCACGTTCGAGCGCAGCTTTGGACTTTTCCGTCGAGCGCCTGGCAGTATAACAGCTATTTCTTCTTCCCCTCTTCCTTAATTCTTCATCAACACCTCGAGGGGAACGCATCGGCAGAGAGCTGTGCAGTTTGCTCCGTTTGCGTTTTCCTTTAGTGTTCTTTGGCAAGCCCAGCGCGGTGGTCGGTGCCTCTTCGCGTGCGGCACCTCGTTCGTCAGAGACGGAGGAGCACAGTTCGGTTTACATTTTCGCTCAGGAAGCATCCATTAAGTACGTCACGCTAAAATTGAGAATTTTTAACCCCCCCTCCCCCCTTCGTACGGGTTTTTCCTATACTTAATACATTGCTTGTCACACTTTCACAAACCCCCCCTCCCCCCTAGGACCGTGACGTACTTAATGGATGGCCCCTCAGTATTCTCTTCTCACAGCACATTCTCACGCTGTCGACCGCGGTAGACTGACGGACGCGGGACGGGACGCACCGACGACAACCGAACAGCAGCGGCGGTGGTGGAATAATTTATCATTTCCCCAGTTCGGAAGCGGATGGGCGCCGACGACACGGCAGTAACGCGGTTTGGTTTTGTGAAATCAAAATTCTCAGATCAAAATTAAACAGCCATTATTAGGGCTACAATTTTAAATTCCACGTAAGAGTTGATTCGAATTCCTGCAAACATTTTCAAACCTACTTCGAGAGCACCGCCAGCAACCTAGAAGCAGCCGCGGCGGTGGCTCATTCGCATTTTCCCAGTGCGGTAGCGGATGGGCATGGCAACAACTGGGAATATTTTAACCGCTTGATAATCTATTCTAAATTCAAGATACGGTAACAAAAGCCTAAACTTATGCGCGCATCATAAATCTGTTTGAAATTTCTCCAACTTTGAAAAATGGCAGGTTTGCTGGAAATGAAAACTGTTAACCAGCGCTGCCAAATTTCAATAAGAATTTAAGAACTTCAAATATCTGTAATCTTTAGAAATTTTGGTCGAAAATACATGACTTTTGTACTATATACTGTCATTCCTTACTAAACATTATAATATTGGTTAATCCTAAGCCTACCTACTGATTTGGCAATGGCTAGTAATAATCATTTTAGTATATTTTAATACTCCGCTATAATATGTGTGTGTATTTGATTTTTAGAGGGACTTTAACCAATGAGAGTATATTACAGGTGGGGAAGAAGATACTTCGTGTGCGTGAGATCCGTGTCTGGTGCAAAACGTATCACTACTACAAGCAAAGCGAGCTTCCATAAGAACGCGTGTCAAATAGTGACGTCACTATTTGTGTTTACATTTTTCTTTGCTTACTAATACATAGCCATCTCTTCTTCTTCCTCACCTGTAATATACTCTCATTGGACTTTAACCTTTCGGTCATTCGTCCCTTCCGCTATAATAAATTAATGCAGATAAATTTGTAGGGCATTGCTGAATTTTACTCCCCTCACATCTAACCAATCACGTTCGAGAGGGGAAGCCAGGCGATTGTGCCGTATAAAAGCAAACTGCTTCTTCCCATCTTCCATCATTCTTTCTTGACTCCTCGAGGGGATCGCATCCAATGAGAGTATATTACAGGTGAGGAAGAAGAAGAGATGGCTATGTATTAGTAAGCAAAGAAAAATGTAAACACAAATAGTGACGTCACTATTTGACACGCGTTCTTATGGGAGCTCGCTTTGCTTGTAGTAGTGATATGTTTTGCACCAGACACGGATCTCACGCACACGAAGTATCTTCTTCCCCACCTGTAATATACTCTCATTGGATCGCATCGAAGGAGAGCTAGCCAGTTTCTCCGTTTGCGTTTTCCATCAGTATGCTTTGGCAAGCCGAGCGCGGTGGTTGTCGGCTGTTACGCTCTCCTACGCATCGTTGTACACGGCGCCAATGGAGCAATCAGCCAGTCCAAACTGGTGCGCGGCAACAACGAGGGCTTTCTTTTGCCCCGAGTTTGCGCAGCATCGCCATCGCAAAACCCCCATCGGAATCAACGCCACCTATGCCGTTCTGGATTTGGTTGGCATAGCTACCGATTTTCACCTCATGCAACAATAGGGCACTGCATGAAATTCTCGCCTTCTCTTTCACTCTTACAGAAATTTTGTAAACAACAAGGCCAAGAAACGTCAAAATCCCATACAAAATCAAAACAGTGCGGTGCCCTATTGAACGATTATTGTACAACAAATAAAATTAAACAGCCTTTCTAAGGGCTTCAAAAATGTTCCTCACAAGAATGAATCGAATAATTTTCTTAGACGACGCGTCGGGTCACAAATATGTCAAAAGCGACTAAGTCTTAAAACCGTAGCATAAACTTTGCAAGCGGAATAGTGGAAATATATTAGATTGTTGTAGCATCCTTTATATTTCCCAGCCAAATTTTAATGTGTGTTGTGTCCGCAAAAATTAAACATTTCTATGCCTATTTTTGCCACACAATCTAGAAGAAAACTGTATGATATCTAGAAATTCTTAGTTATATAATTACATATTGGTAATTCCAGTCCACCAATTAGCAAAAGCTTAATGATTTGCATTTTTGAATGATCTGTTTAAACTCTTATAAAATGAACAATTACCAAGACAATTCTGTTATAGGTAAAGATTTTTAAATGGTTTTGAAAAATTCGTTTATGGAAACATTTTAAAACCAACTAATACGCTGCACAAGTCTTGTCGTCGCGTCCATTCTAAATTTCTATATATAAACCTGCAAAAGCAGAGAAATTGTGCGAGAGGATTTGAAATCTGCATCAATATTCTTCGCAAAATAATTACCTGTTAGCATCCAAAGTAATTCAAAGGTCTAGCAAACTACAGTTGGCCAGCTGAAATTATTTTGCAAATTGACTCACTGTATTTCGAGAGCAACAACATAGTTTAATGAAAGAGAAACTAGTTACGACTACCAGTACCTGGGCTGCTCATAAAAGGTGAACAAAGAAAACCTAGTGCTGGGCTAGTACACAGGTTTAAATAGTTCTGACGTTCGATTTGAATAGGTCGTATCTGTATAGGAATCCCAGCAAAATTACGACCTATTCAAATTGAACGGCAAAGTTCATAAGGAATGAATCGGATCGAAAATAATGATAAATTAAACTCCCCTATCAATTGCCGTCTACAATCAAACTAAACCAAACCAAAATTTCACATCACAGGCTTTATCAATGTTAAAACAGCATTCAATAATCGAAACTAATGCATAAACGGACGTTATTCAACGTCAGACTTGCGGTCGTGTCTAGTATATAACCCCTCCAACTTTTTGGTTACATCGACCAGTTAAGAAATTTGCCTACGGAGATCAATATTACAGATGTAGGGGGATTAGGGGCATAATGGACACCAGGGCGAAATGGACACCCCTGTTTTTGCCAATACCGTTGACTTTTATGTTAAACTTTTAATGCATAAGTGTAAAGGAACAAGTCATGGTTCTATTTTGCAAAAGTACCATTTATATTGTTGAAAAATAACCAAAATATCATTGAAATTGAAATATGTTTTTCATATGGTGAAATTCTTATAATTTCGAAGCAGCATCAAATAAGGTATTACGAGTGATGGAGTGTGTCCACCATAAAAAACAAGTGAATTGTTACCTTATCTACATGTATACGAAGATTTGGCAATGGATAAAGTATTTTATTTTTGATCAGAATTTACGTAAAATAGCAATTTTAGTTTTGTAGTCGATTCGGGGCGAAATGAACACTGGCAATTACGAATGGATGTACGCGCATTGCATATTGTTAGGCGTTATAGAGAGTTTGGAAAAAATCAATCCGATTTTTGCCTTTCTCGTACACCAAGTATTATGTTCACTCCACAAACGAAAATTTGATAGAGCCCCCGGAGGGGTCAAGTGTTATATACCAATCGACTCAGCTCGACGAGTTGAGATGATGTCTGTGTGTATGTATGTGTGTGTGTGTGTGTGTGTGTGTGTATGTATGTGTGTGTGTGTGTATGTGTACAAAAAAGGTCACCTCATTTTTAGATAGTAAACATCAACCGATTTTAACGACCGACGGTTCATTCGACGCGGAATCTGGTCCCATTGTTACCTATTGAAAATGGTTCGGATCGGTCCAGCCGTTCCGGAGTTATGGCCATTCAGGTGTTCCGGATCGGTACCCCAGGAAGGAGCCAGATATGAAAACGCAACAAACCCATGCATGCGACCCATCAAACCACGGCATTTTCGATTATCTGATGAACGGGAAGTAGTAAAATAATCTCAGACTATTTCTGAACCGGTAGTGTTCCGGAACCGGTTCCGGGTGTCCTGCCGGAAGTGGCCAAATGTAAAAGTGAACATAACCCATGCATGCGACACATCAAAGAGCGGCTTTTTCGATAACCAGTTGAATGGTGAGCAGGAAAGTAGTTTCAGACCATATTTGAACCGGTAGTGTTCCGGAACCGGTTCCGGGTGTCCTGCCGGAAGTGGCCAATAAAAAAATTGAACCAAACCCATGCATGCGACGCATCAAAGAGCTGCTTTTTCGATAACCAGATGAACGGTTAGCAGGAAAATAGTTTCATACTGTATCTGAACCGGTTGTGTTCCGAAACCGGTTCCAGGTATCCCGCCGGAAGTGGCCAATTAAAACAGTGAACCAAACCCATGCATGCGACACATCAAAGAGTGGCTTTTTCTATAACCAGATTAATGGTTAGCAGGAAAATAGTTTCATACCGTATTTGAACCGGTTGTGTTCCGGAACCGATTCCAGGTGTCCCGCCGGAAGTAGCCAATTAAAAAAGTGTCATGCAAACCCATGCACATGAAACATCAAATCATCAAAAATGTTGGATAACCAGATAAACGGGCAGCAAGAAAATAGTCTTTGACCACACCCAAGATTACCAGCAGTGTTGTAGAATCAGGATTGGATGCATCGCTGAAATTACGAAGGTGAACAAAATCAATGCAAGCGATAAATATACTTAAAAACCCAGATTAATCCACCTAGTGGTGATAGTGCTTTTCTCGTCGAATATGTACTCATGAACTTTTCGTCGACGTAAGCCAAAATGTTCCTGAATCCTGAAAACACTTCATATAGAAAAGCAACAATTTTAACAAAGCCATCATCGATTTTCGATGTTGATGATACATATTCCGATACTATGTTCAACAGGAAAGCAGAGCTGAAAAATATCAGACCTCTCAGTTGACTGCTTGACCACCTTAACCCTAGTCGTGTATTGGGGTCATTATGTCCCCATTCCATCTACTACGGTAGCGGGGTGAGCGTCAGCTAATGCATGAAGAAGGTTAACTTAATTCACAATCACAGATCACTTTGTGATCTTCGCCAATGTTTATTTCAGCATACTTTAGGCTATATTTTAGTATCATTGATAACATGATTCATGTATAATTTGACCTTCCTTCGAGAAAAATGCATTCAAATTCTTGAATTTCATTTCCATTCAAATTTCAATCGCAATAAGAAAAGTGAGGGCTCAACCAGCCGCACCCAAATTGTGAGCAGTAATTTTAGAAGCATAAAGAGATTGAAGATTGAAACACTGTATAAGGTGTTGATGCGATGAAATTATATTTTTTATATAAAACGTTGATCCATCCTACTATACATTTACACCGTAGGAATCTGAAATGATGTGATTTGAAGAGATCGCTTTTGTCACGATTTTGTTCTCTTACATATATAATCTTACCCAATGTTTACATGCTATCAAAAAAGCCACAATTTGATTTATCGCTTTGACATTTATTTTGTTCACCTTTATAATTCCGCTATTTGATGTGCAGCTTGCATGGATTTTGTTAAATTTTGCGATTGACCACTTCCGGCGGGACACCTGCAACCGATTCCGGTTGTCTGAAATATGGTCTGAGACTATGTTTTTGTCAACTGTTCATCGGGTTACCTGAAAAGCCGAAATTTAATGTAATCTGAGGCTATTTTCTTGCTAACCGTTCGGCCGCGATTTTATGTTTCGCATGCGTGATTTTGGTTCACTTCTATTAAATAACTTCCGATGAAACATCCGCAACCGATTCCGAAATATTTTTACAAGCTCTAGATGTGGCCTGAGACTATTTTCTTGTTGACCGTTCATCAGATTATCAAAAACGCCGCTATGGTTCAGTTCCTTTCTATATTTTACCACTTCCGACGCGTTACTCGTCTTGTCACCAGATCTGGAACACTACCGGTTCTTCCAAATATGGTCTGAGCTTATCGTTTATCTTGTTACTGAATAAGTCATTGATATGTCGTATGTATTGGTTCTCTTTTACATTAGACAATTTCTGGTGGGACACCCGTAATCGGCTCCGTAACACACTGATATGGCTTGCGTCTATTTTCTTGCAACTGTTCAACATGTTCCCTAAAAAGCCGTGATTTGAGCTATCGCATGCATGGGTTTGGTGTCACTTCCGGCCCGGAACCGGTTGCGGAACACTACCGATAGTCTCTTAAATAGTCTGAGCCTATTTGCTTGCTAATGTTTATTAGGTTATCAAAAAAGTCATGGGTTTGGTTCAATTTTATATTTATCCGCTTTCGGAGGGAAACCCGGAACTAGTTTCAGCACTACTGACAGTCCATAATGTGGTCTTAGCCTACTTCCCTAATAACCGGTCATAAAGTTTTCGAAAAAGCCGTGATTTGATGTGCCGTATGCAAAAGTTTTGTAAACTTTTATATACGGCCACTTCCGGCGGAACACCCGGAAGCGGTTCCGAAGCACTACCGGTGCAGATATGGTCTGAGACTGTTTTCTTGCTAACTGCTCATCATGTTATCGAAAATGCCGCAGTCTAATGTGAGACTGTTTTCATCAGGTTATCGAAAATGCCGCAGTCTAATGTGTCGCTTGCATGGATTTGGTTCACTTTTATATTTGGCCACTTCCGGTCGGACACCCGGATCCGGTTCCGGAACACAACCGGTTCAGATATGGTCTGAGACTGTTTTCTTGCTAACTGTTCATCAGGTTATCCAAAATGCCGCAGTTTGATGTGTCGCATGTATGTGTTTGTTACATTTTTATGTATGGCCACTTCCAAGGGTACTGGTCCGGAACACGTAAATGGCCATAACTCCGGAACGGCTGGACCGATCCGAACCATTTTCAATAGGAAACAATGGGACCAGATTCCGCGTCGAATGAACCGTCGGTCATTAAAATCGGTTAAGGTTTACTGCCAAAAAGTGATGTGAGTTTTTTTTGTACACACACATACACACACATACATACACACATACACAGACATCACCTCAATTCGTCGAGCTGAGTTGATTGGTATATGTGACTTGACCCTCCGGGCCTTCTATTAAAAAGTCGTATTTGGAGTGAACATATAGCCTTTCCAGTACACTTAGTGTACGAGAAAGGCAAAAAAACAAAATCTTAATAAAAATTAAATCGATTTTGTCAAATCACACCATTTTAGATTCCTGAGACGTAATTATATAGTAGGTTGAATCAACGTTGTATGGGAAAATTTAAATTTTATAGCATCAATCCCCTTTTGTGGTTGAAATTACTACGCACAATTTTGATGCAACTGGTTAAGCCCTCGCGCTCTGTAACACGGTTGAAATTTAAATGGGTTTTATTATGAGAAATTTCACAAGCTTGTTCTTTTTTTGTCAAATTTTACATAAATCTTATAATCAATGATAATAAAATAAAGGCTAAAGTGTGCAGAAAAAAAAATTGCCGAAACATCTTGATAATGATCGACATCCAGTGCTAGTGAAGTTTGTCAAGCAGTCAACTGAGAGGTTTGATATTTTTCAGCTCTGCTTATACGTTTAACATAATTCGTAACTTCGGAATATGAGCCATCAATAAGTTTCCACATTCGATTATGGCTTTGATGTAATAATGTTGCTTTTATAATATTGCTTTTCTCAATAAGGCTGACACAAATTTCGATTTTCTCTTAAATCATTAGGGGTCCCTCTTGGAAATTTTATTCGGAATTCATCATTTTGAGGAAGGGCACAAATAAATAGGGGAGATCGGGGCATAATGGACACTCGGGGCGAAATGGACACCCCTATTTTTGTCGAAAACGTTGACTTTTATGCTAAACTTTTAATGCATAAGTATAAAGGAACAAGTCATCGTTCTATTTTTCTAAAAGTACCATTCATATGCCTCCAAAATAACCTAACTGTCATTGAAATTGAAATATGTTTTCCATATGGTGAAATTCTTATAATTTCAACGCAGCAGCAAATAAGGTATTACGAGTGTTTGAGTGTGTCCACCATCTTCATGTATACGTAGATTTAGAAATGGATAAAGTATTTTATTTGTGACTAGCTGAATTGCCCGGCTTTGCTCGGGTTTATTTATTGAGGGGGCTGGAGCAAATGCGAAGTCCCGTATAGCTGAATGCGTAAACATGCCGATGTTCCGCAAGGTCATGCTGAAAATAAAGAGATTCCAGGTGACATAAAAGCCATATGAAAATACTGTCAAAAATCCAGAGTTCCGAAGCATACTTAGTGTACTAAACATTAAATCTACTGATACGTTTCTGCGGCATAGAGTGCCATTGTGTTTTCCACACAATCTACAAAAAAACAGTATCTATCTTAAAAAGAAAAACACTAAACTGAAGAGAGGTAAGTCAAGTTCTATTCCATAACTGGAATTTTATATTGGTTTCTCATCTTTGTCACATGTCATTTGCTAGGTTTATTAGTTTCATATATTTCAATGTAAATGATGATTCTTCATGTTTTGCTCTGTCAAAATAAATTAAAACTAAATCATGTGCTTTCACCATTTTTCAACGGCACTTTGAGGAAGTGTTAAACATACATACATACATTTATTTGTTCCACATCATTAAGACAAGACATAATCAACAATAGTACGCCACAATACTCGGTTTGTGGCTGTCGCTCTCCATCCTCGGTCACGCCCAATGCTCGCCAAGTCACGCTCCACCTGGTCCGCCCATCGTGCTCTCTGCGCTCCACGCCTTCTTGTGCCAACCGGATCCGTTGCAAACACCAGCTTTGCAGGGTTGTTGTCCGGCATTCTTGCAACATGCCCTGCCCACCGTATCCTTCCGGCTTTAGCCACCTTCTGGATGCTGGGTTCGCCGTAAAGTGCAGCGAGCTCGTGGTTCATCCTTCTCCGCCACACACCGTTCTCCTGCACACCGCCGAAGATCGTTCTTAGCACGCGTCGCTCGAAAACTCCGAGTGCTTGTAGGTCCTCCTCGAGCATGGTCCATGTCTCGTGCCCGTAGAGGATTACCGGTCTTATTAACGTTTTGTACATGGTGCATTTGGTGCGTGGGTGAATCTTTTTCGACCGCAGTTTCTTCTGGAGCCCGTAGTAGGCCCGACTTCCGCTGATGATGCGCCTCCGAATTTCACGGCTCACGTTGTTGTCAGCCGTCAGTAAGGATCCGAGGTAGACGAATTCCTCCACCACCTCGAAAGTATCCCCGTCTATCGTAACATTACTACCCAGACGGATCCGGTCGTGTTCGGTTCCGCCTACCAGCATGTACTTTGTTTTTGAGGCATTCACCACCAGTCCGACCTTTGCTGCTTCGCGTTTCAGGCGGGTGTACAGTTCTGCCACCGTTCCAAATGTTCTAGCGATAATGTCCATGTCGTCCGCAAAGCACACAAATTGACCGGATTTTGTGAAAATCGTTCCCCGGCTGTTGAGCCCGGCTCGTCGCATCACACCTTCCAGCGCGATGTTGAAGAGTAGACATGAGAGTCCGTCACCTTGTCGCAGTCCCCGGCGAGATACGAATGAACTGGATAGTTCACCCGAAACCCTTACGCAGTTTTGCACACCGTCCATCGTTGCTTTAATCAGTCTAGTCAGCTTCCCAGGAAAGCCGTTTTCGTCCATGATTCTCCATAGCTCTGCGCGGTCGATACTATCGTATGCCGCTTTGAAGTCGATGAACAGGTGGTGCGTTGGGACCTGGTATTCACGGCATTTCTGGAGGATTTGCCGTACGGTAAAGATCTGGTCCGTTGTCGACCGGCCGTCGATGAAGCCGGCTTGATAACTTCCCACGAACTCATTTGTTTTAGGTGACAGACGACGGAAGATGATCTGGGATAGCACTTTGTAGGCAGCATTCAAAATAGTGATCGCCCTGAAGTTCTCACATTCCAAATGGTCGCCTTTCTTGTGAATGGGGCAGATTACCCCTTCCTTCCACTCCTCCGGTAGCTGTTCGGTTTCCCAGATCCTGACTATCAGCCGATGCAGACAGGTGGCCAACTTTTCTGGGCCCATCTTGATGAGTTCAGCTGCGATACCATCCTTACCAGCTGCTTTGTTGGTTTTGAGCTGGTGAATGGCATCCTTAACTTCCCTCAGCGTGGGAGTTGGTTCATTTCCGTCCTCCGCTGCACTGGCGTCGTCGTTCCTTCCGTTGCCGTGGGCTCCCGTGCCTACGTTCTCCACGCCGTTCAGGTGCTGATCGAAGTGCTGCTTCCACCTTTCGATCACCTCACGTCCGTCCGTCAAGAGGCCTCCGTCTTTATCCCTGCATATTTCGGCTCGCGGCACGAAGCCGTTGCGGGATGCGTTGAGTTTCTGATAGAACTTCCGTGTTTCTTGGGAACGGCACAGCAGTTCCATTTCTTCACACTCCGCTTCTTCCAGGCGGCGCTTTTTCTCCCGAAAGAGGCGGGTCTGCTGTTTCCGCTTCTGTTTGTAACGTTCCACGTTCTGTCGAGTCCCTTGCTGCAGCATTACCGCCCTCGCTGCATTCTTCTCCTCCAAAACCGTTCTGCACTCTTCGTCGAACCATTCGTTCCGTCGATTCCGTTCCACGTATCCGATGGTGCTCTCGGCTGCGTCGTTGATGGCTGCTTTCACTGTACTCCAGCAGTCCTCTAGAGGGGCCTCATCGAGCTCGCCCTCGTCTGGCAACGCGGCTTCGAGATTCTGCGCGTATGCTGAGGCGACATCCGGTTGCTTCAGTCGCTCTAGGTTGTACCGTGGCGGTCGCCGGTACCGTACATTGTTGATGACGGAGAGTTTTGGGCGCAGTTTGACCATCACCAGATAGTGGTCGGAGTCGATATTGGCGCCACGATAGGTCCTGACGTCGATAATGTCGGAGAAGTGCCGTCCGTCAATCAGAACGTGGTCGATTTGAGATTCCGTCTGCTGTGGTGATCTCCAGGTGTAACGATAAGGGAGGCTGTGTTGGAAAAAGGTGCTACGTATGGCCATATTTTTGGAGGCGGCGAAATCAATGAGTCGTAGGCCGTTTTCGTTCGTTTGCTGGTGGGCGCTAAACTTACCAATCGTCGGTCTGAATTCCTCCTCCTGGCCTACCTGAGCGTTCAAATCTCCTATGATGATCTTGACGTCGTGGCTTGGGCAGCGGTCGTACTCGCGTTCGAGCTGCGCGTAAAATGCGTCCTTGTCATCATCAGTACTTCCGGAGTGTGGGCTGTGCACGTTTATTATGCTGAAGTTGAAGAATCGGCCCTTGATCCTCAACCTGCACATTCTTTCGTCGATCGGCCACCAACCGATCACGCGCCTCTGCATATCACCCATCACGATGAAAGCTGTTCCCAGCTCGCGTGTGTTGCCGCAGCTCTGGTAGATGGTATGATTACCTCTAAACGTTCGCACCATGGATCCTGTCCAAAACACCTCCTGCAGCGCTACGATGCCGAACCCGCGGTCCTTCAGTAGATCGGCGAGTATGCGGGTGCTCCCAATGAAGTTGAGAGATCGGCAGTTCCACGTACCGAGTTTCCAATCGCAAGTCCTTTTTGTTTGCTGGGGTCGTTGCCGTTGGTCTCGGTTCGTATTATTCTGTTGCTGATTTTCCGTTACAATGGGTTTTTACGGCTGGCTCGTAGGGCCTGACACCAACCCCCTACTTTCCGGAGGACCATAGTGCACAGTTGAGCTTAGAGTCCTTCCCTGGCACTCGGACGTAGATCAGCCGCCCCTAACATGGGGATCAGACGCTGTTGTGAGCCGCTCCTCCTGGAGAACAGACGCTCAGGTTTGCCGAAGCAAACCCCCCTTCCCTGTCAGCCTACGACCAAAGGTCCCACCGGGGTTGGTTACCCGATCTTCCCTAAGGTTGCTCATAGTTTCCGGCCGGTACCGCGTGGAGGTAGGGATAGGAGTTGCTGGGCAGAGGCTAGTGGATCACAATGGGATCTGAATTGCGCAGCATACCCAGCCTTTACCGTGCCAAAGTGTTAAAGGTTCATGTAGATCTCAGGTTCCATGATAAATGCAACGAAAACAAAACAAACATGGACTCTATGACGTATCGAATTGCGAAGCCGTGGTTTCAAATCTCAATCAATAGACATATGATTGCGTTACAACGTGTAAACGCTTGCTGTCCGACTCGCTTACGCTCGTCGGACTTAAAAAAGGGATAACACCTATGTTCGCATTCTACCGGGCAAATGCTTGGATATGCTGTTCGCCTAGAAGTGAATCGACGCAAACACGGCGCATCGGACTTTCGGAACATCGGCGGCTTTCTGCCGCCGATGTTCCTCAGTCTTCCAAACAGTTGCAGCGCAAAAAGTTGCCGAAGGCTGTTAATTTTTTTATGGTAAACGAATGTTTTTCGGTCCGCTATCTTGATTTCCAAAATGGCGTTCGATATCGATTTGTAATTTCTATTCATCAATCCCGATCGATTGATACACATATTGCAAGGTATCATGGCTTAAACTACCATTCCATGGCCGATATCTTGGATTATGATCCACCATCTGGAATTTATAGTGCGGCATCTTGGAATCCAAAAATGGCATCAAATATCGATTTTTGACTTCTACTCATCAAACCCGATCGACTGATATCCATATTGCTTGGTATCATGGCACAAACCATATCCATATTGCTTGGTATCATGGCACAAACCACCATTACATGGCGTCGGATATTGATTTTTGACTTCTACTCATCAAGCCCGATCGATAGATACTCATTTTGCATGGTATCATAACTCAATCTATCATTTCATGGCTCTTGGAATATGGTCCGTCATCATGGATTATAATCCGCCATCTTGGATTCCAACATGGCGCCGGATATTGATTTTTGACTTCTACTCATCAAGCTCGATCGATAGATACCCATATTGCCAGGTGTTATAGCTCAAACCACCATTCCATGGCCGCCATCTTGGAATATGGTCCGCCATCTTGGATTGTGGTCCGCCATATTGGATTCCAAAATGGCGTCGGATTTTGATTTTTGACTTCTACTCATCAAGCCCGATCGATAGATACCCATATTGCATGGTATCATAGCTCAATCTATCATTTCATGGCTTTTGGAATATGGTCCGCCATCTTGGATTATAATCCGCCGGATCTTGGATTCCAAAATGGCGTCAAATATCTATTTTTGACTTCTACTCGTCAAGCCCGATTGATAGATACATATATTGCATGGTATCATAGCTCAAACCACCATTCCATGACCGCCATCTTGGATTATGGTCCGCCATATTGAATTTATAGTCCGCAGTATTGGATTCCAAAATGGCATCATATATCTATTTTTGACTTCTACTCATCAAGCCCGATCGATAGATACCCATATTGCATGGGATCATAGCTCAAACCACCATTCCATGGCCGCCATCTTGGATTATGGTCCACCATCTTCGATTCCAAAATGGCGTCAAATATCTATTTTTGACTTCTACTCGTCAAGCCCGATTGATAGATACCCATATTGCATGGTATCATAGCTCAAACCACCATTCCATGGCCGCCATCTTGGATTATGGTCCGCCATATTGGATTTATAGTCCGCCATCTTGGATTCCAAAATTGCATCATATATCTATTTTTGACTTCTACTCATCAAGCCCGATCGATAGATACCCATATTGCATGGGATCATAACTCAAACCACCATTCCATGGCCGCCATCTTGGATTATGGTCCGCCATCTTGGATTTCAAAATAGCGTCAAATATCTATTTTTGACTTCTACTCGTCAAACCCGATCGATAGATACCCATATTGCATGATATCATGGTTCAAACTACCATTTCATGGCCGCCATCTTGGATTATGGTCCGCCATGTTGGATTTATAGTCTGCCATATTGGATTCCAAAATGGTGTCGGATATTGATTTTTGACTTCTACTCATCAAGCCCGATCGATAGATACTCATATTGCATGGTATCATAGCTCAAACCACCATTCCATGGCCGCCATCTTAGATTATGGTCCGCCATATTGGATTTATAGTCCGCCAGCTTGGATTAAAAAATTGCATCATATATCTATTTTTGACTTCTACTCATCAAGCCCGATCGATAGATACCCATATTGCATGGGATCATAACTCAAACCACCATTCCATGACCGCCATCTTGGATTATGGTCCGCCAATTTGGATTCCAAAATGGCGTCAAATATCTATTTTTGACTTCTACTCGTCAAGCCCGATTGATAGATACCCTAATTGCATGGTATCATAGCTCAAACCACCATTCCATGGCCGCCATCTTGGATTATAGTCCGCCATATTGGATTTCAAAATAGTGTCAAATATCTATTTTTGACTTCTACTCGTCAAGCCCGATCGATAGATACCCATATTGCATGGTATCATAGCTCAAACCACCATTCCATGGCCGCCATCTTGGATTATAGTCCGCCATCTTGGATTTCAAAATGGCGTCAAATATATATTTTTGACTTCTACTTGTCAAGCCCGACCGATAGATACCCATATTGCATGGTATCATAGTTCAAACTACCATTTCATGGCCGCCATCTTGGTTTATAGTCCGCCATATTGGATTCCAAAATGGCGTCGGATATTGATTTTTGACTTCTACTCATCAAGCCCGATCGATAGATACCCATATTGCATGGTATCATAGCTCAAACCACCATTCCATGGCCGCCATCTTGGATTGTAGTCCGCCATCTTGGATTTCAAAATAGCGTCAAATATCTATTTCTGACTTCTACTCATCAAGCCCGATCGATAGATACCCATATTGCATGGTATCATAGCTCAAACCACCATTCCATGGCCGCCATCTTGGATTATGGTCCGCCATCTTGGATTTCAAAATGGCGTCAAATATCTATTTTTGACTTCTACTCGTCAAGCCCGATTGATAGATACCCATATTGCATGGTATCATAGCTCAAACCACCATTCCATGGCCGCCATCTTGGATTATGGTCTGCCATATTGGATTTATAGTCCGCCATATTGGATTCCAAAATGGCGTCGGATATTGATTTTTGACTTCTACTCATCAAGCCCGATCGATAGATACCCATATTGCATGGTATCATAGCTCAAACCACCATTCCATGGCCGCCATCTTGGATTATTGTCCGCCATCTTGGATTAAGGGCCGCCATCTTGGATTCCAAAATGGCGTCGGATATTAATTTTTGACTTCTACTCATCAAGCCCGGTCGATAGATACCAATATTGCATGGTATTCGTAAAAGATTTACCGTTAAATAGCATGCCTTCTGACGTTTTGGCCGCCATCTTGGAACCCAAGCCGCCATCTTGAATTCCAAAACCCTTATAACCACCTCCTTAATTTAACAAATGTGTATACCAAATTTGGTTGAAAATGGTTGAGGCATTCCGGAGTTATGCTGGAACATACATACATACATACAAACAAATAAACATACAAACATACGAACATACGAACATACAAACATACAAACATACAAACTTACATTGACTTTTATATATATAGATTAGAATTTACTCAAAATATAAATTTTAATGTTGTAGTCGATTTGGGGCGAAATGAACACTGGCAATTACGAATGGATGTACGCGCATTGCATACTGTTAGGCGCTTAAGAGTGTTTGGAAAAAAAAACAATTGGATTATTTTAGCCTTAAGTTTATTTAATTTACTTCGATGTTATGTAAACTCGTCTAAGATGGAGTATTTAATCTGTGGTATCGATCTCCGTGGGCAAATTACTTAACTGATCGATGTAATCAAAGAAATGGCATAAAATATGCAGGGGTGTCCATTATGCCCCGATGGGTGTCCATTTTGCCCCGTACCTTCTCTGCCAGCCCTAAAAACACACGATTTACCATCCATTATTTCTTCACAATAAATACATTCTACCTGCTATAAATGATTGAAATACGCAGGAAACCAACTAAAGTCGTAAGCCAACTGATAATATGTTAAGGTTTCCTCTGTTATACAGGCCTATCGTACTCATTTCAGGCCGAACATTTCAATAGGTCCTATCTGCATTTGAGAGGCTCTCTTTGTGTACTTTCTCTTCCAATTATTGCAAAGTAATGGTACACTTTTCAACTATTTTTGCAGTACAAATCAAAAGACAATTGGTTTGACCATCGTTCAATGCAAGGAGGCAATCAATTTACAAATAAACAACTGAGATATTAACGAAAGAGAGAGAAACCAGAGAGAGCCTCTCTTCTGCAGATTGGACCTTTAGACATGTTTGGCCTGATTTGCTTAGGGTTTCCATTATGCCCCTAATCTCCCTTAACCAATGAATTTTTAAATTTTAAAGTGAAATTAGAGTCCTCTAGAAAATTCATTACCAAATCCGATGAGTTAAGCGGATTTGCTCATTGTTTGTGTATTTTTTCATCAAATACATTAATTATTTATGAACTCTACTCCCCCATTAATAAGTCAACGAGCACTGTGACAAAAGAAGAAAATGAAAATTGTTCCGTTCTAGAGTTTTCTCAGAAT
Source organism: Aedes albopictus (assembly GCF_035046485.1). Classification (NCBI taxonomy): domain Eukaryota; kingdom Metazoa; phylum Arthropoda; class Insecta; order Diptera; family Culicidae; genus Aedes; species Aedes albopictus. The sequence goes on from NC_085137.1 coordinate 299,933,552, forward strand.
TCAGGAACACTTTGGTTTATGGCTCTTGAGTACATATTCGACGAGACAGGTACTATCACCACTAGGTGGATTAATCTGGGTTTTTTAGTCTTAAGTTCGTTTTATTAGGGGGATTAGGGGCATAATGGACACCCTAAGCAAATGAGCACGTTATGCCTGTATAACAGAGTAAAACTTGACATATTATCAGTTAACTAACAACTTTAACTTGTTTCCTACGTCTTTCAATCATTTACAGCAGGTAGAATGTCTTTATTGAGAAGAAATAATGAATTGTAAATCGTGTGTTTTTCAGGGCTGGTAGGAAAGGTACGGGATGAAATGGACACCCATCGGGGCATAATGGACACTCCTGCATATTTTATGCTAATTCTTTGTTTACATCGACCTGTTAAGTGATTTGCCTGCGGAGATCAATACCACAGATATAATACCCCATCTTAGACAAGTTTACATAACATCAAAGTTAATTAAATAAACTTTAGACTAAAATAATCGGATTGGTTATTTCTAAACTCTCTAAAACGCCTAACAGTATGCAATGTGCGTACATCCATTCGTAAAAGCCAGTGTTCATTTCGCCCCGAATCGACTACAACTTTAAAATTGCTGTTTTAAGTAAATTCTGATCAAAAATAAAATGCTTCATCCATTGCTAAATCTTCGTATACATGTAGATAAGGTAACAATTCATTTGTTTTTATAGTGGACCCACTCCAAAACTCGCAATACCTTATTTGATGCTGCTTCTAAATTATAAGAATTTCACCATATGAAAAACATATTTCAATTTCAATGATATTTTGGTTATTTTGGAGCAATATAAATGGTACCTTTGAAAAATAGAACGATGGCTTGTTCCTTTACACTTATGCATCAAAAGTTTTACATAAAAGTCAACGGTTTCGGCAAAAACAGGGGTGTCCATTTCGCCCCGGGTGTCCATTATGCCCCTAATCCCCCTAACTATGATGTTATGTAAACTCATCTAAGATGGATTATTATATCTGTGGTATTGATCTCCGTCGGCCAATTACTGAACTGGTCGATGTAACCAAAGAATTAGCATAAAACATGCAGGGGTGTCCATCATGCCCCGACGAGTGTCCATTTCGCCCCGACGGTTTACAATTCATTATTTCTTCAAAATAAAGACATTCTACCTGTTCGCGCCTATCGGGCGCTCCGGTGGAAAATGTGCCCCACATTCCCCTACGAGATTGAACAGCGTCACTCAAGCTCCCACAAATGTAAACACGGCGGCGACAGCGAGTCCAGCGCGGGGCCACTCACCACTAACGATGATGACGATGATGATTGATAATGACAGCTGCGAGCGAGCGCGCGTCAACGCGGTGCGCATGCTGCGAGTGAGTGACCGTGAGTGACCTCCATCTGGCAGTGTAGCCAGATTGACGGAATGTTCTGGAATGTTTCATACCGGGAATATTGTGGAACATTCTGGATGCATTCCGGAGTGCTATAAAAGGAGAGCACCACCACCGAACAAGGAAATAGTCTGATTTGACCCGGCAAACGGTCAAGTAGTGAGAAGTGTAATCGAAGTGTACAAGCGTTCGCGTGGCTTCGACAACGCGAAGTAGCAGTGTATAAGCGTTTGCGTGGCTTCAACAACGCAAAGTTAAGTTGAATAAAGTGCTTTAGTGTAAAGTACTTGCTGTGCGTTTTTCTTTCTTGTGAGGAAGAAATTCCCCGCTTGAGGCACTGCGGCGCCTCAACATTTGGTCCTTCGAACCGGATCAACGGAGGATTTCTGGTACCCCAGGTCTTGCGAGACTCCATCCCGCCAGGAATCCAAGAGCTACCCGCTTGAGGCACTGCGGAGCCTCAACACTACCTGCTGTAAATAATTGAAAGACGTAGGAAACAAGTTAAAGTTGTAAGTCAATTGATAATATGGTAAGTTTTACTCTGTTATACAGGCCTAACGTACTCATTTGCTTAGGATGTGCATTATGCCCCTAATCCCCCTAATACTCCATCTTAGACGAGTTTACATAACATCAAAGTTAATTAAATAAACTTTAGGCTAAAATAATCGGATTGATTTTTTCCAAACTTTCTATAACGCCTAACAGTATGCAATGCGCGTACATCCATACGTAATTGCCAGTGTTCATTTCGCCCCGAATCGACTACAACATAAGAATTGTTATTTTAGGTAAATTCTGATCAAAAATAAAATACTTCATCCATTGCCAAATCTTCGTATACATGTAGATAAGGTAACAATTCACTTGTTTTAATGGTGGACACACACCAACACTCGTAATAGGGAGATAAGGGGCATAATGGACACCCTAAGCAAATGAGTATGTTAGGCCTGTATAACAGATAAAAACTTAACATATTATCTGTTGGCTTACAACTTTAACTTGTTTCCTACGTATTTCAATCATTTACAGCAGGTAGAATGTCGTTATTGTGAAGATATAATGAATTGCAAACCGTGTGTTTTTTGGGGCTGGCAGGAAAGGTACGGGGCGAAATGGACACCCATCGGGGCATAATGGACACCCCTGCATATTGTATGATGTATCTTTGATAATATCGACCAGTTAAGTAATTTGCCTACGGAGATCAATACCACAGATATAATAGTCCATGTTAGACGAGTTTACACAACATCAAAGTTAATTAAATATTTTTTTGGCTAAAATAATCAAATTATTTTTTTTCCAAACTCTCTAAAACGCCTAACAGTATGCAACGCGCGCACATCCGTTTATAATTGCCAGTGTTCATTTCGCCCCGAATTGACTACAACATTGAAATTGTTATTTTGAGTAAGTTCTGATAAAATATATAATACTTCATACATTGCTAAATCTTCGTATACATGTAGATAAGCTAACAATTCACTTGTTTTTATGTCGGAAACACTCCAACCTTCATAATACCTTATTTGCTACTGCTTCGAAATTATAAGAAATCCACCATATGAAAAACATACTTCAATTTCAACTATATTTCGGTTGTTTTGAAGGGATATCAATGGTACTTTAGAAAAATAGAACAATGACTTGTTCCTTTACACTTATGCATGAAAAGTTTTACATAAAAGTCAACGGTTTCGGCAAAAACAGGGGTGTCCATTTCGCCCCGGGTGTCCATTATGCCCCTAATCCCCCTACCTTATTTGATGCTGCTTCGAAGTTATAAGAATTTCACCATATGAAAAACATATTTCAATTTCAATGATATTTTGGTTATTTTGGAGTAACATATATATGGCACTTTTGAAAAATAGAACCATGACTTGTTCTTCTACACTTATGATGCATTAAAAGTTTTACATAAAAGACAACGGTTTCGGCAAAACAGGGGGTCCATTTCGCCCCGGGTGTCTATTATGCCCCTAATCCGCCTATATGTATGTTTTCCTTGACCTGATATATGGGCTGTCCAACAGGGTGTCGTAAATGTTATGAATAAATTACAAATTCAGAAAAAAAAAATAAACACAAATGTAAACTTACCCTCAAGTATTGATCCTTAAGGACCGTGAATATCGAGCACCTCAGGGATGATGCGGCAAATCGTGGTTTGAGGAATCCGGAAGAGGTACTGAAGAGACATATAGCTATCCCCTGTTGCCAGGTACCGCAACGTTAAGGCGAGTCGCTCTGCGGGAGGAATCACTTTTCGCATTTTTGTGTTTCGTTTTATGATGAGCGGCGTTACCAATGCTAGCACATGACCAAAATCTGCTGCCGACATGCGTACAAAATTTTTATATAATTTTGGGGACTCGCTGCAAAGTTCCGGGAGCAGGGTCACGCAAATTCCGTCCGTTTCCCGCTTTCGGACCCATTCGCTCACCAACACGCTGCGGTCCCGACGGGGGCGTTTTCGGATAGGTTTTTTTTGTTCCAACAATATGGTAGCGGCAGCCAGAGCAACTGCCATGGCCCCATAGGAAGCGAGCAATGAAGTTATTTTCACCGATTTTGTTCACTTTTTCCCTGCACAAATTGAAAAAAATACACGTAATGCAACCGAAAAGGTGTCTCACAGTGGAATGGCGTTGTTTGTTGTTGCTGTCATCTTTGTCACAACAGCTCACGTGATGAGTTTGGCAAAATATTTTAGATCAAATATCTGTTGTAGTGTACTACACTTGTCAAATATGTTTGTCAAATCACATTTTTTTAGCCAAATTCTAGCCAAATTTTATCTGTCAAAAATGGTAAAATATTTGTCGTTTAGGCAAACAGTGTACTACTAGCTTTACTTACACAGTTAAAATTTTTACATAATTTAACCTCCTCAATGTTTTCGCTCGCTCTATCGCGGCTTTGGCGTTCCTTCACTCCTTTATCTTCCTCCAGTATGATCTGTGATCCATTGCTTTCTCCGGGTGGGTAACTCACCCAAATTATTCTTGCCGGTGGCAATGAAGGCGTTCTTGATGGTGCTTCATTGATCTTCTACGCTTCCACCTGCTGGAATTTCCACAGCACGGTTCTCTAGCTCCTCGACGAAGGACCTTTTCACCACGTCTTTCAGTCGGCGCCCGATTTTCTCCTCCTATCGATGGATCCTTGCAATGCGCAGTCAGATCTCGGATGTTTGTTCCACACATCAAGAAGGATCTGTCTCCATTTTTGGCTGATGGAGATGTGGTCGATTTGATTTTCCGTGACGCCATCACGGGAAACCCATGTCAGTCCGATTGGGGGTCCATTATAGGTTGCCGTTCGCCGATGTCCAAGTATCCGGGTTCATTTGAGCCATGGGCTCAGAAGAGGGTCAGTGTCAGCTGCTCTCTGGGGAAAAGAGCAACCGACGAAAGTGCCGGGGCTGGGATCGAACCCATGACCATTTGCTTATGAAGCAAACGTGTAGCCACTACGCCACGGTCCTCGGCTTTCGGAATCTTGCCCACGACAGCATTCAGTTGACAGTAAAAGTTCTCTTTGTCTTGCAATTCGGCAGCATCGGTTGGCGCGTAACATTGGATCATGGTAAAGTTTCGAACCCGCGTTCTGAATCTGGCTACAATTATCCTGTCATTAATAGGTTCCCACTTCATAAGCGCTGTATGGGCGTGAGCGCTGAGCAGGAAACCAACTCCACGGTGGCGAGGAGCGTGTTCACCCCGTTGGTCAGAATATAGCAGAATTTGACCCGACGCCAATTGTGTTCTTCAAAGTTCGGCCAAAGGACTTCGCTCAGTCCTAGGATCTCAAGCTTCATACGCCATGCCTCATTGGCTAGTTGTGCCAGTTTACCCTGCTAGGCTAGGGTGAATACATTTCGAGTTCCTAACTCTTATCCGTTGTTTAACGATAACATTCGTTGCCGTTTAATCAGTTCGTAATCTTTTATTTTCGATTTCCGTAACGGTTTTTGGGCTTCGGAAACAGTAGGTTGTTGGCCTAAGGTCCCCTATCCACCGTGGTGGGGCTGCCACCTTAGGTATAGTTTCCGGTGGAGGAGCATTTCATACTCAGCCTCTGGATGCCAGTACAGACTCTGTTTGAGCCGCACCTCCTTGGTGAACAGAAGCTCGAGAAGTACCTCCTCAATCTAACTGAAGTCAGAAGGGCAACAGTTTCAAGGCTGCACTACCAGCTAAGCACACAACTCTTAGCTGGCGGTCTTTGTCATCGCTTGACCCGCGGAGGCATGAGGTAGGATCCAGAGCTATGTATGTTGGACGCTCTCCTTTTCGGCTCACCGTTTTGCAGCACATAGGTATATAACATAAGTGCAATTAGCTTATTGTATTGATGTATTGGAATATGCTGTAAAACTCTACATGTAACGTTTTTTCATTTTTCATTGCTATCATCGATAGCACGAATTGTTTTCAACTTGCTGTCAACTTTCTACTCTCATGTTTCATGTCCAAAACGACCAAAATGACAACAATCTGAGTTATCATAATTTGTAATATCACAACATCAAAATTAGTTTTCAATTTGCTGTCCGACTCTGCTCGTGTATGACGTCCATATTTGACTTCATGGTAAGTTTATTAGACTTCTAAAATCTAAATCTAAAAGATAATATAGTCGCCATGAAGTGTGCAAAGAAAAACTGCTGGTGTAAAATAGTAAATTCCAATACGCTTTACACAGCAAACATTTTACGCTTTATTTGTTTGGCGTTCACAGAGTTTCAAGCATCTTTCGATTGTTCAGGTCATGTGGCGACTGGTTGATTTATGTTTTTAAAAATGGTGAACTGTAGATCATGGAGTGGAAAATTTCCGAAAGTAGTGGCACATACATCTATTTGACCACACCACTCAATTTCGAAAAGTGCAGCCAGAAACGACAGCAACCCAGCTGCTTCCTACACCATCCCGACAAACAGTGTGTTAGTCACGCGCCGGAGCTGGCAGCTGTTGCTAACTCGGCTCGGCCAGTATCGGGAGAGGGACGGTTTGCAAATTTGTCCACATCAAAACCATACCCGGCAGAACCAGCTGAGCTCAATATATTTTCCACCACCAGTCCGCTTGTTCCATCCGGTGTGACTGGTGTGGTGGGACTAAAGTGATGCCCATCGCGATTGGTAACTGACTGTGATGACTGTGCGCCCGAAGAGTTTTTCCCTCGGGTGATAAAAAGCAATATCCCCAATGGGCACCCTGGAACCGACGACAGTTTGAAGCGAACACCCCGACAAAAGCCCATTTATAAAAGCTGTGTGAACGATTGATATAAATGTGGTTTTTATTAAAATTAGGAACATTATTTAAAACGATAATATTATCACCACCACAAGTATGCTGGCCAAAGCAATAATGAAACAGTAGTGCTAGGTCCATGCTGTTTGTGGCATTTCAAAAAATGGTGGCATTTTGAGGCTGTAATTAGCTCAAATAAATGTGTTCTGCAGTGCTTACTATTTGGATTCAGCTACAACTACAAACATTGACATGTTGCAAATTATGAATCCGTTCATCGTGAGTGGAATTGTGGAATTGCCTATCTGGAAAACGTACCATTAAATGACCCAGACGATAAATAAAACAATCTAAATAAAAAAAGGTGGATAAAAAGTTCACTTGGAGCACCCGCATACTTATCGATCTACTGAAAGACCGCAAGAGACGAACCAGCCAAGGGCTGAAAGTCTCTCTAATAAAGACAAATCAATCAATCAATGAAAGACCGCGGGTTCGGCATCGTAGCGTTGCAGGAGGTGTGTTGGACAGGATCCATGCGCACGTTTAGGGGTGATACACAAATTAGGCGGATACAAATTTCATTTTGACTTTTTGTCTACCACAGTTACTGTTACACGCGTAGACTTTAGGATCTAAACTCAAGACTAGTTTGGATGACCTAGGATATCCCGACTGTTCTGATACTGTCTATTGACCATTCAGGACTTACTGGGCATGATAGACTTCAGGATCTGAACTCCGGAACAGTTTGGATGACCTAGGATATCCCGACTGATCTGATACGGTCTTCCGAACTTTCAAAAGACATACGATAGAATACAAATCGTAGCTTTGTCGAATGAAAGAAGTTACCGTTAAACCCATACACTCGGGGTCTAAACTCAAGAACAGTTTGGATGACCTAGGGTATCCCGACTGATCTGATACTGTCTTTTGAACTTTCAGAAGACTTACTGGACATAATAGGATACAACCCAGACAACCAGTCATCGTATAAGATGTTGCATAAGATGATAAAGTGGAGGCCATATGCGTGCATGCCTCCATTTAGGCGCATGTAAAATGTACGCATATCACCTCCACTTTAACATCTTATACAACATCTTATACGATGACTGGTTGACTGGGAAATAGCTTTATATAATGAAAGAAGTTACCGTTACACCCGTAGACTTCAGGATCTCAACTGCAGAGTTTGGATGACCTAAGATATCTCGACTGATCTGATACTGTCTTTTGAATTTTCAGAAGGCTTACTGTATATAATAGAACACAAATCGTAGCTTTGAATAATGGAAGAAGTTACTGTTACACCCGTAGACTTCAGAATCTGAACTCAAGAAGTTTGGATGACCTGAGATATCCCGATTGATTTGATTTTATCTTTTGGACATTTAAGAGACTTACTGGATATGATAGATTACAAATCGTTGCTTTACTTATATAATGAAATAAATTACCATCACACCCGCAGACTTTAGTAATTAAACTCAAGAACTGTTTGGATGACCTAGAATATTCAGGAAAAAATATTCTGCATCATATTCTACTCGTTCTATGCAGTTGAGCACCAAAACCTCAGAAAAACGAAGAGAAAACTCGATAATAACACTTGGAAAAATTCCGGCTTCAAAGGGTTGAGGCAATAATAGCCAACTTTCAATAAATCGTATATATAACACTTTCATAAAAGTTTTGTTTATGAAATTCAGCTCTGGGATACCAATTTGAGTTAAAACAGTGATTTCCAGAGTGTCTATTCAAAATAAAACCTGAGTTTTCCAGGTTTTACCAGATGAAATTTTGAAAGTATATTTTTCCATAAATATCCCAAATTTTCTAAGAATTATAAAAGGTGACTTAGGATATCATAGGCAAGTTTGTTCTCCTCATCATGAGGGATTTATGTCAGCCAAACTGCCTGAAACTTGATCATATTCAGCTTAGTTGGGAAGGATTTGAAACCAACTCTGAGTTCAACAGGTTTCATAAAAAACCCATGACTGCCGAAAATACGTAAGTTCCCCTACTCTTCAAAAATTCTTTCAAGATTTCTGAGCGTATTTCTGGAATTTCTTCCAAAGTTTCTTCCTAGCTTTCCGCAGGATTTTTCGAGATATCCGTTTGAGTACGTCCCGATATTTCTTGCAAAGGTTTTCCGATATACTTCCAGAGATTCTCGCTGGGTTCCTCCTAAATATAGCGATGAAATTTTTCACGAGAATAGCTTCTTATCCGAAGCCATTCCATGTTATGTTTCGTTCAATCGGTGCAGCCGCCGGCTGAAGCCAGTGCCCGTGCTTTTTTAGTGGTTTTCCGGGATAGCTATCCAATAGTTTATGTTGGGATTTTAACCGATAGTTTTCCGAAATTTCTCTTGTTTTCCTCGCGGAACTGCGTCCGTAGCTGCTTTCAGGATTCCATGAGGGTTTCAGAATTCCTCCTTGGATGTCCTTAATATTTCTTTTCGGGATTATTATTACATACCTACCTGGAACTTTTTCGAGATGTCTCATTTTTTCTCAGGTTTTTCATGAAGTTCCTGTCGATATTTCTTGAATGACACTTTGCGGAGTTTCTCGCAAGATTTTATTTGAATTCCCTCTAATATTTCTCCAGAAATTTCCTATAAGGTATTTCGTAAGTTATCTCAGGAGACATTCTGAGGAAAACCCGTAGAAGAATCCCTGCAATAACTTTGGGAGAAATCCCTAAAGGAGTATCCAGAATTTCGGGACAATTTCTGGTAAAGATCCCGAGAAGAATTTTGGGAATAATGCAGAGAATATCTGTAAAAAAAATCTCAGGTGGATCACTGAAAGAAATCCGGTACAACTACAAGAAACAGCCTGGCTCTGAAAGAATGCAAAAGAAGAATTCAATAAGAAATATCTGCAATAACTCCTGTGGAACTCACAGAAGGCTCTCTGGAAGGAGAAAGTCCAGGATAAATTAAGAAAATCTCTGAGAGACATCTCATGAGACCAACATCGGAAGGAATCTTCTGAGAGAAGTTCCAGGAGATACTCCGAGAGAAATCTCAGGTAAAACTACAAAATAAACCTTGCGAAAACTTTTAAGAAATTCCTGTAGGAGACCAGGAAGAACATCTCGAAGAAAGCCCAGCAATTGTTTGAAGATATCACAGGAAAAAAAAAAGTGAAAGAAACCTCTTGAGGAACTCTTGCTGTAAATTCGTGAAAACTCCTTCAAAAACTCTTGGAGGAACTTCAGTAGAAACCCCAGGAATAACTCTCTTAGCAACTCTGAAAGAAATTCTGGGAAGATCGTCTAAGGAAGTCCCATGAGGAACACCGGAAGGAATCGCGGTAAAACTTCCATGAGGAATGCCGAAAGAAATTCCACGATTTATCCCGACAGAAGTTCTTATAGAGAATTCGTGATGAATTCTGGTAGAAATCCTACGGAGGTTTCTTTGAGCAAAAGACTGGAGAAACTCCGGGAGCAACTCCGAGAAGAAATCGGTTGGAATTCAATCAAAAAGGAACACCAAGAAAAATAGCGTCAAAAATGCGGAAGGAATTTTATGAGAAATCCTGGGAGACATTCCAGGAGGTATTTCTAAAGAAGTTCCAGAAAAAAACCCTGACGGAATTTCTGAAAAAAATCCTTGTATCGAAATTTCTATATGGATTTTTACTACCAGGTTGTTCTTCATACGACCCAATGTTTTTTATTCGGAGTAGAATTTCCCTGAATACTCAAGATATTCCCTGAGTATTCCAGGTTTTTCCCTGTTAAATAAAATTCCCGGAAGATTCTCGGTTTTCCAGATTTTTTCAGGTAGTAGACACACTGGATTTCCCAAGAAACACGGAAGTTCTATCAGAAGCTCAACGCATCCCGCAACGGCTTCGTGTCGCGAGCTGAAATATGCAGGGATAAAGACAGAGGCCTCTTGTTACTTGGCGGGTCGGAAGGACCACGCCTAACGAGCGAGACTCTGAGGGTCGGCACGTTTCGCTGGTCAAGAACCCAAGTAAAACTCACTTTTTTGCTTTTCACTTTTCATTTTCGACTTACTGTGTGTGTGGAGTGTCTGTGTGGAGTGTGGAACGTTGCGGCCGGCCGGAAGTGGAGCACTGGGGTGGTTTCCTGCGGGTATCCTGGGCGTTCGGTGGACCAACGGGCTTGGACGGGATGACGGGGTGCGCGGCACAACCTTCGCGCTTGATCTGACCACCGGGGTGGCGTGGTGGCTGATGTCCAGGGGTCTCATCGGGGAATGCCGAGGACATCGGGCGTTCACGGGACTTCCTGGGCGTCGGAGGGTCCTCAACGCCAGGCGGAACTTCGGGCTGTCCGGGAGGGCCACTAACCGAACGGAAGGGCGTTGTTTGGGCCTCCTAGATGGCGGACGGGATGCCTCACAGGCGGTCACGGACCACGGGTGGCCACTACCAGGCTGAATAGGCCTATAATAATGGGTCCTAAGAAAGTGGGGTTATAGGCGAGGTTCTCACATGGCTACTTGGCGTAACGTTGACGGAATCACCAGCTAATTATTTAGTGGTTCATACCTGATTCAATAATCACTTCACTCGAATCAAAATTCAACTTTCCGATTGACTTCCTAACGTGGATATTTCCAACGGTTAATTTGACTGTACCGAATTTGGCGCTAAGATGAACTATTTGCCTCGAGAGGTCACAACGGAAAGACTTTGGGGGCTATTTTATATCTCGAGTCGATTAAATCGGGTCGCCTGCTATCACTGTCGAGTCGAGCAGAAAAGCGATCACATAAACCGACTAGCTCGACAGTCGACAGCAGAAGAGTGGTCGATTCGCGATTTTGACAGTTTACTGAGAGGAATTTTGTTTACACAAGCTTTTTACGAGCGGCCGCTTCGTTGAATGTTGGTGTCTGCGGCAAACATGTCCAGCTGGGTGATGCGTGTCTGGTAGTGGTCATGTGGAACCGGCCAACTCAATCTGGTCCTGTTGCGGGCATCGAAATTACACCCGCGGGGACCTGGATCGTGAACATTTCGGTCAGGGCACCAAAACCAGGCATGCGAAGGCTCTGTCTACATGATTTTTTATATTCATCTTCTTGGTCACCGTAAAACGTCAAATGGCCTCCCTGGCCAACCATTGGTCAACCCATGGCCACCGGAATGTGCTCTGCAAAAGCCTATTTCAAGGACGTTTTGGCCATACGGTCAAAACTAGAAATGCGACGGCTCTTTCTTCATGATTTTTCATATCCATCATTTTAGTAACCATGAAAAGCTCTAATGGTCATCCTTACCAACCCGTGGCCACTGAAATATACCCTGGAGGAACCTATTCCGAGGACCTTTGGACCATGGTTCCAAATTTAGGCATGCGACGGCTCTATCTTCATGCTTTTTCATATCCATCATCTTGGTTGCCGTAAAAAGGTCCAATGTCCTCCCTGGCCAATCGAAATGCGTCCTGAAGGTGCTTTCTTCGTGAACGCCAAAACTAGGCATGCGACGGTCTATCTTCTTGATTCTTTATATTAATTATCTTTTTTTTTCCTCCCCGCTGTTAGGGCAATCAAGCCACTACATATAATAAGCTGAACTTTTGTGACATCCATCATCCATAAAAAGGACCAATGGCCAGGCGACTGTGGTCATCCCGTGGTCATAAGAATGTGACCTGGAGAAATCTGTTTCGAGGACGTTCAGGCCATGGAGCCAGAACTACGCATGCGACGGCTCTATTTTCAGGAATTTTCCTCTCTGGTCCTCAAGAAATTCCTCCAGGAATTCCTCCGGAAATTCCTCCAGGAATTCCTCCGGAAATTCCTCCAGGAATTCCTCCGGAAATTCCTCCAGGAATTCCTCCGAAAATTCCTCCAGGAATTCCTCCGGAAATTCCTCCAGAAATTCCTCCGGCAATTCCTCCAGGAATTCCTCTAGAAATTCTTCAAGGAATTCCTCCAGGAATTCCTCCGGGAATTCCTACAGGAATTCCTACAGGAATTCCTCCGGGAATTCTTACAGGAATTCTTCTAGTAATTACTCCAGAAATTCCAGTAGGAAATCCATCAGAATTTCTAGGAATTTTTCCGAAAGTTCCTCTAAGAATTTCTCTCAAAATTCCTCTAGGAATTTCTCCAGAAATTCCTTTTGGAAATTCTCCAAAAGTTCCTCTAAAAATTTCTCCAGAAATTCCTCTAGAAATTTCACAAGAAATTCCTCTAGGAATTTCTCCAGAAATTCATCTAGAAATTTCTCAAGAAATTCCTCTGGAAATTTCTCCAGAAATTCCTCTACGAATATCTTCAGAAATTCCTCCAGAAATTTCTCCAGAAATTCCTCCAGAAATTTGTCCAGAAATACCTCTAAGAATTTCTTCAGAAATTCCTCGAGAAATTTCTCCAGAAATTCCTCAAGGAATTTCTCCAGAAATTCCTCTGGGAATTTCTCCAGAAATTCCTCTAGGAATTTCTCCAAAAATTTCTCTACGAATTTCTCCAGACATTCCTCTAGAAATTTCATCAGGAATTCCTCTAGGAATTTCTCCAGAAATTCCTCTAAGAATTTCCCAGAAATTTCTCTAAGAATTTATCCAGAAATTCTCCAAGAATTTTCTCCAGAAATTCCTCTAGGAATTTCCCCAAATATTCCTTTAGGAATTTCTCTAGAAATTCCTCTACGAATTTCTCCAGAAATTTCTCTAGAAATTCCACCAGAAATTCCTCAACGAATTTCTTCAGAAATTCCTCTAGGAATTTCTACTAAAATTTCTCTACGAATTTCTCCAGACATTCCTCTAGAAATTTTACGAGGAATTCCTCTAGGAATTTCTCCAGAAATTCCTCTAAGAATTTCCCAGAAATTCCTCTAGGAATTTATCCAGAAATTCCCCAAGAAATTTCACCAGGAATTCCTCTAGGAATTTCTCCAGAAATTCCTCTAAGAATTTCCCAGAGATTCCTCTAAGAATTTCTCAAGAAATTCCCCAAGAAATTTCTCCAGAAATGCCTCTAGGAACTTATCCAGAAAATCCTCCAGAAATTTCTCCAGAAATTTCTTTAGGAATTTCTCCAGAAATTTCTTTAGGAATTTCTCCAGAAATTCCTCTGAAAATTTCTCCAGAAATTCCTCTGGGAATTTCTCCAGAAATTCCTCTGGGAATTTCTCCAGAAATTCCTCTGAAAATTTCTCCAGAAATTCCTCTGGGAATTTCTCCAGAAATTCCTCTGGGAATTTCTCCAGAAATTCCTCTGGGAATTTCTCCAGAAATTCCTCTGGGAATTTCTCCAGAAATTCCTCCAGAAATTTCTCCAGAAATTCCTCTAGGAGTTTCTTCAGAAATTCCTCTAGAAATTTCTTCAGAATTTCCTCGAGAAATTGCTCCAAAAATTCCTCTAGGAATTTCTCCAGAAATTCCTTTAGAAATTTAACCAGGAAACCCTCTAGAAATTCCTCCAGAAATTAATCTAGGAATTTCCTCAGAAATTCTTTTAGGAATTTTCCCAGAAATTCCTCTGGGAATTGCTCCAGACATGCTTCTAGTCATTTCTCCAGAAATTCCTCTAGGAATTCCTCCAGAAATTTCTTTCGGTATTTCTCCAGCAATTCCATTAGGAATTCCTGTATAATTCCTCCGGAAATTTCGCTAGGAATTCCTCCGGAAATTCCTCCAGTAATTTGTCCACAAATTCCTCTAGGAATTTCTCCAGAATTCCTCAAGGAATTCCTCCACAAATTCTTCTAGAGATTCCTCCAGAATTCTTCCAGAAATTCGTTAAATTATCTAGGAATTCCTCCGAAAATTCCTCTAGAAATTCCTCTGGAAACTTCTCTAGGAATTCCTCTGAAAATTTGTTTGGAAATTTCTCTAGGAATTCCTCCTGGAATATCTCTAGATGTATCCCTGTAGGAATTCCTCCAGAGGAATATTCGGAAGAATTCCTAGAGGAATTTCTGGAGGAAATCTGGATGAAATCCTTAAAGGAATTTGTGGAGAAATCCCTTGAGGAAATCCTCCGGAAATTCCTGCAGCAATTCCTCCGGAAATTCCTCCAGGAATTCCTTCAGGAAATCTTCCGGAAATTCTTCCAGGAATTCCTCCACAAATTTCTAGAGGAGTTCCTCTAGAAATTCTTCAAAGAATTCCTCCAGAAATTCCTCTAGTAATTCCTCCAGAAATCCCAGTAGGAATTTCTTCAAAAATTTCTCTGGAAATTCCTCCAGAAATTACTCTGGAAATTCCTCCAGAAATTCCACTAAGCAATTTTCCAGAAGTTCTTCTAGGGATTTCTCCGAAAATTCCTAGAGGAATTTCTAGAGAAATTCCAAGATGAATTTCTTGAGGAATTTCTAGAGGAATTTCTGACGGAATTCCCAGAGGAATTTCTAGCGGAATTACTAAAGGAATTCCTAAGGAATTCCAAGAGGAACTTCCGGAGAAATTTCCGGAGGAATTCCTCCGGCAATTCCTCTGGGAATTCCTCCGGCAATTCCTCTGGGTATTCCTCCAGCTGTTCCTCTGGGAATTCCTTCAGCAATTCCTCTGGGAATTCCTCCAGCAATTCCACTAGGAATTTTTCATAGGAATTCCTCTAGAAATTCCGTTAGGAATTCCTCTAGTAATTCCTCCAGAAATTCCTTTAGGAATTCCTTCAAAAATTCCTGTAGAAATTCTACCAGAAATTCATCTTGGAATTTCTCTAGAAACTCCTCTAGGAATTAAATGCCCAGAGGAATTTCTGGAGGAATTTAAATTATTGGAGGAATTTCTGGAGGAATTCCTTGAAGAATTTTAAGAGGAATTCCTGGAGGAATTCCTGCAGTAATTTCCGGAGGAATTCTTGCAGAAATTTCCGGCGGAACTTCTGGAGGAATTCCTGAGGATTTTTCAGAGGAATTCTCGGAGGAATTTCCGGAGCAATTTCTGGAGGAATTTCAGGAGGAATTTGAGGAGGAATTTCTGGAGAAATTCCCGGAGGAATTTCGGAGGAATTCCTAGAGAATTTAACGGAGGAACTCCTTGAGGAATGATGTTGGAATTCCTGGAGGAATTTCGGGAAGAATTCTGGAGGAATTTGGGAGGAGTCTCTAGAAGAATTTGTGGAGGAAATCCTGGTGGAATTCTGGATGAATTCCTAGAAGAATTTGTGGATAAATTTTTCGAGGAAATTCCGGAGGAATTCCTAGCGAAATTTCCGGAGGAATTCCTAGAGGAACTTTCGGAGGAATTCCTGGAGGAATTTCCGGAGGAACTACTAGAGGAATTTCTAGAGGATTTTTTGGAGTAATGCTTAGAGGAAATTATACAGGAATTGCTGGAGAACTACCGAAAGCAATTTCTGGAGGAATTCCTAGAGGAATTTCTAGAGAAATGACTAGAAGAATGTCTGGAGCAATTCCTAGAGGAATTTCTGGAAAAATTCCAAATGGAATTTCTGAGGAAATTCCTAGAGGAATTTCTGGGAAATTCCTAGAGAAAATTTCTGGAGAAATTCCTAGAGAAATTCCTAGAGGAATTTTTGAAGAAGTTCCTAGAGGAATTTCTGGAGAAATTCCTAGAGGAATTCCTGGTGAAATTTCTAGAGGAATTTCTGGAGAAATTTGTAGAGGAATTTTTGGAGAAATTCCTAGAGGAATTTCTGGAGAAATTCCTAGAGGAATTTCTGGAAAAAATCCTAGAGGAATTTCTGGGAAATTCGTAGAGGAATTTCTGGAGAAATTCCATGAGGAATTCCTGATGAAATTTCTAGAGGAATTTCTGGAGAAATTTGTAGAGGAATTTTTGGAGAAATTCCTAGAGGAGTTTCTGGAGAAATTCCTAGAGGAATTCCTGGAGAAATTCCTAGAGGAATTTCTGGAGAAATTCCTCTACAAATTTCTCCAGAAATTTCTTGAGGAATTTTTGGAGAAATTCCTAGAGGAATTTCTGGAGAAATTTCTAGAGAAATTTCTGGAGAAATTCCTAGAGGAATATCTGGAGAAATTCCTAGAGGAATTTCTGGAGAAATTTCTGGAAGAATTCCTGCTTAAATTTCTGAAGGAACTTCTGGAGAAATTCCTAGATGAATTTTTGGAGAAATTTCTTGAGGAATTATCGGAGAAATTCCTAGAGGAATTTCTGGAGAAATTCCTAGAGGAATTTCTGGAGAAATTCCTAGAGGAATTTCTGGAGAAATTCCTATTGGAAGTTCTGGAGAAATTTCTGGAGAAATTTCTAGAGGAATTTCTGAAGATTTTCCTAGAGGAATTTCTGGAGAAATTTTTGGAGGAATTCCTGGTTTAATTTCTAGAGGAACTGCTGGAGAAATTCCTAGATGATTTTTTGGAGAAATTCCTAGAGGAATTTCTGAGAAATTCTTAGGGAACTTTCTGGGAAATTCGTAGAGGAATTTCTGGAGAAATTCCCTGACGAATTCTTGGTGAAATTTCTAGAGGAATTTCTGGAGAAATCCGTAGAGGAATTTCTGGAGAAATTCCTAGATGATTTTCTGGAGAAATTTCTTGAGGAATTTCTGGATAAATTCTCAGAGGAATTTCTGGGAAACTCTTAGAGGAATTCCTGGAGAAATTCGTAGAGGAATTTCTGGAGGAATTCCTAGAGGAATTTCTGGAGGAATTCCTAGAGAAATTTCTGGAGGAATTCCTAGAGGAATTGCTGGAGGAATTGCTGGAGGAATTCCTAGAGGAATTGCTGGAGGAATTCCTAGAGGAATTGCTGGAGGAATTTCTAGAGGAATTGCTGGAGGAATTCCTAGAGGAATTGCTGGAGGATTTCCTAGAGGAATTCCTGGAGGAATTCCTAAAGGAATTCCTGGAGGAATTCCTAAAGAAATTTCTGGAGGAATTGCTAAAGGAATTCCTGGAGGAATTGCTAAAGGAATTTTTGGAGGAATTGCTAAAGGAATTCCTGGAGTAATTTCTAGAGGAGTTTCTCGAGGAATTCCTAGAGAAGTTCCTGGAGGTATTCCTAGAGGAGTTCATTGAGGAATTCCTAGAGGAGTTCCTGGAGAAATTCCTAGAGGAGTTTCTGAAGGAATTCCTAGAACAATTCCTTGAGGAATTCCTAGAGGAATTCCTAGAGAAATTTCCAGAGGAATTCTCAGAGGGATTGCCGGAGGAATTTCTAGAGGAATTATGCAGGAATTCCTAGAGGAATATCTGGAGGAATTCCTAGATAAATTTTTGGAGGAATTCTGGAGGAATCCCTAGTGGAATTTCTGGAGGAATTCCTTGAGTGTAATCGGTTCATTCCGACGCAATTCCTGGTTTCAGTTTCTTAGATGCCTGCAGGCAAAGAATCAGGTTTTGATCACCTAAACACAGGATAAACATAAAAATATAGAAGATCTGGCGCCATGGCCAAAGCGTCCTCGGAGCAGGCTCCTCCACGGTGGCCAGGAGTTGGCCAGGGAGGTCATTAATCCTTTTTAAGGATAATAAGATGGTGTACATATATGAAAAATGGTGAATATAGGGCCTTCGCATGCCTAGTTTTGGCACTATGGTCAAAATTTCTTCGAAGTTAGCTCCTCCAGGGCACATTCCGGTGGCCACGGGTTCACCAGGATGACCGTTGGTTCGCTAAGATGATGGATATGATGAATCATCAAGAAAGAGCCGCCGCATGCCTAGCTTTGGTGTCCTGACCAAGGCGGCCTTGACTGAGTGCCAAGGGTTCCACCGACCATTCCGACACTCACGACAGGACCAGATCGGGTTGGTCGGTTCTACATGTCCACTACCAACCAAGCTACCAAACACTCATAATCAGCTGGACATTTTTGCCTAATACACCAATATGCTATCTAGTACTGCAACCATAATTTAAAGCGTATGCCGTGTACTGAATACCCGACGCGATCGCTCGTGTATCTCTTTTTGGCGCGACTGATGGAGGGTTTAAAACGGATTCCAATGAATATTCTAGAGTAGTTTTACTAATAAAATGCAAAAAAAAACCCTACGCGCACAAAGCCATGTTGGTTGTTGGTAAAAATTCAAAATTTCACATCAATCTGTCTGATCACTGTGCGCAGCAGGCACTGATTGCTGTGCGATGACAGGTGGCCGACCGTTTTCATCGAGTCGTTTTAGTGAGTCGAGCATTCGTTGTGCTAGACTATTTTCTTGACATCCATCGACTAACTCGTTTTGTATAATTCGACAACTATCGAGTCACATGAAATTACGGTCGACTCGAGTTATAAAATTGCCCCCTTTGCTCTTCGCTTGGTTCGACCCAGTAGCCTGTCCCTCTTGCCTTCTTCCCATTTCCCCTTTTAATTTCTCTTTTTGACGTGGATTGTATCATGGCAGCTCTTCCCCTTTTTGGCTCATTTGGTGTATGTGTTGTGTTAGGTCTGTTCAGTGTAGGGTGAAAATGTATTAACAAATATTGTTCTGAATTTTATTTAATCTTTCACAATCTTTACTAACGTACAATATAATTTACTAACAAATACAATTAACAAAACATCAATTTACTAACAATTTTACTCAAATTATCAAACTAACTACTACCAAATACTAACCATTTAACAAATTTATTCTTAAGAACTAACAAACAAAGTTAGCGTTTCTCAACGGTAACACTCTTGACGGACGGACGTGAGGTGATCGAAAGGTGGAAGCAGCACTTCGATCAGCATTGGAATGGCGTGGAGAACGTAGGCACGGGAGACCACGGCAACAGAGGAAACGACGACGCCAGTGCAGCGGAGGATGGAAATGAACCAACTCCCACGCTGAGGGAAGTTAAGGAT
The DNA here is from genome assembly GCF_035046485.1 of Aedes albopictus. Taxonomy (NCBI): domain Eukaryota; kingdom Metazoa; phylum Arthropoda; class Insecta; order Diptera; family Culicidae; genus Aedes; species Aedes albopictus. The sequence goes on from NC_085137.1 coordinate 299,952,952, forward strand.
GCCATGCACCAGCTCAAAACCTACAAAGCAGGTGGTAAGGATGGTATCGCAGCTGAACTCATCAAGATGGGCCCAGAAAAGTTGGCCACCTGTCTGCATCGACTGATGGTCAAGATCTGGGAAACCGAACAGCTACCGGAGGAGTGAAAGGAAGGGGTAATCTGCTCCATTTACAAGAAAGGCAACCATTTGGAATGTGAGAACTTCAGGGCGATTACTAGAGGCGATCACTATTTTGAATGCTGCCTACAAAGTGCTATCCTAGATTCCGTCGTCTGTTACCTAAAACGAATGAATTCGTGGGAAGTTATCAAGACGGTTTCATCGACGGCCGGTCGACAACGGAGCAGGTCTTCACCGTACGGCAAATCCTCCAGAAATGCCGTGAATACCAGGTCCCAACGCATCACCTGTTCACCGACTACAAGGCGGCATACGACAATATCGGCCGCGCAGAGCTATGGAGAATCATGGACGAAAACGGCTTTCCTGGGAAGCTGACTATTTAGACTGATTAAAGCAACGATGGACGGTGTGCAAAACTGCGTAAGGGTTTCGAGTGAACTATCCAGTTCATTTGAATCTCGCCGGGGACTACGACAAGGTGATGGACTCTCATGCCTACTCTTCAACATAGCTCTGGAAAGTGTGATGCGACGAGCCGGGCTCAACAGCCGGGGAACGATTTTCACAAAATCCGGTCAATTTGTGTGCTTTGCTGACGACATGGACACTATTGCCAGAACATTTGGAACGGTGGCAGAGCTGTACACCCACCTGAAACGCGAAGGAGCAAAGGTCGGACTGGCGGTGAATGCCTCAAACACAAAGTACAGTACATGCTGGTAGGCGGAACCGAACACGACCGGGTTCGTATGGGTAGTAATGTTACGATAGACGGGGATACTTTTGAGGTGGTGGAGGAATTCGTCTTCCTCGGATCCTTACTGATGGCTGACAGCCGTGAAATTCGGAGGCGCATCATCAGCGGAAGTCGGGCCTACTATTTACGGGCTCCAGAAGAAACTGATTCACCCACGCACCAAATGCACCATGTACAAAACGCAAATAAGACCGGTGGTCCTCTACGGTTACAAGGCATGAACCATGCTCGAGGAGGACCTACAAGTACACGGTGTTTTCGAGCGACGCGTGATAAGGACGATCTTCGGCGGTGTGCAGGAGAACGGTGTGTGGCGGAGAAGGATGAACCACGAGCTCGCTGCACTTTATGGCGAATCCAACATCCAGAAGGTGGCCAAAGCCGGAAGGATACGGTGGGCAGGGCACGTTGCAAGAATGCCGGAAAATAACCCTGCAAAGCTGGTGTTTGCTACTGATCTGGTTGGCACAAGAAGGCGTTGAACACAGAGAGCACGATGGGCGGACCAGGTGAAGCGCGACCTGGCGAGCATTGGGCGTGACCGAGGATGGAGAGCGGCAGCTAGAAACCGAGTATTGTGACGTACTATTGTTGACTATGTCTTGTCTTAAATGTGATGTTGAACAAATATATGTATGTATGTTCACACTGGATGTCGCTCCTAAAACTGTATCTAGTATTCATGAAAAGCATAAATGAGCATTGCGTTACGAGAATATTACTAAGTTACTAATGTTACTAAGAAGAACCGATTTATGTGTTCATGAGATTCAATTTTCAAGAATTTTACCGTTTTTATTTATTTATTTATCATTCATTTATTATTTATATATTTAAAAGAAAACTGTTTGTTTGAAAATTTGATGACGTGGGAGTAGCCGATCAGTGTTACCCCGCTGATATATATGCCGTTTTACTTGAAACATCAATACTCGACAGGTCATTGATTGCCTTCATAACGGCTGAATCCATAAAACTAACCCATAAGTCAACCCCTTTTGATCCGTTTGACAAATTATCAGCCCACCTTTACAGTGAAGTTAAAATGTTGCTGGTTAAAACTCCCACACCCACTTTTCCTCACATAGCTCAAAGCGTTTACAATATTGCATTTCACTCCACACGTAGCTATACGACCGGTTTGTCGCTTAGTCGTGCATGTAAATTGCAACATTTAGCAGAAGTGTTTATTTTTCAAAATCCTCGCATATTTATGCAGCTCATTACTCTTGCCGGCGTCGTGCTGCCACGTTCAAAACCCATGGCGAGACTTGTACCCGACCTTCAATGGGTGCATGCATATAGGTTCTCCGGTCATGCAGAAGGACCATACAGGGAGGGCAGGGGGTGGATCAGTTGTTAGCAGTTTTATAATAATAGCTGACTACAAACAGTCCACTTCCCTCTCGTGTCGCTATCGTCGTTTGACGCCACCCCAAAGCGTTGTTAATTTCGGTAAGCGGTAAATTGATTTCAAAGTTGAAATATGTTTTAAATTGTTACAAACTGGTCCGAGATCAAATGGGGTGGGCGAGGGGATGGATGGGTGGTCGCACTCGCAACCTGGTAATGAGATTTCATGCTACAATGCGTTAATAAAACTTGGACATGTTCGTTCCGTGGTTGGTTTTGGTGTTTGTATAGTGGGCTGATTTACAATTTGGTTTTACAAATTGGATGATTTTTGCTGTTTGAGCGATTGATTATACTGCTGTGAAATTAACTAATTGTTCGCATAAACAGAACAAGAATGAATGTGCCCTTATAACCAGTGGCATATGAAGTAAAGTGACCCACACAATGCATACGTTTGCGTGTGCGTGACAGTAGTTTGACACATTTCCCATGGGAAAACTGTCAAAAAAACGCAAACCTCGACGGAACGGACGCTATGTGTTCCAGCCTTAAGCAGAATAGGTACGTTAGTTAACAATTGCCTTTTTTTACATTTTCCGATGTTCGTTCTATTGTTGACTTTATGCTAGCTTGTTATTAGAATCTGATACCACCAATGGGCGCTTGTTAACAGTTTTGCTTAGAACCTCTCTCTGTCACTCTGATGATGATCAGTTGCTTTTAACCAGGATATCAGACACTCAAGTCGACAGATATAAATATTCTACTTTACAATCAATAGGGCACTGCACTGTTTTGATTTTGTATGGAATTTTGACGTTTCTTGGCCTTGTTGTTTACAAAATTTCTGTAAGAGTGAAAGAGAAGAAGATAATTTCATGCAGTGCCCTATAGCCAAGAAGTTGACTTGTACACTGGTCCACATTTCCTACTATTTGCCCACCAACGAAACATATCGCGAGCTCAATACATGAATCCAGTTGCAGAATCTGGATGTGCCTCTGCCTGCACGTGTTAAACCTCCACCAAGCACCATGTAAATTATCCAACCACCAAGAAGCGCAATTGCTGGCTGCACCGACGAAGGCAACAACTTTTAATCAATTCGGCTTTGTCCGGACAACCAAATCCACTCACCAAAAGCACTCCGGCGACAATCGTGTGCGAACAGCAGCGGTTGGAGGTTTGACCGAATTTCGTGGTATCGCATTAATGAAATTGATAGACCGGGACGCGAAGCGAACGCAGCAATGGCAATGTGTGATCTAACCGACCAATCCACTGCGACACGGGCTCATACTGCTGCATGCGTGTTTGGCTCGTGGGGGGCGGTTTGAGGTTAGGGCAATTTTCGATTTGGTTCAACAAACTGCTCATTGATGGCTAGTTGTGGGCTGCATTCCAGTAAATTAGAATTAGTTTATAACGGTTATTTTTCTTTCTTAAGTTGAGCTCGACCGTACTTAGTAATGTGAGTCTCGGAAGATTTGGAAAATGAAATGAGAATATAAACAACACATTGAAGTGTGTCTACAATATAATTTTTCCTATCACTAGTTCAATGTCTTAATACAAGCGAGTTTCCAATCAGTAACAGCCACCTCAATGCTGGGTACGTCTGAAATACCAATTGAATTGGGAATTCTGTGTCTGAAGTATTCAGTGTCTAGACGCAATGTTAGTGTTCGGCGCAGTAGTAAATTTAGGAATTTTGAAAACTACACCCTCACCATCCACCCACAAATAGCATTAAACACAAGACTAAATCTACTAAACCCGACAAAGCTACGCCAAGCAACCGGCGACATCCAAGTAGCGGTACCCCTATAACCTCCCTGAAGAAGGCCCAAACCAAGGGCCGAAACGTCGGATGAAAACGAATCCGGACCGAAAAGCCAATTGTAGAGGGATAATTTTATAAAATGTGTTAATCCTCAATTTTTTTTTGTAAAATCATATCGTGCTCCTCAGTATTGTGTATCATGGTGGAAAGCGGGCGATTTTGCTTCAGTGCTAGACAACGAAAGCTGCTGTCTGAATGGATACATTTTACCTAAGAGCGTAGATACCCTTATTCATCCACCTCACTCTATGAACCGGTCAAGGCTTTTCAAATGAGCTCAACGAAATTTCTCCTTGAAAGCATAATGCGAGTTCTAGAAGCTACTTGTGGTCATCTTTGGGAAGATGACTTTTTTTCCTAAGTGATCATGCCCAGGCTTCTTCCGTGCTCTCGGTTTATGCTCTAACTCTCTCTTTTAGCTGTCAAACGCTACAGAGTAATGAATATTCTCTCACACAAGCCGAATGACAAGTATCACTGAGTTGAAGAGCATTTACATTTGTATTTGCATATTCTCTTCCTCACTGTTATGAAGAATTCATTTTCTCTCAGCGCAGTAGAGTACGGATGAACGCACTAGTTTGTCTCGCACAGTTCAAGAGTGAGAAACTGTCATCTGTTGCTCAGTTGTGTCCGGAGAAATACGAAAACAAATCTTTCGCCTGCACATAAACAACTTCAACACAAAACATTCATCATTTCCAATTTCCTGAACGAAAACGATGGAGTAAGTAAAAATTACATTACTTTTAATAAATTATAGGTACATATCTTTATAATCAATTTGATAGCTCCACGGGTGCTGATGCCGGAAACGCTTCCTTCGACGCTGGCTCGTCATGTCAACAAAAAGGAAGCGCCAGCAGGAAAAGAAAATCCTTCAACATCGCTGAGCATTTTGATGAGGTGAAGGACTCATGTGGAGCAAAAGTTGGCATGAAATGTCGAGTCCCGGACTGCAACGTGCTGCTTACCTACATCAGTACCTACAACTTGGAAAGGCATTTGATTGGAAAGCACCAGAAGCACGCACTGGAACTCGGATTGATCAAGGAAACTCCGAGGAAGCTCTTGAAAATCGTGGTACTAATTGACGTACAAGAATTTCTTCGAAACTGTGTTCAAATTGTCACTGTTTGCCATCTCCCGTTTAATATCTTTGCAAAAAAGTGCTTCCGGGGACTCATTGATCCGATTGCTACGAAACTCCCTATTCCGGCATTAACTCCGACGAATGTTGCCATACTGTGTGCGTCAGTTGAATGAATTTTCATTGATTTGATCAAAAGTGAAGTGGGTGGTAGGCTGGTGTCCTTGAAACTCGATCTTGCTACACGTCACGGGCGGTCGATGATTGGAGTAAACCTCCAATCTATATATATAAAAATGCAGTGGCATACGTGGGACCGCGCATAACTTGCGAACGGAAGGTCCGATTTTGGTCGTTTTAGTTTTGTTATGTTAGTTTTCACCCAAGGAAGGTTTATGAGGCAAAAAACATGTAAAAAATGAGATTTTGTGAAAATCGATTTTCCATACATTTTGGCCGGGGACTTGGTCTTGGCTAGAAACTTGAAACGTCAAAAAACGCAGTAGGCAAGACAAAGTTTGCCGGGTACAGCTAGTTAATTATAAATGGCGAGCTGATAACACGAACACTAGGTGTTATTGAAACTACCGACCGCCATACAGCCAAATACATCGAGAAAGAAATTTTGCAGTTGTTGGACAAATTTTCAAACAACATCACACAACTGTATTCAACGACGACGGATTGTGGCAGTAATGTTTTGAAGTTTGTGAAACTTATGATCAAGGGTCAGGAATTAGAGTTCAATCAGGATACGGATGATACCATTGCAGTGGATGAACCTGGTGACGAGGACGTCGACTCGGATGAGATTCCGGAAGACACCTCCGACGAGCTGCTTGTTGAACTGGATTCAATCCTCAGGTCAGTAAAATGTGGGGCACACGCATTGAATTTGGTGGTCGTAGAAGCGACTTCAGAAGAGGAAATCAAAGCACTCATTGCTCAGGTCCGCGAACTGGTCAAGATTTTGAGAAGCGAACCATACAAGCAAAGTTTTAAAGCGAACAAAAAACGACTCCCGTTCTTTGATTGCACGACTAGATGGGGTTTCACATACTTGATGATGACTTGTATCATCGAAAATCAACAATTCATCACAGAGCTACTACCCGAGAAGCTAAACCTTAAATTCGATAAGGTTTTCTGGGATAGCTGCCATATTGTCCGAGATATCTTGAAGCCAGTTTACATCGTGACTAAGAAGGTACAGGATCAAGCCATCCTCTTTGGTGATTTCTACATCATGTGGAAAGAACTTTATCTTGAGCTACAAGAAATTGATCATGCGCTTGCTGGTGGACTTGTAACGGCGATGGATAAGCGCGAATCGAGTTGCTTCGATAACGATGCGTTTTGGGCTGCAGCGTATCTGGATAGAAGGATCAATTACAACGGTACTCCATTTTTGACCGAAGATCAAAAGAAACGTGGAATGGTTTGTATGTATGGATTTGGGTCTTGGATGTTTAAATTTCAAAACACTTTTTTAACAGGAGCATCTTCTGAAAACATGGAAAGCAATGAACAGTGGAATAAAAGGAGGTGATGAACCTACATGCTCTACAACCACAAGACCGTCGACTCCAGTCATACCGAGCGGTAAGACCAGCCGCCTTGAACAAATGCTTCAGCGTAACACAAAGCCAAAATCGCTCTCGAGCTGCGCTGACATCACAAATCAGCTTCGGAAGTTCAGTGTACTGGAACGGCTTCCATTGGATACGAATATCTTGCACTGGTGGGAGCAGAACAAGCACGATTACCCTGATCTACACCGGTTGGCTTTTGTTGCCCTTGCTGTACCATGCACCCAAGTGAGCGTAGAAAGAGCCTTCAGTGGATTCGGCCAAGTATTGACACCTGCACGCACCCGTCTAGGGAAGGAAAAATTGGAGATGGTTTTATTTATCAAACTCAACGCGGACTTATTTCGGACATATGATGTCAACATTCAGGACTTCACTAACGATCAAAATTCAGGATTGAACTAACGTTTAATCAAAGATGTATTGACACTTGGAGTATTTATGTCGAAATAAAAAATGGATTCAATAAACTTAAGTTTTTCAATTGATCGTTTTTCTGTTTTTCTTATCGACGTAGGTACATGTTTCAGAAAAAATGCACGTGTTGTTTGAATAGTGGTATGTTGTGATGATATCGTGTAATAGTTATTTATGTGACGAGTTGCAAAAAGTTGATTTTTTCAGCACGAGACGTACATTTATCCAACGAGGCTTGCCGAGTTGGATAAATACGAAGAGTGCTGAAAAAATTGAATTTTGCAACGAGTTCCATACAAAATTTTATGCAATGTTTTTTTCATTATACAACCCATTTGAGTTGCATAATGTTCATAATGCAAATCAAATGAGTTGCATTATGAACATTATGCAACTATTTCTCATTATGCAACTCATTTCAGTTGCATAATGAACCAGTTCGGAAAAACTGGCTATTATGATACCAAAATGAATTATATAAAATTGAAATTATGATACTGAATTGCATAAAGACTATTATGCAATTGACCTTAGCTAACCAAAGCATCATATGTGGATGTACTCTTCGGCAAGCGGAACCATGCCATTAGCGCGAAGCACAATTAGACCACTGAGCTTGGCGCTAGCCATATGAAAATAGTCTTGCAATGTAAAATAATCTTGTAGAAGTGTTGAGAACTTGTATGTAAAATGGCCGGGGTTCTGCTAAACCGAACTAAGCGCCAAAAAGTTTATTCCGAGATAATTCAGCTTCAAGTTCAACCACTCAGAAATAAACAACAGCTGAGATTATTTGAAACTTTTTCGCACACATGTAACTTACAAGCCTTTATTAACCATCAGAGATGAAGAAAACATGTAAATTATTTAAAATCATTGATATAATACCATTTAATTTCTCAGTACTTTGCACTCAGTTCACTCTGGCTGAACAAAAACATTGGAATATGGTTCATAGTTCAGTGTGGCTGACTGTGTTTCTTTGTTTCAGAGAAAACCAGTCGGAATGTGATAAAAAAATCTCGATTTTTCAGTGTCTATGAAGTTGAAATCGATATCACTCACAATCCTTTACATGAATCAGAGAGGACGCGTAGTATGGTAGCACAAAGGCCTCAAAATAGTGTGAAATGTAAACGGCGGAAGCCCTCCCAGCTCAGCCCTTCCCATCTATGTTTTTTATAGGCGTTGCATGTGCAGGCACAGAACAAGTGTGATTATGTCAAATGATGTCCTTGCATGTCCTGAGGTCCTGAGATGTGAAAACGGAGCAATTTGTGTACTTCAAATTTATACTGGTCGAAGAAAACCATGAAAATGATCTGCCAAAGTGAACTAAGACAAAAAAAAAATTCGAAAATATTAAAGAGATTCGAACTTGGGTCCTTTAAGTGATAACCAAGCACGTTACCTCTAGGTCATTTTACTTAGCTGAAGGTCAGTTGTTAAGTCTGCATCAAGTTCTAAACATTCTTCTCTAGCATGGCTTTCGTGAAAACGCCATTTTTCGATCAGCCAAAGCGAACCAAGTGTTTGATTTTTTTCAAGCTTTATTATTCTTATTAGCCTCGTTGTTCAATGACGGCTCCTGGGTTAAATAATCAGTATGAGGTGTATCAACATAACGCATGTATTCAAAGCCAGTTCATCTTTGTATTGTTGAGAATAAATTGATTTTTAAATGCAGTGGATTTGGTTCGGTCTGGCTGACTGTAATTTGGAAAAATGGCGATCAACGCCATCGAAATCAAAATCGATCCTCCAACACCCGTATTTTTGATTACGTGTTAAATTCTCTCACAGATTGTTACTATGAGTCGGTTAGAAGTTAGAAATCTAACAGCGATGAGGAAAACTTGAAATGTTCATCATTTGGACTAAAACTAAAATATTTCGCTGATTCTATGGAATGGTTTACAGTTCACTCTGGTTGGATGCAATTTTATTTTTTGTATGTTCTGCCAAACAGAAATTTTGAATTTACTCCACGAAGAGCTGTCAGAATGACTGGATTTTTACACGAAAAGAAGATCATCATATTCTTCATCTAATGGTTAAGAAAACTCAATTTTTCAAAAAATGGTCTTTGGTTCGGTTTAGCAGAACCCCGACCAAATATTTGTCTTAATGTATATCTAACTGTACTGTGCTGCCTTGAGTAGCGGCATTACTTTTAACTTGAAGATATGACGATGTCACACCCAGGATTTTCAAGAATACACCTCTGAAGAAATCTTGGAAGAACTAAATGGAGGTTTGGGCAGAGAAGTTGACCGATTGGTCAGCACAAACCTTCATTTGGTTCTTCAGATTTGTGCTCGGGAAAACTCGAGGAGAGGTTTCGTTATAGATGATCCGTATTTTTTTTTTTGCGACTTTCTGATTTAAGTGGTTTTCCGCTTCACTTAACAATACTAGCTTTTAAGTAAGGTTAAGCAATTTTTATTCATTCAGGTACAGCTCACCTCCTTCAGGCTCGTATCATTGTAAAAAATCGCCTCAATACTTCAATATTATGAAAAAAAAATGATTTTTAGCGCCATCTAAAGTTTTAATGTAGGGTACGCGACCACTTCGGCTGAAGTCCTATTGAAGCGCCCTGTACCGTCCAGGGGCTGCATTAAACACTACACGGAATGTGATATCTTTCATTTCATTACAGTCCGACACAGTTTTAATAAACTATATTGAAGTATCACAAACCATCACTTATCTTATATTACAACGTATTGTTAGTATTGTTCTAGTCTTTCCTAACAACTTTTTAACAAATTACATTACACTTTTCACTTAATTCGTATCACCTAAGTCCTTGCTTTCGTACTAACTACAGCCTTTATTTGGACAGTATCTAGAGGTGTCCCACATGGGAGCTCAAGACTTATCCGATGTGCTGCCTGCGTTAACGTTGTCACCGAACTCTCGACAACTGACTGTTCTCTACGAACTGTCTTCACTGACTCCCCGACTGAAGCCAAAGCCTCCGTATTTATAGCCTAAATTTCCTAGCAATACCCGAACCAGCTTGGGCGTGTCTAAAATTCCTACGATCATTCTCGTCTTGCCGAAGATGTCATGATAATTCCTAACAATGCCCGAACCAACTTGGGCGTATCCAAAACCCTACCAAATGAAAATACTAATAAGTCCAAAACCTAGACCTCTACCTATCCTACTTGTCCTCATCGTGATTAAAATCCTTCTCCTCTTGAAAACATCACGACTCTTCTATCTTGGGCGTATCCCAAGCCCTACCAAGAATATTAATACCAACGAAAAACTTAAATCTCCTAACCACGCCTGACTTGGGCGTGTTCGCACAAAACCTACTGAGAATCTTTACACCAAGGCCTACATCTTCTAGCCCCGCCTCACTTGAGCGTATACAAGGCTTGGGTGTGTGAAAGAATTGAACCAACCATCGACGTCATTATCATTCTCCCCATCATCATCATCGTCACCATCATCATCCTCATCGTCTTTGGAATTTGGCACCAAATTCTCCAAAACAAAGCACCCGCTTTGTTATTGAAGTGTACCTTACTTGGGCACAGTGAACCCTAGCCGGCCCCCGGCCGCGGATGTTGGTTGAAATTATACCCCCACATTCTTTTCTTTCAGTTTACTCGAAGTCAAAACAAATCGAGTGCAAAACAAGTCCGGCGCCGTATGCCGCCAATACGGTGTCTCAATTTCAGAACATTCCAGCTAAGGTTCACCTGAGTTCAGAACCTTACCCGGCCAATTCGGCGCCTTGATTTCGAAACAAAAATAAACAATCTTTGTTCCAGCGCGATCAATATGATGTCGCGGTTCTATATCATTCTTTCGGGTTTATTACCCATCGTTGTCCCAAGCGTAATTGAAATTGCATCACACCGACCGGACCTAACGCGGTGCAACACGATCGCACCCGGCCACCACCGGACGATGATGGGTTATAAAAACTAGGTCAGTAACGAATGGTGCGATTTTCGTTGCTTCCAATATGCCGCGCGTGAGGTAGGTAGACCCTACGATGAAAATTGAATCTAAAATCCCCCGGGCAGCTGTTGAGAATGTGGGGTGAAAATGCATTTTTGTTTCAGTTGAATTGACTTTGAATATCGGAAGGCGTGGGAATATTTAGGTCTTTGCATGCCCTCCCACTTAGCGGAGTTTGAACGTGTATAAAATCACGTTCAAATGTAAGTATGTGGGTAAAATGTATCCCCCGAAAAAAAAACTCAGCATTTAAATGATGATGCTAACGATGATTGTTAATATATAAACTGAAACTGCTATACTATTCTCCATTTTTCCTGTAAAGTGTCTCAAAATGTTTTCCAATACAGTTAGCTGATCTAAATCTCCCAAATAAACATTAAATTTTGTATTAACCCTCTTACATTCTTCCTCAAGAGATTGACTTCATTGGTACTCGCTGCTGCTCCTCTTGATTCGTCGTAGGTGTTGTTCGTCTGCCTTTGATATGTGCCTCTTCTTGTTCAATGCCCAGATCAATTGGTTAGTATCAGGTCTCAGATGAGTGGTATCGTTGCTTCTCTGTTGTACTGGTTTGTCTTGAAGATGATGTAGTTGATTCAGTTGATGTCGTCTCCTGTGGGAACGTGACCATGAAGCTTTGGTATCCGGATATTACCTCGGTTGAATCGTATTTCCCTGCTGGTAATTCCCGCGCTGTCGTTTGCATACAGAAGAACTAGTTTTACTGTTGCTTTCTGTTGTTTCTCGAAAAAGTGTCATAAGTTGCCTTCCGAACTGGATTGTTTATCATTGTCGTTTACGGTGTTGTGGTTGATTACTTATCGCCCGCCTTCTGAATTTTGTTGGTTTTGGATCAATCTCAATATTGATGCGAATATTGTTGTCTTTGACCTGGTGCAAATTGTGGAACTGTTGCACACTCTTTAAAGAGTTTGTAATTAGTTGACTTAAATTCTAAAGCTTTCGATGATGTCGAAATGTTGCATTCCTGATTATGGTTACTGTTAATTGTTGTTGTATGAAGCACAGAGTAAGTGCTTTTTCAATGGTGAATGTAATGCGGTTGGTGAACATTACATTATGTCGGTTAATTTGGGAAACTTTGAAGACGTCCTTCTCTCATCATATGTCTGTATGAATTGTTGTTGTTGTTGTTGTTGTTTTTGTTGTTGTTGTTTTGTTGTTGTTGTCGTTGTTGTTGTAGTTTTTCCCGATGCTCTGCATTGTGTTGGTTCATATTAGCAGATTCGCAGATGTACAATAATATTTGTCTCGATGTGCCACCCGAGTTGACCTTGAATCGTCTCCGGTGAAAAATTATGTTCGCTGAATTCTCTCCTCCGCCATACCAGCACCTTTGACCTTCAACTTTCCATCCGATCTGTTATTTCTCGTCATCGTACCAATTGACTGTGGTACGTTTTCATAGAGGTACTGTTAAACTGCCCCTCTGATTGCTCTCGCCAGGTGTTGCCTTCTTGTCTTGTCCTCCCGCGTCATCTCTCGAGGAAGTTGTATTTTTAATTCTGTCGAAACCATCGATTTATAAAATATTGATCTACCATGGCAAACTGAACTTTTAGTCTTCATGTTATTATTATTTGTTGTTCTTGTATGTGCAAAATATAACCTTTACAATAGTATTAAAAAAAACTGCACCATTACATTAATCATGCTCTGTTACCGTTACTTTCCTTAATAGTCATAAACTGTTATTTTTTTTTTACTCAAAAACCCGTAAAATATTAAAATGTGAGTTGTAGCAATGGAAAGCTTCTGTAGGGTCACTATAAACATCTGTATTACCAATTCCAAAAAATCTCACTACAGAATTCTCTCCAGTGTGTTTTTTTTTCAATTCCTGTTTGCTCCGTTTCCTTTTGCAGGCTCGACTTGATCGCCTCATTGCTACGACTTCTCCCCCTTACCGAATAAGGTTTTTGGATGGATACCTGTAACGAGACTTAGATCTTGTGTTTAATTCATGATTTGATAAAATATAAATATATTTATGTTTATATCTAGTTTTTGCTTCTTGACGCAACCTAATGATTCCGAATCTATAAATATTACTTCATTTTTCATTCACATATTATTATTTTTCTTTTTTTTTCAAATTAGTTATTCATTCACCATTCACACTCAACATTCACAAGCATCCTGGGGGGCCCTCCCTTGTCCTCATCATTCAATTTTCATCCGATCTCGTATATACTTTCAAAAATGTTATGTAACATGGCCATTTTATATAGGAGCGTCCTCCGTAGTTTCATTAGGGTCTAAATTGTTTCTAAATTGTTTTTTTTTGTTTAATCCGTTTTGCTTTATCATTTCAGAGAATAATCGTTCGGTTGTTGTCATTGTTTATTTTTATTATTAATACTCTCAATCAACAATTTATGTCTTTTGTTTGTTTGCTCAAACCTCATTTATTATGTATTCCATATGTATTAACGTTAAATAGAGCTGCTTCTTTATTCAAGAATCTCTCAATTTTATTATTTTTCTTCTTATACATTCCCCGCTATTGTTACCCGATATACCCCAATGTTATTTCCCCTTTCAAGATTACTTTGTATTTCCCATCATATTATTCCCAATATATCAATTGCCCAATTCTTCATACCCAATTTCTAAATACCCTTTTCAATTTATCATTTTGCTTAGTTATGTTTCCTCATCCCAAATTATCCCTTTTCAGCTCTTCGGTACATTCAAATCGTTCTTGCATTCAAACTCATGCCGAATTGATGGACGCATTTTTGTTATAATTCAGCTGTACAAAATTTCCCGAAAACTTATTTTCATTATCCTGATTCATTCATCATCATCATTTCTTTATGTCTCTTCATATTCTCATAAAATTTATTTATTGCTATTATCATTATTTTTTTTATTTCATTTATTTTTATCAATTCCTTTTGAGTTGTTACGATATAATTTCAATTAAGTTAATTCGTATGCTCTCCAATCGTTAACCGTTTTGTTGTGAACCTTACTACAGTTATATGTGTTAATTGTTTATTTAATATAATAATTCAAATAATATTCCTAGCTATCCTACGCAAGCCTCTATCCTAATATATTATTCCTATGGTATTTTTTTTTTTAACAACATATTTAGTAACTAATATTTACAAAAGTCATTCGTAATTAGGGAATAATTGGTTTTTTCAATATTTACATCAATTTATACATTTACGACTACGCATAGCTAATCAATCATTATACTTTTTTAACCTATTATTGTGGACTTTTTCAAATTTGTTCCCATTTTTTATAATTGTGGTTTGTTCACTGGGTAGGTCAACTACTGCGTATGGGCCTCTCCATTTACTTTGAAGTTTTTGACCTGTTCCTGTTGGGATTGCTTGTACTAAAACCAATTCGCCCCACATAGGTTGCCATTCTTCGGTTTTCTTGTCATAAATAGTTTTACGTTTCTCTTTGGAAATAATCAAATTTCTTTTGGCGTTTTCATGCAATTTTTTAAGAATTTGTTTCATTTCGCAAAAATAGTCATTATATGTTATATCTGAATCTGTTGGAGTGTATATGGAGGTAGGAATCCTTGCCTTTCTTCCATATAAAAGTTCGAACGGACTGTAGCTTGTTGAGCTATTATTTGTAGTATTGTATTCAAAGGTAAAATAATCAAGATGTTGATCCCATTGTTGCGGGTTTTCTCCGACAAATTGTCGCAAATATGTTTTCAATTCTCTGTTTGATCGTTCTACTAGATTTGCTTGTGGGTGATAAGCACTTGTATTGATTTTTTTGATTTTCAAAATTTTGCATGCGTGTTTAAAAAATTTGCTCATGAAATTTGCTCCTTGGTCTGTCACCAGTTCCAACGGAGTACCCAATTTACAAATGAATTTTTCGACAAAAGTTTTGGATACAGTCTCCGCTTCTTGATTGTCCATTGGAGCTACTACCAAAAATCTTGTAAGGTCGTCCTGCATGACCAGCGCGTATTTGTTGCCCCATTCGGATTCTGGGAGAACAACAATGTCCATATATAATTTTTCAAATGGCTCGGATGACGTTGTAGTTACTTTTAACGGAATTCTGTTGGATTTACAAATTTTATTTTTCTGGCATGAATCACATTGTTTTACGTAATTCTCGATGTCTCTTCTCATGTTTTTCCAATTAAAAATAAGACCAATGCGTTTCCGCATTCGCCTTGCTCCAACATGTCCGCCTAAAGGAGCATCATGGAACTCTCGAAGAATTGTTTCGATATCTTCATTACGTACTTCAGTGCGTTCCGAATCTGCGTTATAAAGGCTTAACGTAATTTGATTCTTCAAAGCTAAAAATTGAATCATCTCAAGTACTTCAAATTGTTTAATCTTTCTGAACGAAATCAAATGAATATTTTTGGACGCTGTTATCGGCGCTTTATTTTGATTGAAGCAGTTGCTAAGTTTGTAAAAGAATGTTTTGGTATTAATCATTGAATTACTTTTGCCTTCCACAATAATTCCGAATAAATTACTATCTGGAATAGAAACAACTCCATCTTCGCAAAAATCTTTCAGTCCATGGGGTAAATCAATAATTTTTGAAATTTCATTAAATGCTGATCTACTATTCAAAATTACAATGTTACAATCAGCATCTGCACTTTTCAAATTCCTAGAAATTTTCAATCGATTTACATCAGTTGGATTATTCTTGGACATCTCTAAAAAATCATCATATGCGCTTGCCGCAAATGTGTCATTAGTATGTGTGTTATTGCATAAATCGAAAACGTCGGCCATAATGGATTCCTCAACTTCAGCCTCGTCCGATATCGCACTCGTACTTGCTGGAGGTATATTTGACACCTTGTTTATGCCTCGTAGGTCGGAACCCGTGCAATTATTATTTACGCTATCATTCATATAGGTCATCTTTTGCGTTTTTGTTTTGGTTCCCTCGCTTTCATGGTCCCGGTCAGCGATCGCGCCCCCGTTATTGTCGCCAGAAACGGTGTAGTTTTTCATCAGCTGTTTGTTCGCTTGATCGCGGTCGCGGTGTTTTTGGTTTGATACGTTTTCTTGTTCTGCTCTTTTCGTTTGCTGTCGGGTGACCACAGCAATTAATTTCGACCTTGCAGTTTTAATTTCATCGGCTGGATTACTCTGCTCTTCTGATTCATTGTCTGGATTTAGCCTAGAGAGAAAATCCGCTACAACGTTATCCTTTCCTTGTTTGTATCGAATATCGCATTCCAATCCTTGCAATTTCAAACGCAAACGTGTGAGGACTGATGAAGTTTCTTTTAGATGCCATATTGAGATCAATGGTCTATGATCAGTGTAAACAATAAACCTCTGATTGTAGATATAATGACGGAAATAATTCACTGCCCATACTATGGCCAGTAATTCTTTCTCAATTGTATAATATTTTCGTTCTGCTCCAATAAGTCCCCTACTAGCGTAAGCTATGGGTCTGTCAATTGATTTTTCATTCGATAAAACTGCTCCAATAGCGTATTCACTGGCATCTGTCGTTAAAACAAATGTGTCCTTGTAATTTGGTCTCACTAGCAAAGAGTCAGACGTTAAAAAGTTTTTCAATTCTTCAAATGCTTTCTGGCACTCTGGGGTCCAGTTAAATTTTACATTTTTCTTCAATAGATCATTCAGAGGTTTTCGTTTTTCTGCAATTCCTGGTATAAACTTACCATAAAAGTTTACTGTTCCTAGGAATGATCGCACTCCTTTTACAGTTTTTGGTATTGCCATTTCTCGTATAGCCTTAATATTACCATCAAGCGGACGAATACCATTTTTATCAACTGTATGTCCTAAAAATTTCAATTCGGTTTTCAAAATTTGGCATTTTGTTGGTTCAATTTTTAAATTATGTTTACGAAGAGCTTTCAAAACTTTAATCAGATTCTCGTTATGCTCTTGAATTGTTCTTCCAAAAACAATGATATCATCCAAATAAACGATTGCCTTAACATCTTCAATTTCAAATAAAACTGTGTTCATCAGTCTTTGAAAAGTTGAGGGACTGTTTCTAAGCCCCATAGGCATTCTCGTGAATTCAAAATGACCTTTGGGTGTAGAAAATGCAGTTTTTGCAGCATCTCTTGGGTCTATAGGAACTTGATAAAATCCGGATTTCAGATCAATTGTTGAAAAGTATTTGCTATCGCCTAGGCTATCCAATATTTCATTTATTTGTGGAATCGGATATACAAATGGTTTAGTTATCAAATTCAATGCCCTAAAATCTACCACAATTCTATGCTTTTTGTTTCCTTCTTCGTCTAAATCTTTCTTTGGTATGCATAAAACAGGTGCATTCCAAGGACTTTTACTGGGCCTAATAATCCCTTGCCGACGCATTTCTTCAATTTCCTCATTAATTTGTTTCTTTGTTGATTCAGGGAACCTATACTGCCTTTTATTTATTGGCACATTAGTCGTTGTTTCAATTTCATGTACTGCTGCATCTGTTACTGTCAGGTGATCCCCTTTCAAATAAAATACATCACAATATCTTGCCATTATATTTTCCATTGCGTCGTAATTAGCGCTTTTCAAATGCTTCAAATCAATTGTATCTAGCAATTTTTCGATACGATTTTTACCTTGTATTTGTTCATAATTCAAATTATCTATCAAACTTAGATCTTGGTTTGAATCTAAATCCTCCGGCGTATATTGATTCCCGGCCTCTACATTCTTATTGTAATATCCATTATAATAATATTCTTCATCAAAATGTTGATTTATGCATTCCTCGTCTTCATAATACTTCTCATAAATGCACATATTGCATGAATAATCTTTTTTCGGTACGATTGGCTGTGTAACTATTTCATCATGTATGACTTCATCAATATCAAAATTTACTTGACAGCTTTTGTCATTGTTATCATATTGTATACAATTACTATTATCTTGTAGATCAGTCTGACAAGATTTATCTGATACCATTACGTACTTTGTTGTTGTAATATTGTTAATATTATATTCTACACTATCTGGCTTGCGTAGGGCTATGTAATCAAAGTTCTGGCTAATATATAATGTATGCTGTTTCAAAAATTCTGCTCCTATGATACCATGTACATTTAAGTGGTGAACTAAATAAAATTTTATCTTATACTTAGACTTCCCAATTATTAAATTAACTTCAGTAGATCCGAGCGTTCTTGTTTGACTTTCATTGAATCCCGAAATCAAAAACTTTTCAGATTCAGAATAATCTATGTCTGTTGCTCCGATTCTAGGGGCTGCATCCCATCTTAATATGTTTAGTTGTGAGCCTGTGTCTATCATGTAATTGATTTTTGTGTATGGTCTTTCTACAGTGGGGATATTTAACATAAATTGATTGTTGCCCGTCCAATGTATAAATACTTTTTCTTGTGCTGGAATGCATTTATCAAATTGAACCAATTGTTTTTGTGGTATGTTATAACTCTTATTTATGTTCATGGGCATCATTTTCTTATTACTTGCAGCATATAAGCGCCTTTCTAAATTATTTTCTGATTGACGGAGTGATCGGACGCAATTAACGAACCTCCGGCTATTTAGTTTTTTCGCTCATTATAGTAAATGTTGTTGTTTTGAATTCCCATGTCGCGTTCATCAAAAGTTCTGTTGGTCCAATAAGGTGTTATTTCATTAAAACTTGTCTGGTAATCACCACGATAAATTTCTTGTTGTCCCAGATTTCTATAATTGTTGAAATTTCCCTCATGCACTATTTCGGACTGGTTGAATCTACTTTTATCGTAATGAAAGTTGTGGTCGATACCTAGTGGATTACTGAATCTCTGTTCTTCATTTTGTTGCCTGTAAGATTCTGCAATGTGTGAATCCCTCAATCTCTGTTCGACGCGCTCTTGTTGTTTTACCTCGATGCATTCTTCTTGTAGGTAATCTACCAAATCCTCCAATGACTCTTCTTTTTTCGTTTTTGCAAAAAATTTCAAATTTCTATCTTTCAACCCCGCTAGAAAATGTATTCTTAAATGTCTTTGAGCGTATGACTCAATTGTAGGATCTTTAACATAATCTTTTTCAAATTCATCAATATTTTTCTTAAGTTGAAGAACGCGATCTTTGTAGTTTTTAAAACTTTCACACTTGCCTTGTTCAAGGGTCTCTATTTTATTAAACAGTTCTTCCAATTGTAAACTAATTCCGAATTCTTTTTGGAGATTATCTTTCACTTTATCCCAAGTATTTGCAAGAATGTTTTTAAATTTTAACGCTGCTGGGCCTTTAAGTTTAGACAGTGCAATTTGAATGAGTACGGTTTCTGCATTTTTCCTTTCACTAGCATCAGTTATCCGTTTTATGGGTTTCAAAAAACAATTTATTTGATATATGAAAGCATCTAATTCACATGCACTACCATGAAATTCTGGAATACACTGTATAGCAAAATTTATTGGAAATTCAAATCTAGCGTTGTTCGCTCCACTATTGTTGCCTATTTCATCCATTGTATTCGTGGCCATTTTTATGTTGATATTTTTACTGATTTTTTTTTTTAATTCAAATTAACACGACCTTATTATCGCCGGTCTGCTGCATAGTTACAAAATTATTATTTTTTTCAACTTTTGATTGATTCCATTCCATTGTAATGCTAGTTCACATCTGAAAATCATGTTTAGTGTAAAAATATGCCCTAAGTTCGAAAGCATAAGGGAAAAAGATACAGTAGAGCTGAAAATATTTTCGATATCCCGTACAAACCTGGCGATTTTGAATCAACATTGTTACATTGTTGTAGTTTTTGAAAGAAAAATACAAATTGTCTTTATTTATTGAATATTTTGCTAAAATTTAAGGCGATTGTTCCCTACACTTATCAATATCCAATCTGACGAAAAAAAAAAATCAGATTTTCAAAACATATTACGTTCAGCTTCCTATTATTGCAAAAAGATTTTGAAAATTTGTGAATTGTAACTTGAGATATTTAAATTTTAGTAAATTAAAAAAAACTTGGTTGCGATTGTCTCGTATAATTAAAAAAAAAACTGTACTTCTTAGTTTTCTTATTTTAAACACGGTCTCAAAATCAGCACGTTATTATGCATCAATAATTTTAATCGTTAACAGAAGTCCGCGACTTTCCTTTGATTTTGTTAACTAGTGTTATTCGTTCGTATTTTTCATCCACTTGTTCTTCTTGAAATCATTATTCTTGTTATATTTTTCCATTATTTATTGAAAATCAGTATGATTTCCTTTTTTTTTTAATAAATTTTTGAATAACTTCTTTATTTCTCCCACAACAGTATTTCAATTAAAATGTTTTTGTATAAATCGTAAAAAAAAATTTTTATCATTTCAAACCAACTCACAAAAAATTTAAACCATCTCAAAACACTTAATCATTTAAAAGGTTAATACTCACGATACCATCAAATAATGCAGGCTGAATGATGTCCATTGGTCCAGACACTCGGTTCCATACACAGGTTGTTGCGTTGCCATTCGGTGCTACGTTGTATTCCACTATCACTTGCGCTGCCACGAATTTCATCTTTTCCATCCAGTCTGTAACATTGTTTTCTTCTCAATTGTTCAAAACTGTTCAATGTTCATGGTTTGCACTGATTCTGACACTGATTTCTTCTTCCAGTCAGAAAATTGGCGTCCCGCTGTTCTAATTGTCGAACAGTTTTTCGCTGTCACCATATGAAGCGCCCTGTACCGTCCAGGGGCTGCATTAAACACTACACGGAATGTGATATCTTTCATTTCATTACAGTCCGACACAGTTTTAATAAACTATATTGAAGTATCACAAACCATCACTTATCTTATATTACAACGTATTGTTAGTATTGTTCTAGTCTTTCCTAACAACTTTTTAACAAATTACATTACACTTTTCACTTAATTCGTATCACCTAAGTCCTTGCTTTCGTACTAACTACAGCCTTTATTTGGACAGTATCTAGAGGTGTCCCACATGGGAGCTCAAGACTTATCCGATGTGCTGCCTGCGTTAACGTTGTCACCGAACTCTCGACAACTGACTGTTCTCTACGAACTGTCTTCACTGACTCCCCGACTGAAGCCAAAGCCTCCGTATTTATAGCCTAAATTTCCTAGCAATACCCGAACCAGCTTGGGCGTGTCTAAAATTCCTACGATCATTCTCGTCTTGCCGAAGATGTCATGATAATTCCTAACAATGCCCGAACCAACTTGGGCGTATCCAAAACCCTACCAAATGAAAATACTAATAAGTCCAAAACCTAGACCTCTACCTATCCTACTTGTCCTCATCGTGATTAAAATCCTTCTCCTCTTGAAAACATCACGACTCTTCTATCTTGGGCGTATCCCAAGCCCTACCAAGAATATTAATACCAACGAAAAACTTAAATCTCCTAACCACGCCTGACTTGGGCGTGTTCGCACAAAACCTACTGAGAATCTTTACACCAAGGCCTACATCTTCTAGCCCCGCCTCACTTGAGCGTATACAAGGCTTGGGTGTGTGAAAGAATTGAACCAACCATCGACGTCATTATCATTCTCCCCATCATCATCATCGTCACCATCATCATCCTCATCGTCTTTGGAATTTGGCACCAAATTCTCCAAAACAAAGCACCCGCTTTGTTATTGAAGTGTACCTTACTTGGGCACAGTGAACCCTAGCCGGCCCCCGGCCGCGGATGTTGGTTGAAATTATACCCCCACATTCTTTTCTTTCAGTTTACTCGAAGTCAAAACAAATCGAGTGCAAAACAAGTCCGGCGCCGTATGCCGCCAATACGGTGTCTCAATTTCAGAACATTCCAGCTAAGGTTCACCTGAGTTCAGAACCTTACCCGGCCAATTCGGCGCCTTGATTTCGAAACAAAAATAAACAATCTTTGTTCCAGCGCGATCAATATGATGTCGCGGTTCTATATCATTCTTTCGGGTTTATTACCCATCGTTGTCCCAAGCGTAATTGAAATTGCATCACACCGACCGGACCTAACGCGGTGCAACACGATCGCACCCGGCCACCACCGGACGATGATGGGTTATAAAAACTAGGTCAGTAACGAATGGTGCGATTTTCGTTGCTTCCAATATGCCGCGCGTGAGGTAGGTAGACCCTACGATGAAAATTGAATCTAAAATCCCCCGGGCAGCTGTTGAGAATGTGGGGTGAAAATGCATTTTTGTTTCAGTTGAATTGACTTTGAATATCGGAAGGCGTGGGAATATTTAGGTCTTTGCACTATTTTAGACAATTTTATCTTAAAAAGTTTACGTCGTTTCAGCACCAACATGTCAAAATGGAAACAACACATTCTTTCAAAGCTGTGGATCCCAAAGAGTGGCATTAATGGTATAAGCTCCGTAGTTTTGAAAGAATGTGTTAGCAAAAAAACCTTCTTTGTGTAAAACAATCGCGTTCCATGAGACGAATAATTACGTGTCATGATATTCCGGAAAGCTAGGTAATATATAATTATAAATTTTTGGATATCAGATTTAATTGATTTGTATGAAATTTACCTCACGGGTTGAGGTTGAGGTTGATAAGGGAGGATCGATACTCAGCGTTGCAAAAAAGGATGTACACTAGGCGAAACATCAAAGACACTCCTTCTCCCTATTTTTTAAATGTTACGTTATTTATGAATGGTACTTAACCCGGGAACTGTCGCTTCGTGTACTGAGTACGCGCACCTTGAAAAATGCTCACTTGTGGTACACAGCGTGAGCGTGATGTTACTGAAGGTGATCGAAGAAGCGACTGTTCGAGGGTTAAGGGTCGTCGTGCAAAAGCAAAATATAACTGAGGATCACTTACAGTTTAATATCTTCAGAACATTTCAAAACTTCGAATCCCAGGACTCCTAGTACATTTGCCCTACGAAGGCATTGAATGGATGTAGAGATTAGGGTCAAATCCAAAAAGTTACTCCGAATCCAAGCAGCAATGTACCTTATGGACTTCAGGGATTACGCTTGAGCGGAAAACATCGCAAGATTGTTATTTAGCTGCGTCAGCAGCCCGGTCACCATTCCCTCATGTCTATGGTTCAATTAGGCATCATTCATGCATGGTTTCACTAGGCCTATATTGATGAGTGAAAATTATGGGATTAACTAATAATTTTTGCACTCAATTTCTATATAATAACATCCAAACTTACAAATCGTGAATTCCCTGAATTTCAAATGGGACCCTTGTTGGGACCCTTGCTTCTTGTCCAAAATTTCGCCTTTTCATGGCAATATCTACTTTCGCACTGTCAGTTCTGAATAATATCAACCAACCATGATTGCTTTGATGACTCGGCATATCTTATGTAGCTATGTGCTTGACATACAAGAGCACATGGTACCGTAAACCGGGGTCAAATTGATCAGCGGGGTGAAATTGATCACTCGGGTACTACATTGTAATTCCACACTAGGAACTCTTAAGCGTCGTAATGATCTTAAACTTTTTACGTCATCTGATTCGTAGTTGTCTAGAGATGAGTGGAAACTTTTAATTTTTAAGAAAAAAGTTAGTTTTGTCTTATTTTTTCAAGGAATTTGCAATGTATTTCTCATTTAGATGAAATCATTGCTGCTAAACAATCAATTGCTAATAGGACTTCCAGTGAATTCTCTGTTTTAACATTTTTGTGGAGCCTTGGTTGGGATGTTAAGCAGCTAATCCGAACATGAAATTGTTATAAAAAGTTCATTTTATGAAGAAATAGTAATTTATTGTAATAGAAATCACTTATTTTTAATGAAATTGCCTACCTTTAGGCGTTTAAGGGGAAATTTCGAAATTTAATTTTGCATTTAAAGTATTAAATTCACTAGTTGTAAGATTTTAGATGCGTTATTCGGTTTCAGAAGAGCAAAATTAAGCGGTGAAGGAAATTTTCCTTCCCAACCGATGCTTAATTGTATACTGATCAATTTCGCCCCAAAGTGGCATTTCCAATATTTTGATATTTTAAGTTATTTAACTTAAAGTTTAAATTTGTTGAACAAAATTTTGTCACATGGTTCCATGGAGATCCACTGGGTACTGGTGTAACAGAAATTCTTTTGGCAATATTTGAACAGGCACTGATGTTATCCGCAAAAGTTGTTTTAAAGTGATCAATTTGACCCCGGATTACGGTACACAAGAATATTGTCGTGAACCTGAGTTTTCATGTGAAAAAGTATGAATGTAAATCAGTAAACTATTATAAAATCATAAAATAGGTGTTTGACTATATTAGCAAGGGGTTTCTATTTTGGGTACTTTTATATTATAAATTAGTCCATACTAAACTTGTAACGTAGTTGGGGGGCAAGGCCTCTCAAAATCAATGAAATACTAGCTTTGCCCCCCCAACTACGTCACAAGTTGGCGCGTATGAATCGCAATCAGTTGGTTTGAATGTTTGTACAAGATGAGATACTGCACGTACAATTTAAGAAATTGGTTGGTTTAAAATTGAAGAAGCTGTAGCGGAAAATACCCATATCTGTTTTGCTCTGGAGGGTGAAGAGGAAATTGAACAGTGCTCCGAAGGTTGTTGAGCAATTCATTTCATTTCTTCTTTGTGCCAGTGATGAGGGTTCGTTAGAGCATCACACCGATCATGCTCTGCAAAATAGAGGAGGGTTCATTCGTATGAGAGAGCATTCATCTTCATTCTCTCAGTAACAGATTTGTAATGAACATATTGAGGCGACTCACAAAAACAGAGAGACAATCAAACAACCGTATCTTTCCGGTGAAGATGAGCAAAACAAAGCCTGATCATGCCACTGTTTCCTTTATCAGTATAACTCCAAAGAACAACCTATGATTCAAAGAAGGAAAAATCTCTGGCAATAATGTTCTCAGTTTCAACGTCAACTAATATTCCCAAGTAACACTTGCAACTAAAATAGAAATTCATATCGTTGTTAAAAAGTTGTAATTTAGTATGATCGTAAAAATGAGTTTGTATTCAGTTATAATATTGTTTCAAATTGTTTCGAAAGTTGTGGATTTTGTCACCGAAAACAAAAACATGTGAAACATGTTTAAAACTCACTAAAAACTTTGAAAATATGTGAACTTAGTTAAAACATGTTTGTAACTACGTTTAAAACCAAAACAAATGCCGCAAGGCATGAGGGCAGCATTAGGGGAAACTGGGTGGACTTGGTTCTTGCTACAAAGATTATCTCCAATGTTACTTTCAAGCATGAGCACTGTTTTCATATTTGTAAGGATTAGTAAAAACGTTTAGCATGCTATTTTACAAACGGTTTCAAATTATAAGCTTGCTCGGTACCAATAATAACATGCACAATAATTCTCCCCACACCGTGCAAGGCAATCTTAGCACACATCCCCCTGCCCCGTTTACACACCGCCAATACGGCACTAATAGTAGTATACGCAACAAGGTGCAGAATGAAGATTTTTATAGCACGAGTCGTACATTTATCCAACGAGGCTTGCCGAGTTGGATAATTATGACGAGTGCTGTAAAAATCGAGTTGTGCATCGAGTTGCGTACAACGTTTTTTGCAAGTTCATAAATTACTGCTTGAGGATAGTTTATAACAAAACTTTTGCATCAAACTGCACACTGATGATCACAGTTATGTTTAAGAAAATCTGATCATAGCAGGTTATACTGTGCAAGTGTTACAATTTTTCAAAACTGCGTCCAGAGAGCATCAAGAAGTTGATCAAAACTGAAAACAGTGCTGTAATGGTTCATTACGCAACGCAAATCAGTGCTGTAATGAACTATTACAGCACTGTTAGTTTGGTGTGGGAAAGTAGGCCTTTTCCTGTCAGATTTGCGTGAGGTAAAACAGCCTATTACGATGAGAAATTGCAAAAATACGTTTATTTTACTTCCCGCGAAGAAAGCCACCCTGCTCAAAATATCACCCCCATCTGGATTGCTCTCTTCGACATCGATTCCTTTCGGTGCTGCGTGTTCGACGGTGACCTGGTGGAGGGTTTTTTCATCGGTGCTGATGCAGGTGGGAGGAGGCCTAACGTTGCGTTGCCGATCAAGCGCTGACACTCCGTGTTCTCTTATTATCATACTTACTGGTCCGAAATTAGTCGCTGTCATCTTTAGTTGCCGCCTGAGTCATCTGGGTGGCCAAGGATTGTCCTGGATGGGCCTTTCCTAGAGCAGCGGTCACGAACGAGCACCAAAATCCTGTAAAAGCAACGTTGGCAGCTAGCTGGCGAGCTGATGATTGTTTATGTTTTAAACAAGTTCACTTGAAACTATTTCAAAGCAAAGCGAAGGTTTGATAGAAGCATTACACAGTGGTCGAAAACATTTTTAAAGACGATGTTGCAAGTTCCCGACCCGGTAGAGCAAAGCTACCATAAGCGAAATGGAATTCGGACCACAAACACTGAGGGCTAAAGCACCACGAAAATCTAAACACAAATATCAAGCTTAGAACATTGCTGTATTGATCATCATCTTGCCTAGTCTATCTTCCTAGCTCCTAAAGTTTGCTCACTTAAGATCTAAGGTACATTTGTCAAAACTCACGGTTACCATCAATGCCAGCGCTCGGTGTGAACCATGGGACCATGCTGACCGGATGTCCATCGGTCGCTCGGGGCGCCCCTTGTCGTTGGCTGCATGCTGGTCCGGCCCGCATGGGGTTCAGTCCCGCTGATCGTTCCAACTCCTCCCACTGGATCGGTTCCTCAAAACCAGACCGAATGTCACGGATCTTGTCTCCGCTCTTCTCTGCCGTGACCCACGTCGAGACGCGCACCGACGGACGATGGCCAGCGTGGTCTGTCGCCGCGCACGTGTGTTGTACGGAAGAGCGCGATTCCGTGGCCTCAACTCCTAGCCCGCGAACGTTGCCTCAAGCTGAACTGCAATTATAAAAAAGAAGCCCTGCGGACATTGGGTCGTCACTGTCGCGTTCTTGCAGATCGTTTTACGGCATCTTACCCTATTAAGGGGCTCCTTTCTTTCTCGCCGGATTCTAGCTCCGATCACCTCCAGGTGGACTGGCAGTTCGCTCTCCGTAGCGGAAAAGTCGCGGTGTCGACGAACGACGTCTGTCGCAAAGAAGGGAATTACTGTCATAAGAGTCTACCCGGTCCTGTAGAATGTGGCTCACCTGTTTTCTTGATTATCCTTCTGCGCGGATGATTTTGCCTCGGTAAGAGCGACAGTTTCGGCTTTCAATTCGAGAGTACTGACTCACGCGGCTTGAGCGTCGATTCCGGCCCGGATTGGCCTCCAAAGATCTAGTTCGCTACCGCTTTTCTCGCCACGCGGCTTCCCACACCCAGCGCGTGTGTGTGTGAGCGCTGGCGTCCCTGCCTAGAATGCGGCAAACAAAATGGACGCTCATCAATTGTTCACATTCGCGGTGTCACTCAAAAGAATTTACGCTCACCTGCTATTAGCTTGCCCACGCAATCCGCCAAGCCCTTAAGCTCGACCGGTGCAGATGGTAGACCCGCGTCTTCCAGCCGAGTAATTAGTGGTCCGAAATCTGTTAATTTTCACTCTAACTGCGGTTAATTTCTGCCGGAGCGACGCGATCACACGACTGCACTTGGGGACTGATACGGCACGAACTGATTTGCCCAAGCCAGCAAGCTGCCTTGCTGCTCTGATCGGCTTGATTGTGTAATAGCTGGCTTGTTCGCGTGTCGATGATTTGTCGCTCGCATCCCACTTCGGTAGTGAGCTAATGTTCGGCGCCTCTCCTCGTGATCTGGGTGTTGTTGGTGGTAGTGTCCACGTTGCCGCTGTTAGCGGCTTTGCGCTGATCAATGATCAATGATGATTTATCATTGCTTCGAATACGGAAGGCAAACGGTGTGTTTGTGTACGCCGTCCGTATGTGGTGGACAGATGCAAAAGTTTCCTTCTTGTTGACTGCTTGTGCAGCGCAGGGGTTCACAAATTGCGACTTACGGCTTGATGTTATTTTTATTACAATTTAACAGTGTTCAGTTTTGGCTAATGCGTTTTGCGTTTTTAATGACTAACAAAACTAAACGTAACACAACTCTACCGTAGCGGAAGAATTTTTCATAAATCGGTGATCAAACGATTTATGAAAAATTCACAAAATCTTCAGTCATCCTTCTAGGATGATGGTCAGAGACAAGTCGGTCAACCTAACTCTTGAGCAGACCTCAAGTTACATCTTTTCCTCAACTAAAACCAAACTCATACGCAAGCCTTGGTCGCTTGCCAAATCTTCTCTAACCTCCAAACTGCATAATCCTAATGCAAACTAAACTTCACGCCAGCTGCGCCTGGCAAAATCTTCGACCTCTCAAATCGTCTCTGACCAATGTCCTTGTCCAGCTTCCACGAATCCTACGGCAAAACATTCAAATCGGATTCTAGCCTATTATATTGACTAAAATAGGCTTAATCGCACACAAAACATTAAGAGCTATATTTACAGACTATCTACAAGGACAAAATTGGTTTGTTCTGGTTTGTGCATATTCTGAGAAAAGAAAAATTTACTAATCTAAATCGTCATGAGCCCGGGAAATAGGGTTTTACCGCGCCCCTGGTCGCGTTACTTTTGGGATGAAGATTTCATGACGACCCCCAGATCTTTAACCCTTGGCCACGCATTCGAATTGACTGGAAACACTTGAGGGTTCGTGTGCACCATCCAGTCGTGGATGTGCTTGGATTGCCGAGATCGTGTTCTCTTCCTTCGTAGTGGTGCCACTCATAGCTCTGTGTAGTGAGGATGGTCGAATTCTTGATGATGGGCTCGATTTGTCTCGATCGGCTAACGGCATGACCATTTGGTGTGTTTCGGTGTGAGGGTTCCTCGGGGTGTTGTTGCGCTTCACTCGTTGTCTGGATCGTTTGGTATCTGGAGCCTCCCTACTCACGACGGTTTTCAGGGTCCCAGTCTCCCTCGCCCGCTGTAGGCTATATGCTGCGCTCTTCGTGGTGGTATTTGGAGCCTCCCTACTCACTGCTGTTTTCAGGGTCCCAATCTCCCTCGCCCGCTGTAGGCTGTTCGTTTCCGCATTCTTCGTCCTGGTATTTGGAGCCTCCCTACTCACTGCTGTTTTCAGGGTCCCAATCTCCCTTGCCCGCTGTAGGCTGACGGTTGCGGCGCTCTTTGACATGGTATCTGGAGCCTCCATACTCACTGCTGTTTTCAGGGTCCCAGTCTCCCTCGCCTTCAGTAGGCTGTCGATTCGTCCTGGTGTTTGGCGTGTCTTCGTCCTGGTATTTGGAGCCTCCTTACTCGCATCGCTTTCAGGGTTCGAATTTCCCGCGCCCGCTGTAGGCTTCTTGCTACATCCTCCTGCTCTCCCAAAGCTCTCCAGTTGCTGTCTCCCTGCGCCTGATAGTGGCCGTAAGCTTCGACTCCGCGCCGAACCGATGTTTGGTCGTCGATCTCCGGGTCTCCACTCCTCCTATCAGAGAATACATCTGGTGCCTTGACGAGAAACCTGCGTCCCGTTTCCAGAATCACAGGGTGCCATTTCTCTCGCTTGGCGAACGGCTCACGGTACACCTCCTGGCGCGATGGAAGTGTTTGGGTACCGCATGTTGATTCTCCACTTGCTACTGTTCGGCCTTCTGACGAATCGGGTGATGTAATCGCAAATCGTTCATTGTTCCTGGCGAAAATCGTGGTCTACCACAAAGCTGGCTGATTTGTCGAGGTGGAGAGGTAGTCGTAAAGAAGTTATTGCTCATCACACCTGACTTTTTACCATTTTCCCGTTTGTTACGTGTTTTTGGAGCATGGTACTCATGGTTGACAGGCATTGCCTGCGGACATAGCTTTAACATTGTGGAACCTCGTACGGCTGTACGGAAATCCTTGCTGTCGACTCACAATCGGTGTTGCTGCGGTGGAGCAGTATTGCGACGGCTTCTCACCCTCAGCTCTCGTGGTCAAATCTCCCAATGATTGGTGTTTCTGCTAGCTTGACTGCTTCGTGGTTGACAGGCACCGCCTGTGTACATAGCTTGAACAGCCTGGAATCTCGCTGCTGGGAACGAAGATTCCAGTAGATGTAGTCGTCAAATCGGTGTAACGGAAGTGAAGAATCCGGTTGGAACTTCTCTGCCTTCCTGTTCGCTGTAATAATGCCCAATTATGGTGTTTTCTTCAGCGTTCGCTTCTTCGTTAACAGGCACCGCCTGTTTGCATAGCTTGCACATGTTCATTTAGTCCGCCTTGATGTCCTTCGCGTGGTATCCTCCCTTCTTGCCGCTTAGAACATCTTCTAACACGTACAGGTTCGTCCCGATGATCTCCTTGACGATGGCCGGAACGAATTTCGGCTCGAGCTTGCTGTTGATTTGGTCCGCCTTCGAGGAGAGTACGAACGATCGCCGCCAAACCAGGTCTCCGACTTTGAACGCTACTGATCTTGTGCGAAGGTTGTATCGCTGCTTCGCCCGCTGGTGGCTGTTCTTGATCCGCTCGATGATTAGCTTCTGGATTCGACGAATCGCCGAGAGTCGCAGGTCCTGCGCTACCTTTGGGTCTTCTGGCGTGTTGAGTTCCTGCTGCGTGTACAGATCCGTGTGCAACAACAGATTCCGTCCGAAGTTGGCTTCGTGTGGACTGACGCCCGTCGCCTCGTGCCGAGCAGCGTTTATCGCCGCCGTGATCGCCGGTAGCTTTTCGTCCCACTCTCGATGATCGCCGTCCAACAATGCCCGGATGCAGGTTACTACGACGCGGTTGACGCGTTCGGCGTTATTGACCTGCGGACAGTAGAACGCTGTCTTCATGTGGCCGATCTTGTGTTTCGCTAGCCAGGATTTGAAGACCATTGATTCGAACTGCTTCCCGTTATCGGACAGTATCAGCCGCGGCCGAGAGAACTTCAGACAAACTTCTTCTTCCAGGAACTCCACCATCTTCTGCGAATCTGCTGCGCGCATCGGCTTGACAATTACGTATTTGCTGACCCAGTCGACTACTACCAGCAGCACTGTGTTTCCTCGCTTGGAACGTGTGAGCGGACCGACAAAGTCTACCGATATCATCTCCCAAGGAGTCTTCGCCGGCTTCGGGTTTCCCATTTGCGGCATCATTCTTTTCCCCGGTGCCTTGCACGCTTTGCAGGTCGCACAGTTCATAACGTAATCGTGAATCTCCTGTTGCATCTGTGGCCAGTAGTAGTGGGCTTGTAGTTTGTGCCAGGTCTTGTAGAAACCAAGATGCGCTGCTGCCGGTTCGTCGTGGAATTTTCGGATTAGCTGGAACCTCTCTTCTTTCGGAACGACTTGCTTCCACTTGTGGTAAACTGCTCCCACTTCGTCCTTGCAACGGCAGTTCTTGAATAGCGTGTCGTTTGCTATGCGGAAGTCCGGGAACTTATCTCCTTCGCTCTTTACTCTGTCCTCCAGCTTCCTGTACCAGGGATCCAGGACTTGGTCTACCGTGAAGACTGCTTCTGCTACCGTCCTCGAGAGAGCATCTGGAACAACGTTGATGGAACCCTTCCTGTACCGGATCTCGAAATCAAACGCGTTCAGACGCAACAGCCACCGGCTCATCAAAGCCGTCGGGTTCTTCATCGACTTCAGGTAGCTGAGTGCTGCATGGTCACAGTGGACAACGACCCGGATTCCTTCCACGTAGCCTCTAAACTTCTCGATCGCTCGGATCACTGCGAGGCACTCCCGCTCCGTGACCGAGTACTTCCTCTCCGACGCTGACAACTTCTGGGAGAAGTAGCTGATGGGATGTTCCTCGCCGTTGATCTCCTGCGTTAGCACTGCTCCGATTGCTGTGTCGCTGGCATCGCACGCTATGGCGAACGGTTTGCTGTAGTCCGGCATCGCCAGTACCGGTGCCGAAACCAGAGCTGCTTTTAGCTTGAGGAACGCTTCTTCAGCTATCGGATTCCAACGGAACTTGGTCTTCCCTGACGTCAAGTTTGTTAGCGGAGCTGCTAGCTGCGAGAAACCGGCGATAAAGCGTCGGTACCAGTTGCAAACACCGAGAAATCGCTGCACCTCTTTGCGCGTTGTTGGAGTCGGGAATTGTACGATCGCTTGGATCTTCTCGTCGTCTACACGCCAACCTTGCTCGTCGATTACGTAGCCGAGGTACTTCATGCTCTTCCGGCAGAACTTGGACTTCTCCGATGAAATCGTGAGATTCGCTTGGCGTAGCCGGCGGGCTACTTCTTCGAGCAGAGCGATATGCTCTTCGAACGTTTCGGAGCAGATGATGATGTCGTCCAGGTAATGGAATACCAGCGGTTCTAGATCGGCGAATAGGTGGGTCATAAGTCGCGCTAGGGCTTGGCTTGCCGTACACAGCCCGAAAGGCACCACCTTGAATTGGAAGTGGCCTCTGGATGGAACGGTGAAGGCTGTCAGTTGTCTCGAACCTGGATGGAGTGGTAGCTGCCAGAAGGCATCCTTGAGATCGATCGAAGAGATGTATTTGCTACTTCGGAGGTTGTTGGTGATCGCTGCTATCTGGGGAATCGGATATCCCTCGTTCACCATGACGGAGTTGAGGTGACGCGCGTCCAAGCAGACGCGATACTGCCCAGTCTTCTTCTTGACGGCGACCAGCGGGTTGTTCCATGGCGAGAACTGCGCCTCTTCGATGACGTCCAGCGCAATCATCCGGTCGATCTCTCTGTTGACCTCATGCAGAACGTACGGCGACATGGGGTAATGCCGTTGTTTGCGGGGCGGTGCATTCCCTACGTCGATTCGATGCTCGTACAGCTTCGTGCGTCCTAATCTTCCATCTACCGCTTTCGGAAACTTCTGAATCGCCTGCTCTAGGCGCCTCTGCTGCTCCGGACTGAGCTGCTTCATTTCATGTTCTTCGCTGATCTGATCTTCCTGCTTCGCTTCGAGTGTGCAACACACCGCTTTTACACCGAATTTGTCCCAGAAATTCATTCCCAGGATGATGCAGTCTGGAATCGAAGGCACCAACAGCACTGGAAGAACTTCGTTGCGGTTGTTGTACACAATTGGGAGATAGACGAAATGCGAGATGTTGTGTCTTGTGCCGTCCGCCGTTCTTATTCCGCCGCTGACGGTTCCTTTCTGCAATCCACATTCCTCTGCCAGTTCGACTCTTCTTCCTCCTAGCAGAGAGCAGTTCGCTCCACTGTCCAGCAAAGCTGTCAACTCCTTTCCCAGCACTGATATGACGGCGTGCGGTCGATTGTCACTTCCAGGGTTAATAATGATCGAGTTGAGGTTTTGAAATTCCGGGATATCGGAGGGGTCTCCGAGATTTTGCGGAGAGGTGCTCCCCTCTACTGCTGGTTCTCCGCTTGGTAGTTTACCGCGTCCATGCGGCACGTGAAGCAACTGCGCAGCGAGTAGCCCTTCCTTCCACAACGGTAGCAGAATAGGATGGCTTGCGGCTTCGGACAGTCCATGAATCTGTGACCCTCCTCGTCGCAGTTCCAGCAAAGCATTGCTATTCGTTGGCCGTTCGGAGCTTCTTCCTGTTGTATTTGGCGATCTTCCCGTTGCCTGGCTGGTTCTGGCAGCATACGTTGGCTTCTTCGGTTATTGTCGCTCTGATCCGAGCTTGGCATCCACTGTCGTGCATGCCAGCCCTGTGCTCTTTGCGGCTGTTCTTGCTGTTGTTGTGGTAGCCGAGCCTGGTACGATGCGGTTTGCGGCCGCTGCTGCTGTGCCGGCGTTTGCGCCTCTCTTGTGTACTGCCGCGCTGCTCGCAGGACGTCAGCCTCTGTCTGGTTGTACCTATCCGTTGGCCTTGTCTGCCTTTCGTCGCGTGCGGCAAAGCTTGGTCTTGCAGATCTCCGCTCAATGTTCAACTTCAACGCGTTGACTTGCTCCACCAGCTCGTCGATGTTGTGCTGCCAATTGTCTTCTGGTCCTTCCTCCGCTGCTTCGTGCTCGAATGCGCCTTCTTCTACCTCCACGGCGTGAACTCTGTTGAACCGCTGTGGCTGTTGGTGATGCTGAATCGGTGGTGGTCTGCTGGTTACTACTGGCGTAGCGAAGTTCGGTTCCAGAAGCGCGCTGTGCGGAATGGGAATCCTGCGTTGCCTGTTCAGGAGCATCCTCGTCTCGTCGTATCCGGTGCAGACTTCTACCATTTCTTCCAGTGAACGAGGCCTCGCTGCTGTTACGATGGCTGCGTAGTTCTCGTTCATGTTTTTCTTCACCAGGAAGAACTTTTCGTCGTCTGGAATGGGTGGGTCGACGAACCGGAAGAGCGCTGAGATATCTCGGTAGAACTTTGCAAAGGATTCCTCCCTTCCTTGAAATCGAAAGCTGGCTTCCAGACGCAGAATTTGGGAGTATCCGCTGGGCAGGAATTCCCTTCTGATCTCCCGCTTGAACTGGTCCCAGGTCCGCAACTGGTTTTGCGACGTTGCTCGTGAGTACCAGTCGATGGCGTCCTCCTGCAGTAGATGCTTGACGGAACTCAGAAGTGTGGCATCACTCATACCTTCCGATCTCGCGAACGTCTCCACGCGATCTAGGAACACGTTGAGTGACGTCGTGTCCTTTTCGCCGCGAAACTTGAAAGGCCAGTTGTGCTCGGCCTTCTGTATCCGTCGATCATCCACTCGTTCCGGCGCTGGTCGTTCTCGACGCACTAGCCGCTCCAGATCGTCCCGCATTCGGCAGTATTCTTCGTGCATCCGCTGCTCTCTTTCCTGCATCTCCACTATTCTCGATTGCAGCTCGTGAACTTCTCGTGATTGTGTTTCTCGAGCTGTCCGGTTCCATGTTTCTCGCTCCCGTGGAAGGTAGGGAGGCGGTGGTGAGGTGTTCCGTTGTCTAGGCTGTGTTTCACCTCCATCTTCATTGTCTCGCGCTCGAAACGAACTCGAAAACAGCAATCCTCGTCCCTGTCCACCAGAGAATGACGTCATCAGAGGCGGCTGTGATGCTGGCGGTGGTGTGGATTCTTGATTTGAATTGTTGCCCACTGGAATCGTGGCATCCGCCGTTCCACCGACTGCTCCTTCCTCTTCGTTGTTGCTTCTTCTTATGGCACCCGTTGAACTTGTGTGGTTCACCTCATTCTCACCTCGTTGCACACAACTCACTACACTAGTACCATTCACTTTGTTGAGCAAAACCGTCACGTGCATGGTTAGCATCCCATGCAGCTCTCTCAGTTCGACCGGAGGGTGGATTAACCGTAATCTGTCGCGATAGTGGGTAAGACGCGTTCGGCTTTGACTGATTGCAGCCCTATCGGCTGTTCGAATGGCCGCTTCAGTGCTAATGTGCAGCTGCTGTATTTGAGTTTCACATAGTGTTCAATGTTGGACTGTGGACTCATTACATGGGCTGAGCTAGTGGGCTGGTTATCTCTTAAGGCTTCCTCCTGGACGAGTGCCTTCAGACGGAGGATCTTCCCTCTGTGGGTAGTGGGTCCTAAATTTACGACGTGCCGCAGAGCCAGCTCATACGTCACCTCATCGTCTGTTAAGTGTGTGTAGTCCATGTTGTGTATCGAATTTTATGCGTAAAGGGCTAAAATATATTGGTTATCGTAGGCCGGATAACCAAAAAGGCACAAAACCAAATCAAAACTTATGATCACAAACCAAAAAAAATCGCTAAACGGTAGTATCTATATGTGGATTTTCAGTTGGGCGCCAGTGTTGCAAGTTCCCGACCCGGTAGAGCAAAGCTACCATAAGCGAAATGGAATTCGGACCACAAACACTGAGGGCTAAAGCACCACGAAAATCTAAACACAAATATCAAGCTTAGAACATTGCTGTATTGATCATCATCTTGCCTAGTCTATCTTCCTAGCTCCTAAAGTTTGCTCACTTAAGATTTAAGGTACATTTGTCAAAACTCACGGTTACCATCAATGCCAGCGCTCGGTGTGAACCATGGGACCATGCTGACCGGATGTCCATCGGTCGCTCGGGGCGCCCCTTGTCGTTGGCTGCATGCTGGTCCGGCCCGCATGGGGTTCAGTCCCGCTGATCGTTCCAACTCCTCCCACTGGATCGGTTCCTCAAAACCAGACCGAATGTCACGGATCTTGTCTCCGCTCTTCTCTGCCGTGACCCACGTCGAGACGCGCACCGACGGACGATGGCCAGCGTGGTCTGTCGCCGCGCACGCGTGTTGTACGGAAGAGCGCGATTCCGTGGCCTCAACTCCTAGCCCGCGAACGTTGCCTCAAGCTGAACTGCAATTATAAAAAAGAAGCCCTGCGGACATTGGGTCGTCACTGTCGCGTTCTTGCAGATCGTTTTACGGCATCTTACCCTATTAAGGGGCTCCTTTCTTTCTCGCCGGATTCTAGCTCCGATCACCTCCAGGTGGACTGGCAGTTCGCTCTCCGTAGCGGAAAAGTCGCGGTGTCGACGAACGACGTCTGTCGCAAAGAAGGGAATTACTGTCATAAGAGTCTACCCGGTCCTGTAGAATGTGGCTCACCTGTTTTCTTGATTATCCTTCTGCGCGGATGATTTTGCCTCGGTAAGAGCGACAGTTTCGGCTTTCAATTCGAGAGTACTGACTCACGCGGCTTGAGCGTCGATTCCGGCCCGGATTGGCCTCCAAAGATCTAGTTCGCTACCGCTTTTCTCGCCACGCGGCTTCCCACACCCAGCGCGTGTGTGTGTGAGCGCTGGCGTCCCTGCCTAGAATGCGGCAAACAAAATGGACGCTCATCAATTGTTCACATTCGCGGTGTCACTCAAAAGAATTTACGCTCACCTGCTATTAGCTTGCCCACGCAATC
Source organism: Aedes albopictus (assembly GCF_035046485.1). Taxonomy (NCBI): domain Eukaryota; kingdom Metazoa; phylum Arthropoda; class Insecta; order Diptera; family Culicidae; genus Aedes; species Aedes albopictus. The sequence continues at coordinate 299,989,811 of NC_085137.1, forward strand.
CGCCAAGCCCTTAAGCTCGACCGGTGCAGATGGTAGACCCGCGTCTTCCAGCCGAGTAATTAGTGGTCCGAAATCTGTTAATTTTCACTCTAACTGCGGTTAATTTCTGCCGGAGCGACGCGATCACACGACTGCACTGCACTTGGGGACTGATACGGCACGAACTGATTTGCCCAAGCCAGCAAGCTGCCTTGCTGCTCTGATCGGCTTGATTGTGTAATAGCTGGCTTGTTCGCGTGTCGATGATTTGTCGCTCGCATCCCACTTCGGTGGTGAGCTAATGTTCGGCGCCTCTCCTCGTGATCTGGGTGTTGTTGGTGGTAGTGTCCACGTTGCCGCTGTTAGCGGCTTTGCGCTGATCAATGATCAATGATGATTTATCATTGCTTCGAATACGGAAGGCAAACGGTGTGTTTGTGTACGCCGTCCGTATTAGAGTCAGTCTAGTTAGAGTCTGGCGGACTGTCACTTTCGATCGGAGCCAATCGAGCATGACGTCACAGTGTAGCATTTATCGGTGAGGACACTATGACGTCATGCTCGATTGGCTCCGGTCGAAAGTGACAGTCCGCCAGACTCTAATTATAGGGACTCTAGTCCGTATGTGGTGGACAGATGCAAAAGTTTCCTTCTTGTTGACTGCTTGTGCAGCGCAGGGGTTCACAAATTGCGACTTACGGCTTGATGTTATTTTTATTACAATTTAACAGTGTTCAGTTTTGGCTAATGCGTTTTGCGTTTTTAATGACTAACAAAACTAAACGTAACAACGAATCAATTTTTGTGAAATAACTTATTAGGTAATTTTATCATTTGTTATTAATATTGGGTATATGTGTACTAGTGTGGGTCATCGGAACCGTTTTCTCAGATCAAAGCTGTTTTAGTTCCGTTTCGAGTCCTGAGTATCTCTGCAAAATTTGAGCACGATCGGTTGCGTCTACACTTTGCGCATTGCAATTGAAATTTGTATGGGATTTTGTATGGGAAAACATACTTTTTTGCATTTTTGTCATAAGTTGCAAAAGTTTGTCTGAAACTTTTTAACCGATAATGTCAAATGATAGCCTAGGATGTTCTGAAAAACTTTGTCGAAGACCGCACAGCGATCCGATTCTTGTAAAAAGAGATATATTCATCAAACCGCATGCATCTGCTTAAGTTTTAACATGTAAGGGAATAACAATAGCAACAAAATCATGCTGTTTCGCCAAGCAATGCCAACGCTATAACTTTTTTCGTAAGCATCAGATCACTTCGCGGTCTTCGACAAAGTTTTTCAGGACACCCTAGGCTATTTTTTCACTTTATCGGTTACATAGTTTTAGACAAATTCGAGCTTGTTATGAGAGAAATGCAAAAAAGGGTGTTTTCCCATGTAAAACCCCATACAAACTTCAAACGCGATGCGCAAAACGTAGACACAACCGATCGTGCCCAAATTTTGCACACTTGTTAGGTTTCTGAAATGGAATCAAAAAAGCTTTGATCTGATGGGATACCACTGAATTTTTCATTTTTCCATATAAACGATGAGCCACTCTAATGTGTACTCTTTACGAGTATTGTGAGAGCTAATGTTCGGCGCCTCTCCTCGTGATCTGGGTGTTGTTGGTGGTAGTGTCCACGTTGCCGCTGTTAGCGGCTTTGCGCTGATCAATGATCAATGATGATTTATCATTGCTTCGAATACGGAAGGCAAACGGTGTGTTTGTGTACGCCGTCCGTATGTGGTGGACAGATGCAAAAGTTTCCTTCTTGTTGACTGCTTGTGCAGCGCAGGGGTTCACAAATTGCGACTTACGGCTTGATGTTATTTTTATTACAATTTAACAGTGTTCAGTTTTGGCTAATGCGTTTTGCGTTTTTAATGACTAACAAAACTAAACGTAACAACGAATCAATTTTTGTGAAATAACTTATTAGGTAATTTTATCATTTGTTATTAATATTGGGTATATGTGTACTCTTTACGAGTATTGTGAGAATGCTTGAATAAATAAGCACCGTGCGGACATTGTGGTGCTAAAAGACAGTATTACAAAAATGCGCGAGCGGTCTTCGTTATATTCTATAGGGAAGCGAAATCCACGGTTTATGAATCTATAGACCGAGTGCATATTGTTAACATCTCAACAATAATATTATAGAACTATTCATCTTCATTGTACTGTATTATAATTGATTCATTCGGGCAATTTTAGGATCAGGCTTGAGGTCTCCAGTCAGCCTAGTGGTTAAGGCTATGGATCGCCAATCCGGAGACGGTGGGTTCGATTCCCGTTCTGGTCGGGAAAATTTTCTCGACTCCCTGGGCATTGTGTATCATTGTACTTGCCTCACAATATACAAATTCATGCAATGGCAGGCAAAGAAAGCCCTTCAATTAATAACTATGGAAGTGCTCAAAGAACACTAAGTTGAAGCGAGGCAGGCCAAGTCCCAGTGCGGACGTCGAGCCATAAAGAAGAAGAAAAAGAAGAAGAAGCTTGATTTTTCAAATATAATTTGAAGGTGCGTTAGGGGTTTTGAATGCATCACTTTTCTTAAAGCACTGATCAGACGGATGCGTATTTGGAAGAGAAAAGTATTGTTGCTTTCAACTTGTAACTTTTTTCATACTATTATTGCTTTTTTGACGATATACATGCCTACGTTTCAATTAGTGAATGCAATTAGATTATTACATTTATTTTAGATCGATTTTCAATAGAATAGAAATTTGGATGATTTGGCTGTGAAATAAAATTTCCATGAAAATGAATTTTTGGATATGTTTGTAGTAGGAAACTGCACAAATTGTTATTTTGATATTCAAATATTTCGATTTGAAGAGCTTGATTCAGTCCACTGTGTTGCAGAAGGCATACTCTTAAGGCGAAACTGGATCCATTTCCTCACTTTTTGGTTTTTGATGTTTTATTAAATAACGAAGCGATATTTTCAAAATCGGTTTTCGTGCACGCGAGAGAAAATGTTTTTCGTTTTTGCAGAAACCATTTTTGAACAAAATTTTACTAAAAAATGGTTTCTGCAAAAACGAAAAACATTTTCTGCAGAAGATACCCTGATCCATACTCTACATGTGCACGAAAACCGATTTTAAAAATATTGCTTCGTTATTTAATAAAAAATCAAAAACCAAAAAAATGAGGAAAAGCTTCCAGTTTCGCCTTAAGACAATATGGCACAGATTTTCACTGAAAAATTAATCAGTTTTTTGTCTAAATATGACGACCTTTCAAAAGCGCGTGGAAATTACAGATCTAGAATAAAATTTAGAATGATAAATTTTGAGTCGCATGAAACTTCATGATCTATTTCCATTTACATACTTTTCTTGAACGAATTATTTTGTTGAGAATTCTGTCTGTTGCCGATTCTACCACTGACCCCACTTGACAGCTGATCAGATGTCGAATTAGTCACCGCAACCCAATGTTTTTTTCTAAGTTACAATAAAGTTGTTCGTCAAAAACATTTATAACTAGATCATGTTTTATATAGGTTCTTGCGCTTTTTTCGTTGTAAACCAGTCGTAAATCAGATGGCTAGTTCATACACAAAAACTTCGATATTGGTCGTTAAGGTGACGAGGCCATAACTCGAATTTTCAAGAGCACAAATCTGAAGAACCGAATGTCGGTTTGCGCTGAAAAGTTGATCGATTGGTCACCACCAGGGGGTAACCAATCGATCAACTTTTCAGTTTAAACCAACATTCGGTTCTTCAGATTTGTGCTTTCGAGAATTCGAGGTGTGGCTTCGTTATATGTTCACCTTAATCAATTTGTGAAACTGGATTACGATCACGTGTGCTGCTTGGGTTTCTGATGAATATATTGGCAGATAGAATGTTATCTAGAGTTTACCCATACCTCCAAATCCTTTTGATAATAATTCGGCCAAACGGCATTCGGCCAAACGACCCTTTCGACCAAATGGCATTCAGCCAAATGGCGTTCGGCCAAACGGCATTCAGCCAAATGACCGAACACCCTAAAATTGAAGCTCTGCCGAGATGGTTCCACTTTACTATAGCACATGGTTCGCTTCTTTTCGCAATTTTAATTTGTTTAGGAGGCAATGAGAAGAACACCTCTAACACCTCTTACATGCTTCACGAGATATAAGCAGTAAGCTTCCTGTTCATAAATAAATATCTTACGTAATCTTCGGAACCAATGATTTGTATTTAATTTCCAGGCTAAGACATTATGAAGTGTAGACAAGCCAATATTGCATTAAAAGCTGTCTAGCTTATACCATTCGTACGTCCATATCCACTAGCGCATCTTCGTAGCATAGTTCAGGGCCCTCTTTGGCGAGTGCTCTTGATCAAAGGTTAGTCAGAGTCAAGTAATAATTATCAACTTGATGATTAATGGCTCTTGGGGACTGTCGTTTTATACAGATTTGATACTGTTGTACGACGTCCGTCTCTGGGCGCTCATTGTTGTCGAGGTCTTTCATTCTTACGCCGTCCATATACTATGACGTTGAATAATACCTACTCGCCATCAGCAGTGCCTCCTTCACTAGCAACTTCGGCTGCAAGCTCCTGCTGGGATGATGTCCTTCTCCCCGTGTCAACCCCTGCTTCTACTTTCCATTATTTCCGAAAAATACCTACTCTTCACGGAGCGGTTATGTTCAAGAGGTCATCAAGAGCACTCCCTGCTCCGTCGGCACAGTCTGTGAACTATCATGCTATCTGGTTGATGGCCTCATCTTTCCCACACTCACCACACCGACCGACGCGGCGACCGGGCCGGGCCGGAATTACATGAATAAAACTTCTGATGGCAGAAAGTATAAGTAAAGTGCTTTCAGACATGCTCTCCCCATAACCCCAGTGGCACTCGCTGGCTCGCAGTCTACTGCACAAGAACAATGGAGTAAAAAAGTGGTTGTTGATATGTATATTTGATACTGTCGAGTCGTGGAGTGTCCTGAACGTGGCTGCACCTCTCATCATGTTGACATGTAATACATCATCGTCATATACTCATCAGCTTCGGTCAGGCAGGGCTAGTAGCGGGCTGGCAACGAAATGTAGTAAGTAAAAAAACTAGCAATATTGTCTTTCTGATTACACGAGTTTTTCAAGAGTTTCTACAGAAATTCTTACAGGAGCTAGCAGGGTTGTTTCTGCAGAAGCTTCTATGGAATTCCTACAAGAGCTAACACCGGAATTCCTCAAGGTGTTCCAATGAAAATTCTTCGAGGATTGACAGGGTATTTCTCTTGCTTTTTCTATGAGAATTTCTCCAAAAGTTAACCCTCGAGTGACCGCGCTGTTGTTTTTTTTTGTAAAACACGTTCGCTTTTTGTACTCAATTGATTGATTGATTGATTTGTCTTTATTTAAGAGACTTTCAGCCCTTGGCTTTTGTACTCAACGTTAGTGTGGTAACCAACCACGCGATTGACAGAAGGTTAATTCGTCTGAGGTTAATACGGGAATTCCCCCAGAAATTCTTCGAGGAGTTAAAACGGAAATTGTACCAGAAGTTCATACGGAATTTCTCCAGCAGTTTGAATTTCTATATGAGATTCTAAGAGAATTCCTTAGTTGTTCTATTATTTCTCAAGGAGTTAACACTGGAACTGCACCAAGTGATCCTACGCGAATGCCACGACCTAAGCAACAAAAAGCTCGGATTCCACTTCAAGAATGAACTCAGAAGTTCAAGTTTGGTTCAATTCCGGATTCGTTGAACTTAACCGAACTTATGTTGAACTTTTGCGTGCCTCTAAAGCTCAAATAAAGTTCAGTTGGACATATTCCAATAACTTGAAAAGTTCCGTTTCGAACTTGTTTCGTACTTTGTGGGGTTTTTCGTCACCGTTGAATTTTATGTTTCGAGATTTGTTGATTTTTTTTCGGTGAAAACAGACTTTCCAAATCGTTTTGGCATAACGTTTCGGCCTACTTCATTCAGCCATCATCAGATACAAAACGATTTGGAAAGTCTTTTTTCACCGAAAAAAAACAACAAATCTCGAAACACTTGTTTTGTACTTGTTATGAACTTACTACTCAAAGTTCAGATAAATATTAACCGTACCAAAAGTGAACTTCACTTGAACTTCGGCGACAGCGGAGCCCGGGAGAAGTTCTCATTCAATTGAATCACTCGGAAATCGAGCTCAGCAGCCACAGCTTGTGTTAATTTCACAAGTACACTTTGTTTCACTATAATATTTCAAAGTACTTACTTGTAATCAACGCAAAGCATCCGTATTGTGTGGCTCAAAGGCTGCCCCCACAGCGGACAACTGTTCCACCTCGGATTCCGCCGGAGATTTTTTTTTTGCTGCGCACAAAAATTTTCCAGCTTTGCTGGATGTTTTCAACCCCGTCTCACTTGTCGCTGCAGCGCGCCGGTAATCGACGCAATCGTAGTCACTGGAAACCGAGCTGGATATAATCTTTTCTGAGAGTCGATACACTGGCCCTAATTTCTTGCTTTGCGCAACGAACCACAACAAACTGAAAATGTCAAACTGTGTAAATTCACAAGAAGTTTTTCGTAAACTCCTTTCGAACTTTCGACTTCAAAAAGTATTCCAAGTTCAGATGAAGTTCATACGCGAACCTGATTGAGCTCTAATGAATGATATCAGCACATTGAGTAAAATCCCTCAGTGCTTAACAACCCAAACATGGAGTAGTGGTTAGGCGCCGGCTTTCAACGAGGCGACCCCGAGTTCAAGTCTCAGTAAGTAACAAACATCAAAAATGTACATCAGGGCATTAGACAATTTGGATTTCACCTGTACTGATGTCTCTAAAAAATAAATTACTTTTGAGGACTAAGCGCCTTTTTTTTTTTCATTTTATCGAAGCTTAATTTTAAGCTGAATAGCGTTCTTTTCAGCGGCACAAGTATACTTTTTGTGAACTCAAGTTCGGTTAATTACTTAAAAAGTGAGCTGTATAGAACGCTATTCATCTTCCTTCGAATAGCTGATTAAGCCCAAACATTCTGTTTTATCCGAACTTTTCCCACGTGTTTTCATGATTGAGACTCTTGGGGATCCTTAACCCTCGAGCAGTCGCGTAGTTGACTACCTGCAGTGACGCCGCGCTCACACTGTGTACCACAAGCGTGCATTTTTCATGGTGAGTGTACTCAGTACACGACACAACCGCTCCCGGGTTAACAAAATGATCCACACAGGATCGTCCGGCATGGAATTCTGCTTGCTGCCCTTGGAAAGTTGCGTCAATCTTCACCTGTATCCGGTTAAGAATCGCTTTGCACAGGACTTTGAGAACGATACACAGTAACATGATGAAATGTCACGGCTTCCCAAATGTTGCAAAATAATTGATGCAGCAGTTGTGCAGATACTACGGGTAGTATCTCAGCTGATATGTGATCGACCCCCGGGGCTCTTTTCGATTTCTTTGGATGGTTATGGATGGCTGTTTCTATCTGGTGCATTGATGGAGCTTCGCTGTTGACACGGGTGATGCGTCGAACCCTCGGCGGATCATGCTGAGGTGTTGGCGTGGTTGACACTTGAAAAAGGTTTCCGAAGTGCTCGAATCAGTGTTTTAACTGGTCAGCCAGGTCGGTCAATAACTGTCCAGCCGTATCTTTCACGGGCATCAAAGCATTCATCTTAGTCCCACTAAGGCGAGATTTTCCGTGACGCCATCACGGGAAACCCATGTCACTTTGTGCACTGGTCGATCACCATGTCATTGTTGCTACAAAACTCTGCAAACAGCTCTCCGTTCTCGCTCATTTCTCCGAGAACATGGCGTCCCATGACGTGCCCATAGTCCAAGTTGTCGGAACCAACCTTCGCGTTGAAATCGCCCAAGAGGATCTTGATATCACCTTCCGGAATCTTGTCCACGATAGCATTCGGTTGGCTGTAAACATTCTCTTTGTCTTGCATATCGGTAGCATCTGTTGGCGGCGCGTAACAGTGGATCATAGTAAAGTTTTCGAACCCGTATTCTGAATCTGGCTACTCATATCTTCTTGATAGTATCCCACTTCATGAGCGCTGCGTGGGCGTGATCGCTGAGCAGGACACCAACTCCATGGTGGCGAGGAGCGTGTTCACCTCGTAGGCCAGAGTATAGCAGAATTTGATCCGACGCCAATCTGTGTTCTCCAAAGTTCGACCAACGGACTTCGCTCAGTTCTAGGATATCAAGCTCATATGGCATACCTCATAGGCTAGCTGTGCCAGTTTACCCTGCTGGGCTAGGCTTAATACATTCCATGTTCCAACTCTTGTCTGTTGTTTCGCGCTAAAAGTCGTTGCTGTTGAATCAGTTCGTAATCTTTCATTTTCGGTTTCTGTAACGGTTTTTGGATTTCGAAAGCAGTAGGTTGCTAGCCTGAGGTCCTCTATACACCGTGATGGGGCTGCCATCTTAGGCATACTCAGCCGCTGGATGCTACTGTTTGAGCCGCACCTTCTTGGCGAACATGTTCTAGTTGAAGTTAGAAGGACAACAGTGCCCAGGCTGCACTACCAGAAGCACTTAACTCTTAGCTGGCGGTTTTTGTCATCAATTGACCTGTGGAAGCATGAAATTGCCAGAGCTATGTTGGACGCTATCCTTAACCGTTTTGTAGCTCGAATTTCAACAAGACGTCTTTAAGGACATAGTTGCAGGAGTGCAAAAATGGCCGCCAGTATGGCCGTCACTCTTTGTCTCACCTCTCCCTCCCCCCACCGTAGTGCTCGCCTAAATCGGAGGTTGCTGAGAAAATCCTTTAAATTATGTTGACTTACCTGCTCAAATCACACGAAGGCTGCTACTTATGTTGGGTAATAAAGCTATATGTACGATGGATTGTAGTTCTTCGAAGTAATTACAATTAATTAACTATTTCGTGCCAAACTGTAGCTCGCACCTCACTTCTTCCTCCACCGAGCACAATCAACATTTTCTTCGAATCACTTTTTAATACACTCCCAAGTTCCCCAGCACTATAATAATTTGATCGTATGCTGAAAACTGTTCAGGCTTTCGCCTAATAAACTTTTTTACGCAAAAAAACCACTAGATTCCCACTTTTTTGTTCGAAAATCCGATGTAGTACCGAACGCGGTTGACTAAATCTGGAAAACATACCGTTCAACTGAGTGTTGTTGTTCACACTTCATGAAAGTAGTCAATCCGCTGTCCTCGTTTTATACTAAATAAGGACTGATTATTTGTCAGTTATTGTAAAAAATTGAAATGTGATGTTCCAAATGCACGAAAACGCGATAAAACAACTATTATGTGCTTATGACTTGTGATTACATTGAATGATATCACCCCGTATCACGGTTGTTGGTTGAGGTTAGAGAGAAAAAGTTCGAGAGAAGAGCGGAGAGGACTGTCAAATGAAATGTAAATAAAACGAAGCATAGTGTGATAAACGTTAACAACACTGGACAAAAAGGAAATTATATAAAGTTCCCACTATGTGTTTGAGAACAAATTGTGCCGACGAGCCAACGAAGTCAATATCGAGTACATATTCCAAAATTCAGCAGTGTCAAAATAGTACTGCTTAGTTTACACAGTTTGAATTGGCAGACTTTTTTGTATCTTTGGCCAACTTACGCTCCACCGTGCGCCACCTGGTTTGTTTAGCTTAAGTGGGTGGTTAGGTGGACAATTCGAGGGGAGACAATCTGATTGTTGTGATTTCTAGCAACCTTCACCTTAATTTTAATGGTTATCAATTTGGGACGGAGTAGGGCCCGAGTGATAACACGTTGCTTGATTATCTGTGTTAAATCGACAAGCGATATGGCACAGCGACTGTACGCGATGGCAGTACGTTGCAGAATAATTGTGGGGATTAATCGCTGAAATTCTAAAGAATTGCGTTTCAGCATTATCAGAATGCCAGTTGTCAACAACTATCTATTTAGCTACTACTTCTAGTTCTCTACCAGCCCTGATACTAGAATTACACGGGATGTATCCGATAGCAAATATCGTCATGATAAACAGGAACTGCTTAGAACAATTTTGCACCACTACTGTAATGCAACCCTGTTAGTGCAGCCATATCAGTCAGTAGACCACCATTTAAGAAGAAGAGTTTTGTAGAAAAAAAAATACTTTTGTTCTCGATTGTCACCGTAGACGAATGCTTCCTTTCATCATTTAAGCCATGACGGGACACATACACAAAATGTTCATCAGCAAAAAGAATAAAAAATAGTTAAGCTTCCTTTTGGCTCGGTCATCATCATAAGTGATGAACGGTTTGCTCAACACACACACACAAACACCAAGTCGCAAAGTCCATTCCCATCCATTTTGTCCTTCAAGCGAAAGTGAGGTGTGTGGTAAATGGACAAGGTCGATGATGTGACGTTCTGAGCTGCCTGCCAGCATCCGAAACCGAAAGAACCGAACCGGGTCTGGAAAATCCTTCTTCAATCGATGTCTTCCATGAAAATGAGACGACTACCAGCGAGAACTGTGACGAAGAGGATTCCAATCGGGTGGGGCTTTTCTGGTTTTATTTTTCACGTGTCCCGGCACTACACATGATACTTTATGAAGTGCCAAGCACCATACCAGCCAAGAGCTCTTTCACGATGACAGAAGAGGAGAATCGAAGAACATCATTAGCATTCATGGTGAAACAAAGCCGCCCAAGGAAAAAAAAGGATCTGTAAGCCGATTAGATATGATACTGAGTGTGAAATTTAAATTCCTCTCGGGGTTCTTCACTTGTCGGGTAGAGTGCATTATTCAGAATTGGCATACTGGTACATGTTGAAATTTGATGTAGGTGAATGGCGGACATTATGACATCGAAATATGCAAGGGGTCTCCAGTTAGCCTAGTGGTTAAGGGTATGGATCGCCAATCCGGAGACGGCGGGTTCGATTACCGTTCCGGTCGGGAAAATTTTCTCGGCTTCCTGGGCATAGTGTATCATTGTGCTTGCCTCACAATATACTAATTCATGCAATGGCTGGCAGAGAAAGCCCTCCAATTAATAACTGTGGAAGTGATCAAAGAACACTAAGTTGGAGAGAGGCAGGCCAAGTCTCAGTGGGGACGTGGAGCCATAAAGAAGAAGAAGAAGATGCAAGACCAAGGAATTAATAATTGAGCGACTGAATATTACTCAACTTGAGTGAAGGCGGATAACAAAATGACTTTGGTTTGTCAAAATGGTTTGACGCACACCTTTTCATAAAAACAAAAATTCTGGAATTCAGCTAGTTATCCTCACATCGCAATTCTAATGCTAAAACAAACTTCTGGTCAAATTTTCATCCAAATTGGTGAAGATTTCGAAGTGTCTCAAGTCAAATGTATTTTTTTTTTATTATTACTCAACTTCAAAAATTCTCACGAAGGCTAGGAGCAATATAAAATATCTTTTTAATCACCAAATAAAAGATTTACCTATCTATTCTCAATAACTTTTGTGAACATGTCTGTGTACAAAAAAAAAAGGTCACTCACTTTTAAGGCACTTCCCATTGGCCGATTTTTGGGATTATAGCTCGAATCGAACCGGAATTTTACCGCATTGTTTCCTATTGAAAGTGGTTCGGATCGGCCCAGTCGTTCCGGAGTTATGGCCATTTAGGTGTTCCGGATCGGTACCCTTGGGAGGGGCCAGATATGAAAATGCAACAAACCCATGCATGCGGCACATCAAACAGCGGCATTTCCGATAACCTAATGAAAGGTTAGCAGGAAAACAGTATCAGACCATATCTGAACCGGTAGTGTTCCGGAACCGGTTCCGGAGGGTCCCGACGGAAGTGGCCAAATATAAAAGAGAACCAAACCCATGCACAATGGTCGGAAAAAGATAAAGTTCGGCCAAAACTCTTTTTATATGTTTAATCGGAGTTATAGGTTGCCTAGATATGTTATATAGTATTTTTAGTGTTTAAAAAGGGGTATTCAAAAATTACGTAATTTAAATAATTTCAAAAACGGGGAAAATCAGTAAACCCCATATTTTTTGCGTTTTTTGTTAGAAAATCAATTCGAATTTAAATAAATGACCATCTTTCGATCAAATCCAAACAAGTTTGTTCAAAACGTGTGAAAAATGTGGCAAGATAAATTTTATTTCAGTAAAAAATGGAAAAATAACGTAGAATATATGAAAAAACATGACATTTTTAAATAGCTCTAATATGAAAAACTGCAAATTTCTGCAAAATATTTAAACGTTTTTAGGCAGCTCTAAGCATGATGTTTAAGATGTAGTATTCGAAATTGCGGCGACACGTGACGACACGAACCGGTTTTTTAACTTGAAAATTACCAAAATTTCTTAGGTACAATATATGAAAATTTGAAAAGTTTTATGACATATTATTTTTGCACCATACGTGCATTCAAACAGTCCAATAACAAGCTTTCATATGCTGGATAACTTAAAACATATATTCCATTCTCAAAATATTATTATTTTACTTTTTTCGAATAATTCATTTTTCAATTTTATGACTTAGGCCACTTTGGCAAAGAAAATGTCATTGAAATACAAAAGCTGGTATGCTTTTAATTAAGAATCATAAAAGTACAATACATTAACTTTGTTATAAGGTGAAATAAAGTTTAAAAATATCAATTTCGTTTTTTGAGAGTTTTGGCCGCCCCTTTGTATGGAGCCCGACCAATGTGCCATGCATGCGACACATCAAACAGCGGCATTTGCGATAACCTGATGAACGGTTAGCAGGAAAACAGTAACAGACCATATGAACCGGTAGTGTTCCGGAACCGGTTTCGGGGCTCCCGCCGGAAGTGGCCAGATAGAAAAGTGAACCAAACCCACGCATGCGACATACCAAATCACGGCTATTCCAATACCCTGATGGCCGGTTATTAAGGAAATAGGCTCAGACCACATTGGAGACTGCCAGTTGTATTGTGGAACCAGTTCCGGGTGTCTCGTCGGAAATCGCCTTATATGAAAGTGAACCAAATCCATGCATACGACACATCAGAGCGCGGCTTTTTTGATAACCTAATGAAAGGTTAGCAAGAAACTGATGTCCCACCGGAAGTGTCCAAATATAATAGTGAACCAAACCCATGCATGCGACACATCAAACAGCAGCTTTTTCGGTAACCTGATGAACGTTTAGCAAAAAAGAAGTCGCAGACCAAATTTGGGACAACAAGTCCTGTCCGGGAACCGATTTTGGGTGTCTCGTCATAAGTGGTAAAATATAAAAGTGAACCGAATCTATGCATGCGACACACCAAATCGCGCCTTTTAATCTAATTGACAGTTTGTCAGCAAAAAGTCTCAGACGCACATTTGGGAGAACCGGTAGTGTTGAAGAACAAGTAACGAGTGCCCCACCGAAAATAGTAAAATATAGAAGTAAACCAAAATCATGCATGAGGCCATCCATTAAGTACGTCACCATCTCACGGGGAGAGGGGGTTGTTAAAGTGTGACAAGCTATTTTAGCCTCGACCAGTCGCGTCTTTAGCCACCCTCAGTGACACTACGCACACGCTTTGTACTACATACAAGTGAGCTTTTTTCATGATGCGTATACTCAGTACACGACGCGACCGCTCCCGGGTTAAGTATAGGAAAAACCCGTACGAAGAGGAGAGGGGGAGCTTCGAAAATTCCCAATTTCAGCGTGACGTACTTAATGGATGCTCCCCATGTAACACATCGATTCGCGGCTTTTTAGGCAGCCTGATAACCAGTTGACAAGAAAATAGCCATATACAATATTTGGGACAACCAGTAGTGCCATGGAATCGGTTCCAGGTGTCCGCCGGAAATGGTCAAACGTAAAATTGAACCAAACTCATGCGGCACTTCAAAAAGTGGACCAACCAATTTGATTTATTGCTAATCAATGTTAGCAATAAATAAAATCGTGGCTTTTTTGATATCCTGGTAAACGTTGAAGAAATAGTCAAAGTCTTCATATATGTACAAGAGAATAAAATCGTAACCAAAGTAATCTCATCAAACCACACCACTTCAAATTCTTGTGGTGTTAATATAAAGTAGGATGGGAAAATTATAATTTGATCGCATCTACACTGAATAAAGTTTTTCAAATCTTATTTTGCGTCTAAAACTACTGTGCACATTTTGGTTCATAAGGAGGTCATATTTTACATGAATCGTATTAAGCGTATAAGTGTTCTCAGGATCGGCTTATGTCGACGTAAAGATCATGAGTACACATTCAACGAGAAAGGCACTATCACCACTAGGTGGATTAATCTGGTTTTTTACAGTTTATATTCTACCCCAGTCAACCAGTGCTCGTATAAGATGTTCCATAAGATGTTAAAGTGGAGGTGATGTGCGTACATTTCACATGCGTCTAAATGGAAGCATGCACGCATATGGCCTCCACTTTATCATCTTATGCAACATCTCATACGATTACTGGTTGTCTGGGTACGATATTCAAACTAATGAATACACATTAAAACCAAATTATCATATAGTTCTTCAAACTGTTCTGAATAATATTGCCATACATCATTTTCTCATTCGTTGAACGAAATAAATATAAAAAATCGAAAAGTACACTCATTGCACTATTATGGGTCACACACAATTATTAGTCACTTTCCACTGTAATAGATAAATACTAATTAATTGCAAGCTTTTGTTAGCTAATATTATTTTTCGCACATAAGTTGATTTGTTTTGTGTCACTATACGTATCGCACGCGGGCTTATACATCAAAACATACATATTTTCTATACTTTTTGTTCGGCGCAAAACTAGCTATCAAAGTAACGCTTCGATTGTGAATATCGGACAGTGCGTGCGCTGCTTTCGTAAGCTCTGTAAAGGCGAGCTTTAGTGATTTTCAAGTGCGAAATCGTATCGTCACCAGAACAAAGGTATAATTAACGTTCTAAATGTAGAAATTCATGTGACTGCAACCAATTAAAGCTTATTTCTGGCAAAATTTAAGTGACTCATTATTGTGCCAAGGAACACCGAAAATCACACAATTATGGGTCACTTTTTGTGCAGCATAATATTGACAGTTCTGCGTGCATGGGCATTGCATACTTTTAGGCGTTTATCGGTGGTTGTGTTGGAGATTTTGACCCAATTTTGAAAAATTGATTCCAAATCGTGAAAACACGCTTCGTTAAGAGGTTTGAGACCAGCTTTAGATTCTACTATAGTTGATTTATCGAGAATAAGTGATCATTTATTGAAAAAATAGACAAAATATTATTTTTGAGCCCATTTCTCCTAAAAGACCCATAATAGGCAACAAATTGACCCATAATTGTTACACAGCCAATTTTGACCCATTATTGTGGTTTTCATTATTCACCAACATATTAGTAATTTTCACCGCCTAAAGTGAATTTTACAAGCACATTTTTATTTAAAACAATAAGAAGGGGTTTCAATGATGAGAATATAAAATAAAAATAATGAAAGTGTTATTTTTGTATGAAAAACGATTCATATTATGAAATGGTTGTTCCTTGAGTGACCCATAATTGTGCAATGAGTGTATAAGCAACTCCGTGTTTATAGATAGGTATCTGGGAAGGACACAATTATCGACAGGCAGGAAAATCTAACATAGTAGCTTTGCTTTTTCTTGTTGATTGTGAAGATTGATCATTGCCTCTAGTGACAGGTAAACACTACCTAGTATTGTCGTCGCGGTTGAAACCCGAAGTTTCCCCACACCCGACAATGGAATTTTCTCAAAATCCATACGTGAAACCTAACGTCGGACGTAGTGCGCTGGACAGCGGACTTGGTCCTCTATCCAGCGCACTGTGCCCGACGTACGTCCGACACACGGTTTAGGAGAAAAATCGATTTTCGCATGTCAAAAATTCCGATTTTCAACTGCACGAACAATACACATTACCGTAACAAAAGTGACATATTTTGTACTGCAATCAAAAGTACCGAGTAGGGTGGATGGTATGACCGACAGTGAGCAAACCAAAGGTAATGGGTTTAATTACAATTTATTTTTTTTGAGTACGTGCGATTGTTTTTACAGGGAAAGCAATCAAAGAGCCCATGGTAGAATCAACATATGACATTATTGTTGTTCGATGAACATAAAAATGGCGAACGCCAAGCTTCTTAACCTTGTTCTTAACATTTCTGATGTCGGAGTGGTCAAACAATATTTAACAAGGAAAACATTGCGTACCATCAGATGAGTGCTGCAAGTGTTTTTTACATACATTGGGAAGAAAAGAAAAAGGTTCATGAATCCAGCAAGAGATTTACCGCGCAAGTAATTGAAGTACCTAAATAATTTGTTGGGGTTGCGTTTTCAACGAACCAGGATGGTTGAGAAAAAAATTCGCAATCTGTGCCAGAATTAAAGGACTTTCCAGAAAAAAATAAAAAAAAATAGAGGTTGCTACGAAGCAATGAGTTGTTGATGAAACAGAAAATGGATGATATTTTTGATATTCAACACCATCAAAATAATTGCTAAAACCGTCAGTCACTCGTCGCAAATGGTAAAACAAATCATTAGAATAAAGATCAATTTGCTTATTTCAATGCAGTTTCAGTTAAAGAAGATTTACACGAGTAAGGAATCGAGGTAGACTCATTGCACAATTATGGGTCACACACAATTATTAGTCATCTTCCACTTTATTAGATAAATACTAATTAGTTGCAAGCTTTTGTTAGTCATTATCATTTTTTGTTCATTTTTTTGTGTCTGCATACGTTGTTGATTTGTTTTGTGTCACTATACGTATCGCACACGGGCTTATACGTCAAAATATACATATTTTCAATCATTTTTTGTTCGGCGCCAAACCATCTGTCAAAGTAACGCTTCGATTGTGAATATCGGAAAGTGCGCGCGCTGCTTTCGTAAGCTCTGTTAAAGCGAGCTTTGGTGATTTTCAAGTGCGAAATGGCATCGACACTAGAACAAAAGTATAATTTACGTTCTAAATATAGAAATTCATGTGACTGCAGCTAATTAAAGCTTATTTCAGGCAAAATTTAAGTGGCTGATTATTGTGCCAAGGAACAGGAACACCGAAAATCACACAATTATGGGTCCCTTTTTGTGCAGCATAACCCTTTCGTTACGAACCAGCACTATCGTGCTGTTTTTCGGCATTGGTTTTACACATTTTTTTCAATTGTTTTTTCCTCAAAATATGTGATGTAAATAATTTTTATGATCGAGTTATTACTCTAACTTGTATTTCTAGGCCTAAGCTTTGATTGGAAATGTTCATAAAAAACGCCACGATAAGTTAAACAAAAAGTAAACAATCACCGTAGAAGTTGAAAAAAATTTATCTGTCGTATTTTTAAAAATATTTGTTTAATCCAGGTATGCAGCGGTAAAAATCGATAGAAAAAGAGTAGTTCTGCAAAACGGCGAAGAAAAAGTGGTGCTTTGTTGAAAAGCACAAGATTTCTAAGTGGTCAAAGTGGGACCAGCACAATTGTGCTGTTCCGTCCCCAAGGCAGTCCAAGTTCCATCGGTAATTGCCTATTCTTAGGCGCTTTATGGTATAGAAGATTGATTTTAGTTATTAAATCCCTACAAAGTGTTAGTTTGTAAAAACTTACACGTATAATTTCAACTCAAGGAACACGATATCAGCTTGAACGAGTTTTTTAAGGAACTTTGAATGCTTGGGTGAAAAATATTACTCCATATTATCGAAATCATGAATAAGATTGGAACAGGGATTTGCTGTTCTTATTATCTTCTTTTTATTCACTTCTATGATTTAAATACCCTGTCAAGCTGATCTCTTGTTCCTAGATTTAAAATTATACGTCTAAACTTCTACAAACTAATACTTTGCAGTGATTTAATAATTACCGTAATCCGGGGTATCATTGATCAGCGGGGTAACATTGATCGGCTTGACATACCTCATGAAATATTCAAACAAGCATTTTACATTGAATCAGTTTCTGCTATGGAATAGTATATCGTAATCTGCTATCATTTAGCTATTAAATGACATGCAATTTATGAAAAATGAATTTCATAAACAATGAATTAAATCGATTTTTCCATAACTGTGTTTCGTAGCACAATGAGATACATTGTCAAACATTCATGCTTGGCGTGAATACTAAATAAAATATGAGGTTCGAAATCACTGTATTACTTCAATATGATATCCTAGAGTTGGATTTAATAAACGAAACTTTAATGAAAATGCTATTTTTCAGTAAAATATACTATTTATGAAAAGTCGGCTATCAATTCCATAAGCAATTGCCTACCTTTAGGCGTTATTCTTGTTTTAGAGGATTTTAATCCTAAAATAACTTAAAAAGTACATAATTTGTAAGAATTTGGACAACATATTCGAAATCAGCGACCCCGAATTTAGTAAGTAAGGGTATTTTCAACACAAACAAACATTGATCACTGACATGATCAATGTTACCCCAAATCATCACAATCAAAAATTAGATTAAAAACTTAATTTAAACATGTTTTTAAGTTTTACAATACTTTTTCGAGTAGCTTAACACATACTCAGCGGGTCAGTACTTGTTTTAAAAATATAAAGCATGTAACGTTTGCTTTAACAAGAGAATTATTCAAGAAAGATAGAAAATTCTGATCAATGTTACCCCGGATTACGGTACAATAAATCTTCTGTACCAAAAAACGCCTAAAAGTATGCATTTTTTTAGCAATTCCTTAGAAAACATCGACCGGCTTGAGGACGGACCAGCACAATTGTGCTGGTCCTAATTTGACCCCAAAAAGTGCATAGGTGGATAAAGTAGCCGAAGTAAAAAAAGTTTTATTCTAGAGAACGTTAAGTTTATAAGAGAAAATTTGAGATAATCATTCTTTTATGGTCCGTCACGAAAGGGATAATATTATCAGTTCTGCGTACATGGGCATTGCATACTTTTAGGCGTTTATCGATGGTTGTGTTGGAGATTTTGTCCCAATTTTGAAAAATTGATTCCAAATCGTGAAAACACGCTTCGTTAAGAGGTTTGAGACCAGATTTAGATTCTACTTTAGTTGATCTATCGATAATAAGTGATCATTCATTGAAAAAATAAACAAAACATTATTGTTGAGCCGATTCCTTTATAGTGACTTATAATAGGCTACAAATTGACGTAAATGTATATTCCAATAACGTTAGCAATTAGCACATCATAGTAGACGGGGTGATGTAATGTAAATATATTTTATGTTGTCAAACGAGTGGCACTGTTGAGTAAAAATAAATATTTTGTGATTCGTACAAAACCTGTTATTTCACTGCCTTGATTCAACAGAAGGGACCTAACCAGAGAGCCGAAGAACGATTAGCCGTAACTGTATCTGGCAACAATAACGAACAGTAACTCGGCGTGCCAATAATCCCGAGCGGAACCGGCAAGTATATTGCTGCTGGCGTGCAGTCCAAACTAGTTAAGTGGAACTTAACCGATAGCGTGAAAGGAATCAGATACGATACTACCGCCTGCATCGCGGGCGTTCAATTGGGAAGATTTTTTTTTTTGAATTGGTATTAGAGGCACCATTCACTTCAGCTCTGAAGGAACGGTCAAGTGATCCTGAAATCGGAATTTTCAAAAGATTCCGGAAAGCTTGGGCTTCAAGCGACTCGGCATCTTATGAGGCAATCGAAAACTGCTCAGTGTTGCCTATTGATGAGAAGACTTAAATCAAATTAAGAGTTGAGAAATTCCAAATGTCATTTGTTCGGGCTGACTATAAGAAGTTGCTACTTTTGTGTTGAGTATAGGAATTGATTACCATGAACGTCACAAAATCAAAGTGAAAACACTTGGTAAGAACTAGATACATATATACCGCATTTAGTTCACCACTGGACTGCGAACTGCGACTGCGAAGTGCGAAAACGTAAATAAAAGTGCGCGATTGCATCAAATCAGGTTGATGTCTTCGGCGCACTATTTCTTCGATCTATGGTGAACAAGTGCTCTGAAGACACCGAGTTGATTTGATGCAATCGCGCACTTTTATTAGCGTTTTCGCACTCGTGAAAACTAGTGCGATAGTCCAGTGGTGAACTAAATGCGCTATATATTATGGCTGTTACTGTTACCACTTATAAAATGAGTCAGCTTTACTTCGAGTAAGCCAATTTTTCTTTTAGGTGCGCTGCATTGTGCACGATGAATGGCACGTGGCATTTATTCATTAAAAATATATTTAATTCGTGGCACAGTAAAGGCTGGGTATACTGCGTAATTCAGATCCCATTGTGTACTACGAGCAACCTTAGGGAAGATCGGGTAACCAACCCCTGTGGGAACTTTGATCGTAGTCTGACATAGATGGGGGGGGGGGGGGGGGTTTGCTTCTGCAAACCTGAGCGTCTATTCTCCAGGAGGAGCGTTAGGGGCTGTCCATAAACCACGTGGTCCTTTTTTTGGGACTTTTGAACCCCCCCCCCCCCCCCCCCCCCCCGCGTGGTCATTAGTCCATACAAAATTTTTTATTTGTCCATACAAAATGGTCATTGGCCGAACCCCCCCCCCCCCTCCTAATGACCACGTGGTTTATGGACAGCCCCTTAGGGGCGGATGATCAACGTCCGAGTGCTAGGAAAAGACTCTAAGCTCACAGGCACGAGCCAGCAGTAAAAAAACATTGTAACGGAAAATCAGCAACAAAATAATACGAACCGAGACCAACGGTAATGACCCCAGCGAACAAAAAGAACTTACGATTGGAAACTCGATACGTGGAACTGCCGATCTCTCAACTTCATTATTGAGAGCATCCGCATACTCGTCGATCTACTGAAGAACCGCGGATTCGACATCGTAGCACTGCAGGAGGTGTGTTGGCCAGGATCTATGGTGCGAACGTTTAGAGATAATCATACCATCTACCAGAGCTGCGGCAACACACGTGAGCTTGGAACAGCTTTCATCGTGATGGGTGATATGCAGAGGCGCGTGATCGGTTGGTGGCCGATCGACGAAGGAATGTGCAGGTTGAACATCAAAGGCCGATTTTTCAACTTCAGCATAATAAACGTGCACAGCCCACACTCCGGAAGCACTGATGATGACAAGGACGTATTTTACGCGCAGTTCGAACGCAAGTACGATCGCTGCCCAAGTTACGACGTCAAGATCATCATAGCAGATTTGAACGCTCAGGTAGGCCAGAAGGAGGAATTCAGACCGACGGTTGATAAGTTCAGCGACCACCAGCAGACGAACGAAAACAGCCTACGACTTATTGATTTTGCCGCCTCCAAAAATATGGCCATACGTAGCATCATTTTCCTACACAGTCTCCCATATCGTTACACCTGGAGATCACTACTATCTGTTGACTGCACCCAAAACTTTCCGTGGCGACCACCTAAAGCGACTAAAATAACCGGATGTCGTGAGCTCGATGAGGCCCCTCTACAGAACTGCTGGAGTACAGTGAAAGCAGCCATCAACGACGCAGCCGAGAGCACCATCGAGTACGTGAAACGGAATCGACTGAACGAATGGTTCGACGAAGAGTGCAGAAGGGTTTTGGAGAAGAGGAACGCAGCAAGGGACACGACAGAACGTAGAACTTTACAAACAGAAGCGGAAACAGCAGACCCGCCTCTTTCGGGAGAAAAAGCGTCGCCTAGAAGAAGCGGAGTGCGAAGAATAGGAACTGTTGTGCCCATTCACGAGAAACACGAAAGTTGTATAAGAAACTTAACGCATTTTGCAAAAATTTCGTGCCGCGACCTGGAATCAGGGACATGACGAGAACATCTTGACGGACGGACTTGAGACGGGCCGGAAAAGTTGGCTCATGAGTTCGCCTGCAACGGCTAGTAGTCCGGATCTAAAAGACCGAACAGCTATCGGAGGAGTGTATGAAAGGGATCATTTGCCCTATCTACAAGAAAGGTGACAAGTTGGAGTGCGAGAACTTCCGAGCAATCACAATTCCGAATGCCGCCTACAAAGGAATATCCCAGATCATCTACCGACGTCTTACACCCAAAGTAAATGCATTTGTAGGAAGTTATCGTAGATGGCCGCTCGACAACAGACCAGATCTTCACCGTGGGGCAAATCCTCCAAAAATGCCGCGTATACCAGATCCCAACACACCACCTGTTCATCGAGTTCAAGAATGGACTACGAAAAGGACTCACGCCTGCTGTTCTACATCGCCCTGGAAGGTGTTATGCGACGAGGCGGATCCACGAATGACAGGGCAAGCCGTGTTACGATAGACAGGGACACTTTCGAGATGGGAGTGGACTTCGTCTACCTCGGGTCCTTATTAATTGAAGACAACAACGTTAGCCATGAAATACGATTGCGCATCATCAGTGGAAGTCGGGTCTACTACCATGGGCTCCCAAAGAATCTGCGGTCGAAAAAAAAACCCTCGCACCAAATGTACGCTGGTAAATCCGGTAGTGCTCTCCGAACACGAGACCTGAACTATGTGTTATGAAGCGGATATGCAAGCATTCGAAGTGTTTGAACGTCGGATGCTTAGGGCCATCTTTGGTGGTGAGCAGGAGAACAATGTGTGGAGGTGAAGGATGGAACCACGAGCTCGCTGCACTCAACAGCGAACCTAGCATCCGGAAGGATACGGTGGACAGGGCATGTTGTGAGAATGATGGACAATAACCCTGCAAAACTGGTTTTAGAAAGGGATCCAAAGTCTAATAAATAATCAAAGCTGTCTCTGTTTCCTTTCAATATTTTAAGTTATTGCTTTGAACGAATTGTAACAGATTGCAGAAAATCCGCCACTGATTGGGACATACCACTGACGCCGTGTGAATTAAATTGACTTTTCCCTCCACCTATCTAAAACTAGACAATCAAAAACCGAATAGGAACCAATCAAATCTCATCTCAAAATTTAATCCGTGGAATTGTGTTCTCCGTTCCGTTTATGGTGTTCCACGCCATCCCCGTGGCTGCTGTCAGTCTAAATGGGATTCGAATGCCCATTTGGTGAGCTTGGTCACGTCTGATAAAAATTCAGGTGGGCACAAACAGCGAAGTCATCCTCGTTCATTCGGTATCTGTCGTTCAAATCGCATAGACGCAGTGAATTTTCGATTTGCAACACGCACGAATAACCGAAAAAAAAAATCAAACGCGAGAACCACTTCCACATCCAGCCACCTGCAGGGAATTGACCTTTTCTCGTAGAACACGTCGGACCGCGGGCCTCATCGACCGTTCGGTTGCCGGGTTTTCCCACTTGATATTCCGATTTGCCACATAGAAGATATACCAACACACTTTGACGCTATCTGGCCATGACGGACAGCAAAATGCTCACAGAGAATCGGCAAAATATTCCAATTGTTTTTGTGCACCTTTTCCTTTCAGTCAGTCGCGAGATGGCCCATGCAAGCCGCCGTGCCGAGTTTTGGTGTCCTTCCAGGCAGAAACCGACGGACTCGAACGGTCACCCGTGTTGCAGCGGAATGAGCTAGCCGCAGACCCATTTGGGATTCAACCGGACACGCGGAGCAGTTTATCTATATTTAGAATTTCATTAAAATTTAAATATTTTGAGCGTGCGAGTATGGAAATTTGATTTAACGCTCGTATTACCAATTTTATGGTAACGGACTGTGATCGAGTTGGGAACGCTTTGGACTTTTCACGCTGGAAAAGACATATGGTCAGTTGCCTTCCTTGACATGGATGGTTACCGTGCTGCTATACAGCAAGCCTATGCTGACGGTATCCGGATTCGATTCCCGGCTCATTTCAGAATGTTTTGTGGTATGTCCACCGAGTTTTCAGAACAATGAGATCGCCGATCCTGTCATACAAACTTTGCAGGGTTGTCTTTCGGAATTCTTGCAACTTGCCCTGCCCACAATAGCCGTCCAGCTTTGGTCATTCTAAATTCAATTGCATTACTTATAGAAAGTTGACCAGATTCGAAATCCGACGAAGTCCGAATCGTAGAAAACGAGGCCACGAAATGTCAAAGATTTGTAAAATTCTGTGCTTGGCACACTATTCTAAGCAACTAACTCTTATTAGCACAGCAGATAGTTGTTCTGACAAGCATTTTCGGAATATTGTACAGATATCGCCCTGCTGGCGGAACTATACCACATTCCCATCGATAACCGGATAAGGTCAAATTAAGGGCGATCTGTAGAAATGGTCAGTTTCCAGTCCGAGAATTCGTTTCCCCGTTGTAGGCTGCAAAACGGTGAGTCGATAAGGAAAGCGTTCAACATAGCTCTGGTCCACACAAGTTCCTACCTTATGCTTCCACGGGTCAAGCGATGACAAAGACCGCCAGCTAATTCGTTAATGATATTGATATATTGATATTATAGCTCCCAAATTTGAGACGATGGCGGAAACGTACACCCGACTAAAGAAAGAAGCCAGGCGAATCGGATTAGGCACCAATGTGTCGACGACAAAGTACATCATGGCAAAGGGCTCCAGGGATGAAAAACCGCGCCCACCACCCCGAATTTCTATCGACGGCGATGAAATCGAGGCGGTTGACGATTTCGTGTACACTGAAGTTTTTTTTTACGACGGTATTGGTCCCGCGTAAAAAAAAAACCGCGTTATTTCAAGACCCGTCGTAAAAAAAACCGCGTTATTTCAAAAAACGTCGTAAAAAAAGTCAAGTCACGTTAGATGTGGTGCTGACTATTTTACGCGTGTTTTTGAAAAAACGTGGATTTTTTTACGACGGGTCTTGAAATAACGCGGTTTTTTTAGGACGGACCGCGTAAAAAAAACCGCGTAAAAAAAAACCGCGTAAAAAAAATCTTCAGTGTACTTGGGCCGACAACGAAACCAGCACAGAAATTCAGAGACACTTTGTGGCAGGAAATCGAGCTTACTTTGGACTCCGTGGAACTCCGCAATCGAACATAATTCGCCGTCACACAAAGTTTACTATCTACAAAACGAAGATTAGACCGTCCTCTATGGGCGCGAAGCATGGGCTCTACATGCAGAGGACCAACGCGTCTCAAATGGAAGGTGTTGCGTTCCATCTACAGCGGAGTGGAGTGCAGATGGAATACGGCACTTGGAGAAGGCGAATGAACCACGAACTGCATCAGCTGCTGAAAGAACCAACCATCGTCCACACCGCGAAAATCGGGAGGCTATGGTGGGTGCGTAACGACCAAGTGGAGGACGATTTGTAGACCCTTCGCAGAGTGCAGAACTGGAGACACACAGCCATGGACCGAGTTAAATTGAGACGACTCCTAAATGCATACAGCAGTGGACATTAAAGCCTTAGTCTGACCAGTGAGGTAAGGTATGTAACCAGGGTCGCCAGGTCAATTTTTGACAATTCTGGATGATTTAGGAAGTTTTGTCTGGAAAAGTCTGGATCGTGTAAAAAACCCTACAAATTCCGGGAAAAACCTTACAAATCCCGAAAACAAATGTCTGGATCTTCCAGATTTTTGCAAAATGAGACCTCAAAAATCTGGATAAATCTGGAAGGTTGGCAACGCTGTATGTAACATTGTATGTACCGTTATGCCCTTCCCAGGTAACCGATTGACCAGGTGTTGGATTCGCTAAGCAACACGGGTTTGAGTCCTGAGGAGATTTCAAAGCCTGGGCGGTCGAATGGGGCAGCCGTTTATCTAACCCAAGGCTCTGCTCTTAAGGTCGTACCTTGGGCATCGTTTGCATTTGCATTCCAGCTGCGCGTATTATGCGTCTTTGTCATCATTAGTCCTGTCTCCTGTCGAAGTAAGTGTGCGTGTGTACGTTGATTATGCTGATGTTGAAGAATCGACCCTTTATTCTCAATCTGCGCCTCTGCTTATCGTCCATCAAAGCTGATCTTAGTTCACCTCCTGAAGCGCTGCGATTCCGAATCCGCGGTATGAGGTTGTTCATTTATTACGTATGGGAATTTTCACGTTTTTCAACACTCCTTTTCCCTTTGGTTTCAAGTTTTGGGAACCCACAATTAAAACTACAACTAGTAATAAAGTAAACTTCAAAATCAGTGATCGTGTCCTTAATCCTTTAGTAGTAACGATGTTGAGCGATGTTATATTTTGTCCACAATACCAGCTTGGTAGAGTCGTCTGGATCGTTAGTGATAAATGTGCTCTACGGTGATCAGGATAAAACAAGCTCACAAACTGAATCGACAACACACCAGCATAAAAGTGAAATGCTATGTTTCCCTTTTATGCGCCCATAAAAATGTCCCAAAGAATCTATATGATAACGGTAACAATTTCATTGCCTCCACAAAGTCGTTACGCTGATGTTTTAAAAGCAAGCCGAGCAACATGACGGAAGCGCAATTCCTCTGTCGCTCAACGCCGCGCCAATTTCAATTTTAACTCCGTTCGTTTTTTACGACTCGACAACGTCTTAACAGCATAATTTATAATTGTCTTAATGTTTAATTAACGGAAGCCAAACAATGATAAAGGGATAAGCTGTGGAGAGTGGATTTTTTTTTTGCAATTCCATGTTTCTCCTCTCAGGGATTGCAACCCGAAATTTGTCTCACTGTGAACCAAGAGGACCCTTACCCCTTGTACTTTTCATGGAAACAAGAGCTTTAAAGTTAAGTTATGATAAAAACTACGGAAAAGATCATTAGTGTGCTTCGTGTTTTACGGACGGATGCCCCACTGCTGGTGAACAGTTGGTACCTACAGCACAGACCGGGAGGGACCGGGTTCGTCTCGGACGAACAATGATGCTCACAAAGTAACTAACCAGCTGCACTCTCAAAGGGCATATGGAATGTGTTTTCCCATGGATTTTGTAGCCGGAAAATAAAATGTGACTTGGCACAAGTTTTACAGCACTCACTCCGGTTATAATCTTTGGCTCGCTGTTCTTCCGGTTGCTGTGGCTGTGGTGTATAATCTAGTTGACCTTAAGCTCGGTCACTTTGCCTTAAAATTGGTGTCTTGGTTTGGTCTGGTTGGATTTATTGTGAATTGATATGGGGGCTCATAAAGCTGAAGGAAATGGAAGTTAAATCATCAACTGTATTCATGTTGCAAAGTTAAGTTGCGCTTCCTGGCATACACCGTAGAGCTATTGGACATCATACGGGGCAGTGCCACTATACCTGTGGAGGCGTAATCAACGTGGCTGACGAAGGTATAAGCTTATCGCCCAAGTGTTTGACGGAACGCTTCGAAGTGATAGTGCAATCGTCTACACTGATCACGGCCTGCTGCTCCGACTTCCGGTTGTCAACTCAGTTTTGTGGTGAGCCAGCTCCAGTTTTCTGGATCTCATCCACGCCTCTACAAGCCAATAGCCGCCCAACTGGCACTATTGAACACGTTCCTTCCATCCAGAGTCACTACTGCACAGTAGTGAATCCCCTTCTTCTTATACTGGAGCGCTATCTTGGCGGTTTTCGTAACCAACTGGATAGTGTCTACGGCCGACCTCCGCTTCCGGAAGCCGCACTAGCTAATCGAGATATCATTTACACCCTCGGCGTGCCTCAATATTC
This sequence comes from Aedes albopictus, assembly GCF_035046485.1. Lineage (NCBI taxonomy): Eukaryota > Metazoa > Arthropoda > Insecta > Diptera > Culicidae > Aedes > Aedes albopictus. The sequence goes on from NC_085137.1 coordinate 300,017,265, forward strand.
TTTTGAGAATGAACTTTTCGAGCACCTTCCCCGCCGTTTCAATCCAGCATATTGGTCTGTACGCCGAGGGGTTCCGGATGGTTTTTCTGCCTTTGGCACTTTAAAACCTCTGGGAAAACTCTCTAGTCTAGGCATTTCTGCATAGCAGACCTGAACATCTCGGGAGCCTCTGCCGTAGGCAGGTTCATCCCGAGAAGGGTTGGCACTTATAAATATGTTAACTGCACCGAATACAAGCTGGTTGGAAACAATTCAGCAACAACTTTGTTAGCTTTATTGTAGATGATTTTTGTGTACTTTGGATTAAATATTATAGAATTTCTTAATCGAAAACGTCAAATCAATATAACCAAAATCTTGGCTAAATCAATATTTCCCCGATAGAATATTTTCAAACTTTCCTCTTTTACAATATAACCGAAATTCTGAGATTCTATGGTGAAAAATCCGAGGTACAAGAAGGTTCAATAATAATCAAAATGTTGACACCGTGCGCCTACCGATGCTGTCGAATACAAGGCAAAGACAAATTTCACAGCCAACTGAATGCTGATGTGGGTAAGATTCCAAAAGGTGGCATCAAAATTATCATGGAAACCTTCAACGCGTTTGAAGGTTTGCTCCGACAAATCGGATTATGAGCACGTCATGAGACGCAATGGCCTCGGAGAAATGACCGAACAAACCCGAGCAGAGCAGAAAAACTCAATAATAGCATATTATGATATGGAGATCAAAAAGTGATATTTGTTTGTTTGAGATAAGAGGTAAAAGTACTGAAAATAATATCTAAAATTTACTCCTAGGAATATGACTCATTATAGCACATTTAGCTCTTGGTAAGATCTAACCAATAGCAGTGAGCTATTTGATTGATCTTCAAATATCAAGTTTTGCTATTGGTTAGATGTTTAAATGTTGCTATTGTTTTCAGTACTTTTACCTCTTATCTCAATCAAACCAATATCACATTTTGATCGTCAGTACTTGACCTCTACCCGGGAAGAGAGCAGTTTGCCGAATTTTGAGGCAACAACGAAATCGTGATTTCAGCTGAAAATAGAGAAATAACCCTCTTGGTATGCATGACAAACGTAGCGGTGGCATTATGTATATTGCACATTCAAAAAATCGGGCGTCGATTCAACTGGAAGACGCTGTTCTGTGGTAAAAAGATCCTTCGCCGAGAAGCTGGAGAACCACGAAGCAAATAATCCGAAAGATGGCAGCGTAGAAGATCAATAGAGCGCCACCAAGAATGCATTCATCGCCACCGGTGAGTATAATTTGAGTGATCTATGCACTCAGGGAAAGGAGTGGATCACAGATGACTCATGGAGCAAGATAGGAGTGCTGGAACGACAAAGTAGTGATAGAACGAAAGGAAACACAAGGCGCAAAAACCGTAGTCCATCAGCACTTTTAGGCTCTCGAGAAGAATGTGAAACGCTCATGTAGACGGGACAGAAGAGTGTGGGCAGACTCCCCAGCCGACGAAGGCGAGAAAGCAGTAACTAACGGTGTCACTGGCGTAGCCGGGAGGAGGGGGGGGGGGGGTATTTTAGGGTTAGGGAATTGCATTTATTAAGATTTTTAACACTAAAAAGCTGTAACTTTTATGACACTTATGACTATGAGTAAGTTTGCGTTTCAATCGATTTAGGGGAGTAAATCGAAAATGCTTCTAATGTTGTTCTTAGCTTTCCAAAAAATTTTCCTAACCATGATGAACCTTCTTCCGCTTTCTTTACCCAAATTACGGTCGTTCTCAGGTTTTATATAGTTTTTGATATTTAGTTAGGATTTTTATCTAATTTTCATCTTCCTAAGCACCGATCAATAATGATTGAGTTTATTCTTGCACCTAATACTTCATTGCCAATTTGGTATCACTTGCTAATTTATAAGTAAGCTTTCATATCACGTAAAAATATATTGTGAAAGAACTATCATTTCCTTAAAATATTAAGATTGAATAATTGCCTCTCGAATTCTGTTTCCGTCTTGCCCAAGTCTATTCCGGGCGAAACCTGAATTGAATTCCGGGCACACTTTCTACGTGACGCTATGGTACATAGGATGGTCAAAAATTATGATTTTGACCGTAGGTGTTTATTCGAAAAGTCGATCGAATTCTTCGCAACGCAAATCAAATCATGTTTTCAAAGTATGATTGAACGGAAAGCTTTTAAAATGAGGTGAACGTGTCTTGAGAATAACGACCAAAACATTTCAATTAATATTTTTGCCCACCAGATCATTATACGCCAACACAGTGCAACGCGGAAATCATTCTCTGTAGTTGTGCAAAATGATGTTCCGTATACAGAAATCCACGCACACTTTTGCTTGCATCCTCCCTAGACGAGGAAAGCTTTTGTTTACATTTTACCGACGGGAAAAAAAAAAGATTTATTTGAATTATTGAACAGCATTTCTGTTGCAGCAAAATCCAACTTTGAAGTGCTACAAAGCTTTTTTGGAGTGTGAATTGAAGGTTGGTTCAACAAGTGCATCACAAGTGAAATTTTACGCAATTATTCGTTTTCCAGTGCTAAGGAGGGTGGTTAACGATATTCTACATATTTTTGCTTCCATCTAATGAGGCATCGGCAAAGATAAGTAAGAATATCTCTAATGATTTCATATATTTCTTCTGAGGAGACAAATATTAGAGCATGCAACGAAACAAACGTTTACCCTACTTACAGCCTTTAAACATGGTATGATTGGTTCACTGGTAGATGTTTCTTTACCTCTAACTATACAATTGAATTCCAGGGCATACCAAAGATCACAGAAACTATTTGAAAGTCTCACGATGTAAAATAAGCCCAGGCAGGAATTCATGGCTTTTAATTTCCTAACATTGCTACTGAGAGCTTATCACGGTGTCACAGCTTCGCTTGAAAACCAAAATACCAGCGAGCAGCAGACAATACTAATTAGCGCAACAGAAATTGCTCCAGTCCCGAACAGCTGCAGCATAGGTTTGCAAGTGCAACACATTTTGCCTGCTGAGCTCACAGTGCAAACGAGTGAAAATATTCACTTTCGCATAGGTACCTTCATATGCACCAACTCACTGTGTGGAACGATACTCCGTACTGGATCATATGTGGTCACGAGAACTGTGCTGTGTTCTGCTCCAAAGGCAATGTGCGATAGCACACAGTCAACTCAACTGACTGGCTTGTTTCTGGGACCTGCAAAAAGCAAACCAGAGAGTGCGGCTGTGTCTAATAATTGTTTTACGCGGTTTTAATGCTATTCCACCATTTGAATAAATATAATTGCGCAACTGGGCGTTCTTCTCGGGCTGTACCGCCGGCCGAGGTCTAGAATCATCACAGAGACCCAAGCAACCAAGTCGAGTGGCCTCAGCGCCGCAACCGATAGCCACCCGTGGTTTACGGGGTGGCAGGATTCGCACAAATCCTTCGGTGGGTTTTTGCTGCAGGAATCCTGTTTTTGTCATAGAGAGCACGAGGTTTGGTGCCAGTTCGTACCATGTCACTGCAAACCCAAAAACCGGACTGAAACGTGCACATCCTAATCGACGGTTTTGGTTTATAACCGGTGGTGGCGGTGTTAGAGGCCACCTATGCAGCATATCGCGTTACGCAGCTCTGTTTTTAGAACGTGTGTGCCGGAGAATAAGATGTTCTTTGAGCTCAAGCAAATAAACATAATTTGAGTAAGTAAAAAGAAAATCGTGTTAAGTACTGTTCCTTTAAATTCCACTAAGAATTTTCATCCTTTGACAGATACGTATTTCGACCTCAACTGTAAGGTCGTTTTCAGTGTCTTGAACTTGACTCGAATTTTAGTCGTTTTTGTGGCTATATATCTGCACTTTAGGTAAACTTTTGTCTCGCATAAGTGTTCTCTTATAACTTCGACAGATAATTATTATGAGCTCTGTTTGACGGTTGATATTATTTTTATTAGTACACAGGCAAGAAGATAAGATATATGTCCGGCAATTCATGACCTGTAACGAGATCCGCAATTTTTCTTTAACGGTAGTAATCTCGGGTTGATTGGCAATATTCGTTTTCAATTTTTAGTTTGATTTTCACAAGACAGAGGACGCTAAAAACGTCTTTACACATATGACCAAATCTCAACTGTTACGAAATTATTGAACTTTTCATGTGTTGGACTACGCTTGCCTCAAACTGGCTATAACTTGAAAATGGTCTAACTTTTCGCAGTCGTTTCATTAATAATTTGTCTCGATTGGTTAACGACATCAGTGTGAAAATGTAAACCGCCGCCGTCAGGAAATCACCCATTATGGTTGACCGGGACAACGTGCCCACTTGCGTCTTACATCCAACATCCAAGAAAAGTTTATGGGAATGTACAATGCTCCTCTGAAGAGAGAGACAGCGAGGATTGGCTTGACGATTAACTCTACCAAGACGTACCACGTACCAAGAAGTACATGATAGCGGCTAGAGACAGAAGCACGCCTAGTGATGTTAGTGCTGAGGTAGTGATTGATGGGGAAGTGTTTGAAATTGTTGAAGAATTTGTTTATCTTGGAACACTTGTGACATGTGACAATGACGTTTCCCGTGAAGTAAAAAGGCGCATTGCAGCTGCGAATAGGGCCTTTTACGGATTGCGTAGCCAGCTTAGGTCCCGTAACGTGCAAACACAAACAAAATTCACTCTGTATAGGACGCTGATTCTTCCGGTTGCCCTCTACGGTCACGAAGCGTGGACGTTAAAGGAGGTAGACCGAAAAGGTTTTGGAGTTTTTGAGCGCAAAGTGCTGCGGACAATTATCGAAGGGAAACAAGAAAAAGGAGTGTGACGCAGACGCATGAATCACGAGATGTACCAAGTGTACGAAGATGCGAATATTGTGAAACGTATAAAATACGGCAGACTTCAGTGGGCTGGATAAGTAGTGCGAATGTCGAAAGAAAGAATAGCGAAAACAATATTCAGCAGAGAACCCGGTAGAGGTAGGCGACTTCGTGGGCGGCCGCGAACTCGCTGGCTGCACGCGGCTGAAGAAGATCTACGATCCCTACACGTTCGGGGAAACTTGAGGAACATCGCCCAAGACCGACGAAGATGGTGCTCTACTATACGCTCGGCGTAGGAGTAAAATTACTTTGTAGCCAACAAGGTATCAAGGTAAGGTAGGTACAATGTTATCAATAAAGTAAGAGGAGTTACGGGGTCTCCAGTTAGCCTAGTGGTTAAGGCTATGGATCGCCAATCCGGAGACGGCGGATTCGATTCCCGTGCCGGTCGGGAAAATTTTCTCGACACCCTGGACATAGCGTATCATTGTACTTGCCTCACAATATACAAATTCATGCAATGGCAGGCAAAGATAGCCCTTCAATTAATAACTGTGGAAGTGCTCAAAGAAGTTGAATGTTTGTAACGCATTACGTGTAACACGTAACGCACTATGTGTCATAAACTACTAGCAGACCACACTAAAATTTATAAAAATGTGTCATATAATAGGGGGATTAGGGGCATAATGGACACCCTAAGCAAATGAGTACGTTAGGCCTGTATAACAGATTAAAACTTAACATATTATCAGTTCACTTACAACTTTAACTTATTTCCTACGTATTTTAATCATTTACACTAGGTAGAATGTCTTTATTGTGAAGAAATAATGAATTGTAAACCGTGTGTTTTTAAGGGCTGGCAGGAAAGGTACGGGGCGAAATGGACACCCATCGGGGCATAATGGATACCCCTACATATTTAATGCTGATTCTTTGGTCACATCGACCAGTTAAGTGATTTGCCTACGGAGATCAATACCACAGATATAATACTCCATCTTAGACGAGTTTATATAACATCAAAGTTAATTAAATAAACTTTAGGCTAAAATAATCGAATTGATTTTTTCCAGACTATCTAAAACGCCTAACAATATGCAATGCGCGTACATCCGTTCGTATTTGCCAGTGTTCATTTCGCCCCGAATCGACTACAACATTAGAATTGCTATTTTAAGTAAATTCTGATCAAACATAAAATACTTCATCCATTGCTAAATCTCCGTTTACATGTAGATAAGGTAACAATTCACTTGTTTTTATGGTGGACATACTCCAACACTCGTAATACCTTATTCAATGTTGCTTCGAAATTATAAGAATTTCACCATGTGCAAAACATATTTTAATTTCAATGATATTTTGGTTATTTTGGAGGAATATAAATGGTAGTTGTGAAAAATAGAACCATGACTTGTTCCTTTACACTTATGCATTGAAAGTTTAACATAAAAGTCAACGGTTTCAGCGAAAACAGGGGTGTCCATTTCGCCCCGGGTGTCCATTATGCCCCTAACCCCCCTATAGATTGTTTATTAAAACTTAGATCTAAACGTTAATGGAACGAATTGACCTCGACTTTTTTTCTGCACCGGTGTTTCAGCGTGGTCAATATGGAGTGAAAACTGTAGGCACCCACAGTGGCACTTCAACTTTGACGATTTCTGTGGCCCAAACATTTCAAATTTTGACCACAACATTTCCTATATTTACTGACGCTGCAGTGAAATTTTTTGAAGCTACTTAAATTTTTCACTGAAATACGAATTTTTCAATAAAGTATGTCCAGAAATGGATTTTTTCATATAAGTTGTTATAACTCAGAATATATAATTTCTATCAATTTGAAATTTTGTCCATAAAATACATTACAAGTTTTCTACTGTTAATCTATTTTGATCACCTGACGAACTACATGGAGATGCTGTGCGATTGCATACTTGGAGGCGTATTCTGTGGGTCTGGCGATATTTCCTCGAATTTAGCAAAAACTGTAGGTAATAGTTATCAAAATAGATGCCTGTTGAGCTGATAAATTAGATTATTTGTAAGAAAATATTAGTTAATTGATGCTACTTCCATGATTTAGCAGTATTTATGGCTAAACATTGAGATAATTGCCCTGTCCAAATTATATATACCTGAGGGTGTCCAAAGCATATATTCGGTGTCCAAAATGCAATTCTAACAGGCGATTGGAAATTGTAATTTTCTCAGCTTAAAATGCTTTCGTTAAGGTTTTTGTCACCAGGATCGCAAAGTACAATCATATTATAAGCGTATTAGTAACTTTGCAAAATAATCAACTGCTTTCTAAGGAAGCCAGGGGAAGATTTTTCCAACGTTGTTCTCAGCCTGTCCAAAATACATGAATTACCCTAATGGTTGTATTTCAGAAGAGGTGCTACTATCTAACGAGACTGGATAAAACAAAGAGGAGAAACGTCAAAATTGGAACAGTCGATCTAGTGTCATCCCCATAGTTTCAATCGAGCAGGAGACCTGTCAAAACGACAAGGATTCCCCACTTTGGTATACTCGAGACACTTTACTACTAGCATGTCATGGCTCAAAATATGCTTGAGCTTGAATCGTTGGGGGATAAAAATATGATGCTCATATTACTAAAACGTTTCAACAACAGTTCCAATCCAATTTCAATTATAATTTCTGATAACCATTTGTTATCGCGAAGGTTTTCATAATCTGCAATTGTTAACATAAATGATTGTGTGCATTTATCTGATCGCCATAACACGTTCAGTTGGACATTCTTGTTAAATGAATAATAATATTGAGGTATATTAATTGCCATATTATCGAAAAATAGGCCTTCGCGCTTCAAGGTTACTCCCGCAACGGAAATATCTCTAATTGAAGAACGTTCTTTGTAAAAAGGCATCGATTTTTGCAGTAAAGATTGTGGGGTTGAGCGTGTGGGTAGTTTTACACCAATTACCTATATCCAAATTATTTGAATCAATCTAAGTTGCTAGGTGAATTTCTTGTGCAATTTCTTAACATTTATCTGGAAAACATAGATGCCTGTTAAATGAAGACATTTGATTATTTGCAAGAAAATATTTGTTAATTGTTACCACTTCCATGATTTAACAGTATTCATGGCTTAACATTGATATAATGGCCCTGTCCAAATTATATATTCCTGAGGGTGTCTAAAATGCAATTCTAACAGGCGATTGAAAATGGTGACTTTCTCATCTTAAAATGATTTCGTTAAGGTTTTGTCGCCATGGACACAAAGTTCAGTCATATTTTAAGCGTATTGGTAACTTTACAAAATAACAATGGGTAATTCTCGCTGAGACCGGCCCACTATTTACACCTTGTCTTCAAAAATGTTTAAGGTGCCGATTTTCTGAAAGCCCTCGCCTAAAAAGTAAGAAAAATGCATTTGGTTACTCAAATTGATGGACCCCCCGTTAGTTAGAGCCACAACAATTTTTGCAGACCCCTCGATTTTGGTCAAATGGTGGCTCACTAAAACCGTTATAACTCGAAAGTTTCACCAAAAACCACCTCAAAACGAAATGTTGTTTAAAAGAGCAGAGATAGAGCTACTATTTACAATAATAAAAAGTTGGGTCGGCCATATTGATTTTGGCCGCCATCTTGGATTTTATACAAAAACATTTTTTTCACCATGAGGGCAACCACCGATTTTCGAAATTTTTGCATCAATTGAAAGCTGGGACATTTATACATAACATATCATAAAATTAGAGATGTCTTTTTCTTCTTTCAAAACTTATCTGCCGTTTCGTAAATCATGCCACTTTTGCGCACTGGGCCCGGTGCCGACCGTTTACATAAATGTTCGCAGTGTTAACGAACAAGAATTAAAATTCTGAACCCACTAATGGAAAGTTGAAGGTTTAAGCTTTTCAAAACACTAAAAAAGTTATAAAAACAATGCCCGCATCATTGAGAAACAGTCAAAAACGGAAACGAACCTCTGATTTGGCCAAATTTTGCGGCACGCGCCTTTGTGTATACATGCAGGCGTAAACTCGGATGCTGTTGCATGTCTTTGCCGGTGCGCATGGAAATGTATGGAGAAAACGTGGCTCAATTTACAAAACTGTAGATAACTTTTAAAAGAAGAAAAAGACATCTCTAATTTTTTGATATGTTATGTATAAATGTCCCAGCTTTCAATTGATGCAAAAATTTTGAAAATCGGTGGTTGCCCTCATGGTGAAAAAAATGTTTTTGTATAAAATCCAAGATGGCGACCAAAATCAATATGGCCGACCCAACTTTTTATTATTGTAAATAGTAGCTCTATCTCTCCTTTTTTCAACAACATTTCGTTTTGAGGTGGTTTTCGGTGAATTTTTCGAGTTATAACGGTTTTAGTGAGCCACCATTTGACCAAAATCGAGGGGTCTGCAAAAATTGTTGTGGCTCTAACTAACGGGGGGTCCATCAATTTGAGTAACCAAATGCATTTTTCTTACCTTTTAGGCGAGGGCTTTCAGAAAATCGGCACCTTAAACATTTTTGAAGACAAGGTGTAAATAGTGGGCCGGTCTCAGCGAGAATTACCCAATATCAATTGGTTTCTGAGGAAATTTAAGTGCCAATTTTTCCAACGTTGTAACCAGCCCAGCCAAAATACATTAATGTGCTGTTGTAGGGCTTTTCGGGACTAATTGTAAATTGACCGAGGGCTTGCTATTGTGATTTTACATTGAAAGAGCAAAAGTATTTAGCACCGATAACATCTTTTTCGTATCGTTATGTACCAAACATTCGTTTAGCTACCTTGTTACGTGGGAGGCCAATGACATTGGAAAGGGTGTCCGTTTTTGCTCTTCTTCCATCTCGATACTGATTTGACAATATGCCTGATTGAGATTGCGTTTTTCAAGTTCCTACCGACTTTGCTTGGTGTTTCTGGCGTTGTCATTTCCTTAAATTCTAACATTGAGCTAGTTTTTGTTGTAGGTATTTCAATCTTAGTGGTAGGCAGAAAGGAATCATGTTCAAACTCGGCGAATTTCTCTAAAATGTGCTCCATGATGACCGCAGTGTATTCATCGAATAGCATTTTCTGTTTTGATGCACTTTTCTCATAGCGTAAAGTAAATGCGAGGACGCTATGGTCTAATGTTTTAACAAGTACGTAGATTCAAACAGTCATGTGCCCTATGCGATTCTCCATCCTTTTCAAAAATTTCCTTAGAATGTCAAATGAACAATTAACATTGGTATTTTAAATTACTATTTGGCACAACATGTTTTAAGTTTAACGGAAAAAATAGAAGAAAATGCTGTATCATGTGATTCTAAAATTGGGCCTTTGGATTTGCTTTTAAAAAAAAATCATCAAGTTTCTGAATAGTAGCAACAGTTTGTTGTACGTTTTTGAGTGAATCATATGGACGAACAACACATTCACTAATTCACTCAGTCATGGATTCTGTATGTAATGCTTTTTGTCCCGATGAATTAATTTGCACAAGTGAACAGAGCATGATTGAATTAATGCCATTACATCATCAACTTCACACTTCACCTAGCATACCAAATCATAAGTCTTTGGTAGATCCTCCCATATGGTCATATGATTGTTGAATTCCTTGTCGGTCATTCTTTGTCGGTAACCGATGAGAGGTTTCAAATTCGACTGTAATGTTCCATAGAAATAAGCGTAGAGATATTGTTAAACGGTCTTTTGTGATGAGAGTTGCAAATGCGACAATAGTTGCTTAACAACAACTGTCTCTTTGACCCAACCTTCATGAGACAAACGAGACTGAATAACATGCGCTGTAGTTTAGCATTAGACACTGGAATAAATTATTTGGCTTTCTCGAGAATTATCGTCTATCGGAAACATTGTGCGTTTACAACTTGTTAAGTTTTGTCTACAAAGTCGGGTTTAATATTTTGCGTCACGTGTTGTACATTTTTTCATTTAGTTTTCGAGTAACTTGGGATGCAATTCGCCGCTTCGCGTTGAAGTCGCCTTCCAGATCTACACGCTGTTTCAGTTTTTCAATTATAAACGCAACTTTTGTTGGTGTTGCGGATTCTGTGACGACTGCTTCCTGGGTACAGATTGCAAGTTTTGCCCCGAACGGATCGCTTCCGAATTTCTTGTTTTGTCCACAGATGATCTGCTAAGCTGCCAATATAAACCGTCCATCTCCTTCGGAGCCAGCATTGCATGCTTGGGGGATGAACATTACAGCTGTAAATATGAAATCATGGAATGTCTGTTTTAATATTGTTAATATTGTGATGCGTACGTCTTTTTATTTCATTATAAATTACACAGATAAAAATAATGAGGTTTACACGTCATGTTAATTTCATTTTAGTCATGTAAACTTAGTGTTCTGATGGTTTACATGATATATCATGTAAATTTGTGTTATATGTCATGTAAATACTCAGAGTCATGCTGAATTACATGACATATAATGGAAGTTTACATGATATTTTATGACTTTTACATGATATGTCATGTAAACTTCTATGATATCCCACGCTCCAATTATGTGCATCATATATCACAGAATTTTACACTCTTTTTTCGATCTGTGTAAGCCACGAACAATTTTTACATTGTTTAAGTCGTTGAGATGGCCTTGTTCGCATATCAACCTAAAAATCCTTTGAAATTGCTCGACATGTGAACACTATTCAGTGAGGTCTTTTAAAATAATGAAACGGACAACTTGATTGTACGATATCTTTTCATCCTTCTTAGACCCATAGGACGTGTATAAGTACTAGTCAGAAAACCGACTTTTGATCCAAAGCCACTAAGAGATTTTTGACAAAGTGTATCTTAGTAAATTTCTCATTCGGGTTCTGTTAGCAGCAAACTAAAGCTACAATATTGTAGTAGGAGGAAATTTAATTTTAATTTGATTCGACCTTTCTTTATCGAAATACAGGGGGTGGCTAAAATGTTTGCGAGAGGCAATTTTTTTTTCTCACTGGAAAAGTTCAAAAAGCTGTAACTTTTCGTAGAATGCATCAAAAATTCTCAAATTTTAAATGATTGTCAAATATGTGCGTCATTCGTACAAATTTGTGCTCAATTGATTGATATTTCGCAAAGCCAAAACGGTTCTTGAAAAACACCGGTCGGTTGACTCACGAGAACCATTTTAGTCGGGCTGCTATCCGACATCCTGATGACGTGACACGCCCACCGTAGCCTCCCGATTTTCGCGGTTGGTTCTCTCAGCAGCTGATGTAGCTTGTGACTCATTCGCCTTCTCCAAGTCCCGTCTTCCATCTGCACTCCGCCGTAGATGGTACGCAACACCTTCCGTTCGAAAACTCCAAGGGCGCGTTGGTCCTCTGCACGTAGGGTCCATTCTTCGTGCCCATAGAGGACTTCCGGTCCAGTCAGCGTATTGTAGATAGTTAATTTCGTGTGACGGCGTAGAGTTATGCAAAGTCCAAAGTAAGGTCGATTTACTGCCACAATGCGTCTCTGAATTTCTCTGCTGGTGTCGTTGTCGGCGATCACCAGTGAGCCACACGAATTATTCAACCGCCTCAATTTCATCACCGTCGATAGAAATTTGGGGTGGCGGGCGCGGCGATTCCTCCCTGGAGCCCTTTGCCATCATGTACTTTGTCTTCGACACATTAATTACTAATCCGATTCGCCTGGCTTCATTCTTTAGTCGGGTGTATGTTTCCGAAATCGTCTAAAATTTACGAGTTATAATATCAATATCATTGCCGGGGCCCGTGGCGTAGTTGGTCACACGTTCGCTTTATATGCGGATGGTCATGGGTTTGATTCCCAGCCCCGGCACTTGCAATTTTTCGTCAGTTACTTTTCCCCCGAGAGCAACTGACACTGACCCTCTTCTGATCCATGGCTCAAACGGACCCGGATACCTGGACATCGGCGAACTGCTACTCATAATGGACCCCCAATCGGACTGGAAAGGAACAACGGCCATTCATCATCATTCTTGTGCTCATCATTCTACTAGGTATAAAGTAGAAAAAGTGAAAGATGCAGAAAGGCAACCAGTTCGATAAAGTAGAATAGAATCTAGGCGCTGTACAAAATGTAAGTGCAGCTGTCAATTGAAATTGCTCACGTAGTGCCCCAGTGGACAATAGAGCTGTAAATTAGGTTAAGTGATTAAGAATAAAAAAAATATCAATATCATCAGCAAAACCATGCAGCTGAACGGACTTCGTGGAAATCGTTCTTTTCGTGTTTATCCCCGCTCTCCTTTTTACACCTTTAAAGTCGACGTTAACAGCAAGCACGAAAGACCATCCCTTTTGCGTAACTCTCTGCGAGATTCGAAGGAACTAGAGAGTGTTCCTGATACTCGAACTACGCACATTACTCGATCCATCGTCGCCTTGATCAATCGTATTAGTTTACCCGGAAATCGATGAACAAGTGATGTGTGGGCACGCTGTATTCGCGGCATTTCTGCAACACCAGGCGCATGGCAAAGATCTGGTCCGTTGTAACGCGTTCACCCATTAGTCCAGCCTGATATTACCCGACAAACTCTCTTGCAATCGGTGATAGACGGCGGCATAAAATTTGAGAGAATTATCTTGTAGACAGCGCTCAGTAGTGTGATCGCGCGAAAGTTCCCACAATCCAACTTGTCGCCCTTTTTGCAGATGGCACACAAAAAACCTTCCATCCATTCCTCCGGTAATACTTCCTCCTCCCAAATCTTGGTAATGGCCCAGTGTAGTGCTCTCATCGTGGTTTTTTCACCGTATTTAGGAAGCTCGCTTGGTAGTTGATCTTCTTCAGCGGCATTGTTGTTTTTACCAGCAAACCTCCTCAATCTCTTGGAGCTGGAAATCTTTCGTCCTGCGCACGTACTCCTAGATCTGTTACCATGCCACCTTCGGTGCTTGCAACGTCGACATTGAGGTGCTCATCGTAATGCTGCCGCCACCTCTCGACCACCTTACGCTCGCTCATGAGAAGATTCCTGTGATTGCCTCGACATATGTCGGCTTGTGACACAAAGCCTCTGCGCGAGCGATTCAGCTTCTCGTAGAACTTCCGTGTGTCCTTAGCGCGGTACAGCTCTTCCATCGCTTCGCGATCTCATTTTTCCTGTTGGCGCTTCTTCATCCGGAAGACTGAGTTCTGTCTGTTCCGCGCCGGTCTATAACGTGCCTTATTCGCCCTCGTACGGTGTCTTGCAACATTCTCGACCATATTCACATTCGCCGTTGTAGCAGTCGTTTCTGTGATTCAGAGTCGCGAAGCCTGGTGCTGCAGCCGAGGTACTACCTATGGCGGATCGGATGTCCCTCCAGGCATTGTCAAGTGTAGTTGCGTCAAGCTGCTCTTCCGTTGGTAGGGACACTGCTAGTTGCTGCGCGTAGTCTTGAGCTCTTCCCAACTAACAATTGCAAGTCACAAACAAGCAAGCTTGCTGAATTATTGCTTAATAATGGTAATGATAGCTGAACTAAAATTATGCTCTACACATTACTGTTTAAATGATTTTTCAAATGAGAAAATAGTCAATGTTCGACTTTCCTCGTCGGTATCAACAATAATGAATTAAAACACTTTTCAAAAGTTTAACAAAAAATTTATTCGACAAGCATTGATTCCTGAACAAAAGAGTTTAACAAAACATTTGTCTGCATCTTATTAAGCTGATGTATCGATAAGCATATGCTCCTGAACAATGTGCTTTTCACTTGTCAAATAAACGCCTTCAACCCGCCATAGTTTGACTCGGAACTTTGTTCAGATTATGGGATAAATCATGGCTAAAACTGTTTAGACAACCAAATTATTAAAGAACCAAAATTTTAAACGAATCACATAAAATAAAACAGAGTAGAAGTTTGTAGTTTAACATTGAGTGCCAAGAGACGTAAAAATTAGGTATTTATTTATTAGTCTGTAACAAGATACCTTGTACCTTGATTATTATATTTTTTAACTTCCGCAGCAGTTCGATTGTACGAGACGCTTGGATCGACGCATATGACATTTCAGTGCTGTCGTGTTTACTGAATATTGTTCCCACAGTCACCTAGATAATCAAACAGCATTCAGAAATCGACACATTTCAAGTATCCCTAAACATCCTCATGTACTTTTTATTGAACATAATATCAAGATTCCATGACAAAAGCATAAATAAAAAAAATTGCTTAACGGATCTTCGACTGAGCATGAGTAGATTACCTGAACAGATGATGTGAATGCAACATGTCCAAGACCATACCGCACCACATATTGTCATACATTTCTAAAGATCGATATTCAATAATAAAAATAAAAACATATTCATATCGCAATTAGTTCGTCTGGAAACAATATCTTCAATAAGGACCAACACTTTTTGGCCGCAATCGATACAAGTTTTCTCACCGTGCGATAAAAATACTGACAGCGAAATCAGAATGGAAAACACGTGTTTTGAGCTGAACAGCTGTTGAAGCATAAGGCGTTGTTCAGTTGATTACCTCGTACTGTGCTAATTCACCACTGCTGAACACAAGTTCAGCAGTGATCATTATTGAGTCATGGGAAGATTATGTTTTGCTTTGGGCACTGCATCTCACCATCTCTAGGATGGCGCAGATAGGAAAGCATGCGGCTGGCAATCGACAGGTCTCGAGTTTTAATCCGGATTTAGGTAATTTTATATGTAATTCTTATTTCATAATAGGTGTTCTCAACATGAGAGCAAATAATTACTCTCGTGAGAGTTCAACATTTTTGCATTTTATTTATTTTTAGTCATTTTTGCCAAAGCTTGATAACAACTTTCTTGTACATTTGTAAAACGCTTTGAACAACAAAAAATTAAGTTGGTGCACAACATGATGCTTTATAATTTCTCCAAATTTGTGTGAACAAAACCCGAACATAGGTTGTACGTGAAAATAATTCAAATGTTATTCAACATTATGCTGAATTAATTCGTCGTAATGGTGCCTGTTAAATGAGTGATTGTTAGTTGGGTTCTACGTTACGCAGCTGGTCGATGTTGAGCCGCGGCGGTCGAAGTCGAAAGGCGTGGTAATAATTGTCGAAAGTTTTGAGCGCATACATACAGCGACTGAGTTGTGATCAGAATCTTTATTCGCACTGCGGTATGTGCGGACGTTGGTTATATCCGAGAAGAATTTACCGCGGATAAGAACGTGATCGATTTGGTTTTCTGTGGTCGGGTGATCTTCAGGTGGCTTTGTGGATATCTTTGCAGGAGAAGAAAGTGCTTCGGACTACCGTACCACGTGAGGCTGCAAAGATTACGCATCGCTGACCGTTATCATTAGATACGGTGTGCAGGCTGTTACGCCCGATTACCGGTCTGTACATTTCCTCCATTCCGCGTAGGTAGTTCATGTCGCCAAAACGATTTTTACGTCACGCAGCGAGCAACCATCCTATGGTTGCACTAACTGCGCAAAGAACGCTTCTTTCTCGTCATCAGGTCTCCCTTCGTGTGAGTAGTGCACGTTGGTGATGCTGTAGTTGAAGAAACGGCCCTTAACTCTAAAAATCCTGTTCCTAGTTCATTAGTGGTGCCACAGTTTTGGTAGAAGGTAGCCGCTCGATGCCCGCTTTTCCGCACTTTCTGTCCAGTCCAACTAAGTTCCTGCAACTCCACACAGAAAAAAATATGTAATTAAAATTCAGCGAGAAATCATGCACATAAAGGGAATGCTAGAGTTAGTGCACTTTTACATGAGATATAATGTAAAATTACATTACCTTCGTGTAAATTTCCGCCAACTGTCACGTAAACCATCATGGACACCAACCGATTACGCGACTATTAACGGAAATTTACACGAAGGTAATGTAATTTTACATTATATCTCATGTAAAAGTGCACTAACTCTAGCATTCCCTTTATGTGCATGACTTTTCGCTGAATTTTACATGAATATTTTTTTCTGTGCATGATGTCGAAGTTACGGGGATGTAATTAGTCGTAGATTATTCTGTCCCATCATGCGAAACCAAGTGACTTGCAATTCCATGTGCCAAGTTTCCAATCGTAGTCCTTATTTCGTCGCGTGGGTTTTTGACGATTGTATCGAGTCGTATTTTCTCCTATATTATTTGCAATGAGGAATTTTACGGGTGGCTTATTGGACCTACGCTAACACTCCTGTCTAGCCGGAGGACCATCGTGCCTGCTCTGTTTAGCGACCACGCTACCACATTGGATCTAGCTGAGCGTGATGCAGCATTGATTACTCAGCCGCTGGATGGCAGAACAGACGTTGTTTGAGCCGCACCCTTGGCCGTACCTCCTTGGTGAACAGACACTCGGGTCGTACCTCCTCAATCTAGCTGAAGTCAGAAGGACAACAGTGTCCAGCTAAGCACACAAGTCTTAGCTGGCGGTCTTTGTCATCGCTTGACGGTTGTGCTACGTTGCCCCGAATGTC
This sequence comes from Aedes albopictus, assembly GCF_035046485.1. NCBI lineage: Eukaryota > Metazoa > Arthropoda > Insecta > Diptera > Culicidae > Aedes > Aedes albopictus. The sequence continues at coordinate 300,034,517 of NC_085137.1, forward strand.
GATTCCCCGAATTACATATTCGACCACCAGTGAAGCGGTCGCATACACGGAGAGATTCTGGTTGCGTGCATCCATAGACAACCGTTATTCACGGATTGTTCTACGACTTTGGCCTGCACTTGGATATTGTTACATTGCGCATTGAAATTGATTCTGTGCTCCACCGGCCTCAATTTCGGGGTCACGTTGTGCTGAATCCTATTTAGGGTGAGCCAGAATAAATAGTCGAGCATGATAAACATAATGAGGGGATAGTTGCATTGGTCACACTAGCTCCTTGCTTACTAGTTACGGCACGATTATACAGTAAAGCATTTTATATCCAAATACGAAATGTGCTACCTTATTTCAGCACATACTACCAGAGATAATTAAATTCCCTTAACAATGGCTATAATTAGCACGATCTTACTGAAGAAAAAAACGCCACTCCGACCACACTCCAAAAAAAAAACGAAAAAAAAGTGTGACTTTTGTAAAACGTGCTCCAATTAGCGACACTCGTTCCCTCAATCCCTCAACGGAAAGTCACTTCTTTCGCTTTCGCGCTGCTGCACTCTTCCAAGTGATATCCACTTGAGGCGCATAGACAATTTCAATAAATAGAATATTTCTCGTCTTCTTACAAAACGTGCAGCAATTGGCGGGACAGAAACGCGACACTCGAAAGATATAAATGTGAAAGAAACCTTTCAATTTTCCTTTCCCGAATATTATTCATTTTTCAAGAGCCACTTTTCACCAAATGACTTGAAGTTGGCAGACAGTCAGAGACCCTCTCGACTCCCTACCGACGATCGGATCGGCTTTTCCACCCGAAAAGAAAATTGAGAGACGTACATCACCATCATCATCTTTTCTCATTGGAAATTGAAGGAATATCAAGCGAGATGGGGAAGATGCTGACAGGTTACTGGAAAACTGGGGAAAACTGCTTCAAATATGGAAGGAAAGAAAAGCTGAAGCAATTCATACCTCTCCTGGTTCCGGCTGCTGCTGCTGCTACAATTATCGTTCTGTTGCCAGAGGAAGAAACGTTCGCTGAATTTAAATAGCCACATCATAATGATATTCTTCCACCCTCTTATTCGCCGGTTTACGATTGGCTTGCCGTTGGTGGACGTTACCAATTGATATGGTTGTGAGGGCAGGGTTGTGCCGTGATATGGCAAACACTGTCCCAATTATATTATATTGGTGATGCACTACAAATATTCTAATGTTAGATATACTTTTTAAATAGGTATTTATTGGACATAACGGTTACAGCTGATTTCCGGAGTAATTCATCCCTGGTTAACACAGTGAATCTACCGTACGTCAAAACACTAAACAAGCTTTTTTTTACTTACATCACAGTGGTAAAAACGATGATGTGATTTCTGAGTCATGACGAATTAAATGATTTTCTATTTCTTAAAGTTTTCCACCACCATTTTCTCATTTGTCTGTTTTAGGTCTTGAGATATCGTTTAAAGTTGTTTACTACAAAGATGTTTAGTTTTTAATACGATATTAATCACAGCTTATGACCACCTTCTCTTACAAATAAAACCACTGTAAACCATTCAAGCGGCAGAGGAATACAGAGAGAGTTCATTATACTTCGGATACTTTGCTGGAGTGCTAATGGATACTGAATGTAAAATGCGAAATCGTCTTTTGTGCCGTGTCGTGCTGGTGCCGTCTTTCCGTCAGCAAATTTCGGAAATCGAGGTGATGGACTTTAAAAGTTCCATACTTAAACAGTGCAGCATGGGTCATTTACGGGACACGGAATAACTTAAAGTAGGCAGCCGTTTCAGTTTTATGGCTCAATTATGTTATGAAAGTTTGCCGCCTTAATTGAGCAATATGCATAGTTCATTTGATGCGGCGGAGGCTGCTGCTGCTGGAATCCTATGCAAACACTCTCCCCGGGGTTCCGACACATGAGGACGTGACTGGTTAGACAGGATACGTGCATGCCTTCTATGCATGCTGTTAATTTCGCCAGCATCAATTATACTGCCGATATATAATGCGTTGTCAACTTAGGCTCGCACTGTATTCTATATATTAAAGATGACCGATGCGAGTTGTGTTTTATGGAAGGCTCTGGTTAAATATTTGGTAGAGTAAAATTATGTTCGTCGCTAGATGAATTTGCTAGATGACAGCAAGCGGCTACCAGCAGCATTAAAAATATATTCTTTATGCTTTTGTCCTGGCGTTCTGAATTTCCAGCTAATTTCATACTTTGAATATATGATAGAGTTTCCTCAGCATGTATGTAACCAGTGCAGTGATTAGTCATAAAACTTAGCCTTACCCATAGAAATGAAAATTTTGTGTTGAGGAAAGGCAGTTAACCTTAAGGTACACCGGGGCAAGTTGAAACGGATTAGCCAAGATGAAACAGCGGGGTAACATGATGTTTTCTAATAATGATATACAATTTGATTGCCATAACCCATAGTTTTTGATTCAAACAATCTTTTAGCGAAGGATAATTTTCAAATTGTATTGAAATCTATTTCAAAACTTCGCGTTTCATCTTGCCCCACCCGTTTTAACTTTCCCCGGTGTGCCTTAAATTATATTCAGAAGCAGAAATGTTAACAGCGATCCTTATCTTACAAGCATTACGTCCCAACTGGTGCAGAGAGTGCTTCTCAGCATACGGTTTTATGATCTCTCCCTTGTTTATTAAGATGACACGAGACACTGTGATGGGCTACAAAATGCAAAGTTGACAACCCGGAGCATCCAACACAGCTCTGAACCTCACAAGTTCTTACCTCATGCTTGCACGGGTCAATCGATGACAAAGACCGCTAGCTAAGAGTTGTTTGCTTAGTTGGTACACGCAGAAAAATAAATTGTAAACAATTAATTAAATTCCAGTTCAAATCGAACGATTTTCCAGTTTACTATAGCGAAAAACTAATTTCTAGTTTTAACTGAACTGTTCCATTGTTTGATAACACAAATATTTTCATTTTTCGAAATTTTTGAATGTTTGTTAGAACAAACAGAAATTTGGTAGTTTCAACATAAAGTAACGGATTGTTTTAAACCACTGCACTTTTGTCACTAACAAAGCCGGAATGTGGTTGTGTTGGTGGCAGCTCGGAAATCTATTTTAGACACTCGGCAAACGGATGGAAAGGAGACCGAATAAAAAAAGGCAAAAGGCGAAACCGACCAATTTTTTTTATGTATACTGTCTTGAGTACCTGCGCGTTATCAAACACGGCCAAAACTGCACTTGGAAGTTGGGGTGATGGATTTGCTACACCTTCCTCGTTGTGGCGATGTTGGGGTAAGAATTTTTAAGATGTGTGAGTACTTCCGGGCCATGTTTGTGGTCCGCATTTTGTTAAAATAAATGATGTTTTTAACGTAATATGGAATGATTAGAATTGGTTGTTTTGATCGATAAACACAGAGTAAGAACAAATAAATATAATTTTGGAATAAGTAAATGCTTAGTTTGAGAATCAACCATGCGTTTTATTGTTTTAAACGAGCCTCATTTTTCTGGGTGCGTTAACAATTAGTCCTACGTCAAGATTGCGGCTATGGCCTCAAGTACACAGGGTCAAATATTTGACAAGAAAAGAACTCAAAAAATAAGTCTAGGAAAGTCTAGGGACTTCCTTGTGGGTAGAATATCTTCATGCCTGTCACATGACATACACATACAAAATGACCATTGGCTGGTGTTCGCAATAGCGAATAAAGGCCCAGCTACAATGGGGAGCGGCACGCGCCGGCGCAGCAGCGCAAAATATTCAGCACATGGTACCCCATATGAACTGCCACAATGAGCAGTTGCGGCAGAAGCGGCATTGTACTAAAATGCCGCAAATATTCAAAATGTTGAAAAATGGCGGCAACTTTTCACAAACCTGCTCAGTTCGATAGCGCTCAGTCGTCACAGCACTGTAGTTGTTCCGTTCGCTGGTTTCAAATTGAAAAATGGAACCTGAGGCTTCCTGCGAATTTGATCTGTCTGATGACAAGATTCTTCAGCTCATCGATCTTGTGCGTAAGCATCCATTCCTATACGACAAAAAGTGCCAAGAGTACCGGAAAGCAACTTCAAAAGATCGGGCCTGGAGTTCGATTGCCAGCATTCTGGCTGCCGGAATCTCAGGTAGATATATTTATATGCGGAAATATCGTCCAAAACCAAAATAAACATATCAATTAGGCTAAATCAATTTCTTTTTGTAAGAATTCCTCGGGAACTCCTGGAGGATTTCTTGGAGGTACTTCTTGAGGAATTAATAAAAAACCTCTAGAAATTTTCAAGGAACTGCTGGAGGAATTTCCGGGGATTTCCTTGAGTAATCTCCGGAGAATTCCTGGAGGAATCTCCGAGGAATTTCTGGAGAAATCTCCGAGGAATTTAGGGAGAAATTCCTGGGGAACACATGGATAAATCCCCAGAAAACTCCTGCGAGGAATCCCCAGGGAACTCTTGGATGAATTCACGTTCAATTCCTAGATAGATTTCCGGCGATCGCCTGGAGGAATCCCCGTTTCTCAATTGTTAGCAATCCCCTATAGCACCGTACCGCATTCGTTCAAACATCTTCCTACAATGGCAATGATGGCTTGCTTTCATCGGTACCTACCCCTACAAGAAGTGAGTTTGGTTAATACGCATAACCCGATACCATTCGCGACTACGAAGGTTGATGAGCCGGGAAACGCTCTTTCTTCCTACGGGGTTTCTTGTGGGAGTATGAGTGAAAAAAAGCAAAAAATCTTCACTTTCTCACAGAAAACCGCAAACAAAATCATCACCTTCGCAATCCCCAATTGACCACTGCTACATGTTGATCTCCACAGTTGTAATTTTATTGTTAATGTAACGGGCGCATGTAACGTAAATACCGGGGTATTCAGCAAAACTATGCTGAAGCTGACCGGTTCGATTCCCTGACGGAATTTTGTATTTTCGTAACTTGATTTAAGAGAAAGCAATATTGTTGCAAAGAAAACTAATTACTTTGGGAAACCTGAGAAGCCTGCTCCGTCCCATTTAGGATGTTACGTCATAAAGAAAAAAAAACCCAAATTAATCCACCTAGTGGTGATAGTGCCTTTCTCGTCAAAGTGTTTCTGAATCCGAATATTTTTATAGAAAAGCAGGCATTTTATCAAAGACATCTTTGAATTGACTTAAAACTTATTGAAAGCATATAGTCCGACGTTATGTTCAGCAGGGCTGATAAATATCACACTTCTCAGTTGACTGCTTGAGCACTTTGTTGAGCACCTTCACTAACACTGGAGGCTGATCAATATCAAGACGGTACTAACAAGCTAAGCTATAACTCTTTACACAATCACAGATCACAAAAAAAAATTCTGAACATTTGGGCTATGTCTTATTGACCGTTGAAAACAAGAGCGATAGGTAGTGAGTATAGTGCGACGTCTGTTTGTATGTGGGTTTAATTTGTAAGATTTTGTTCTCTTACACATATTTATCGCTTGCGTTGATTTTATTTACTTTCGTAGTTCCGGCGAAGCACCGAACGCTGGTTGTGCAACCCTACCGGTAGTCTTTAATGTGGTGTGAGCCTATTTTCTAGTTAACCGTTCCTCGGGTTATTCGGGAGCAGGCCGTTAGGCCGAAGGCCATTAGGCCGAATGCCGTTAGGCCGAAAGGGTCGTTAGGCCGAATATACCACTTTCGGCCTAACGACTCTTTCTTTGACGTTTAAAAGTTGTATTTTTCTATGTAACGTATGATATGATATTATTAACTAGCTGACCCGACGTGGCTAGCCACGTTAGCTAGAAAAAAATGTTTTTTAAATTCCAGTTACACTTCTTCAATGAAACTGTTTTCGAGAACATTCCAGAATCTCTCTTCAGAATGCTTCCCTCTTGAATGTTTAGTAATATCCAGAAAGTTCTCAAAATTTAATGAATTCTGATTTTCCAGAACATTTTTTTTTCTTGAACGTTGACAAACTCCCCGAACATAATCGGCATTAAAAAAATTGTTCCAGAAAATTGTTCCAGAATGTTCCAGAATATTCTAGAGATTTTTTTCTGTTTTCATTTGGAATGCTCAATAGCTTCCAGAAATTTCTCAAACATTTTATGAATTTGGTTGTTCTAGAACCTTCTTAAAAGGTATTTTTCATTATTTCTGGAACGTTCACAAACTCTCAGACACTTTTCGTAAATTTATAAAAGTTTGCAGAAGGTCTTTGTCCAGTTGCTTTTGTCCAGTAACTTCTCAAAAGTTCTAAGACTTTTCATAATCTAGAACATTTTCGTAGATTATTATTCTTCTTTCTGAAACATTCAGTAATCTCTAGAAAGGTCTCGAAATTTAATGAATTTTGGTGTTCCAGAACATTTTAGAAGGCCCTTTACTTCTTTCTTGGACTTTCATTAACTTCCAGAAAGTTCTTGAAATTAAGAATGAAAAGTGCACACAACATTCCAGAAAGTTCTTCTCCTTTCTCTGATTGAAACGTTCAGTAACGCATAGCAAGTTTTCGATATTTGAGGAAGTGTGATATCCAGAATATCTCAGATTATTGTTTTACTGTTGTAACGTTCAGTATCTTTCAGGAGGTTTCTGGAAATTTTATGGATTTTTTATGTTCCAGAACATTCTAGAAGGTTCTTTTTTGGTTCCTTGTTCGTCCCCTAACGTCCATAACCTTTTCCCAATATAATAAAGTTTCATGCTCTAGAACATTCTAGAAGGTTCTTTTCTAAAACGTTTAACAATTTAGAAGTGGTTATTAGAAGCTGAAGTTCTCAGTTAATAACTGAGCTCATAGACACTAAGCTGAGAAGCAGGGTTTGTCCCAGTTGGGACGTTATGCCAAAAAAGGTGTTCCATAATGCTGCAGAAGGTTCTTCTTTTTTCTGAAGCGTCCAGAAACTTCAACGGGATTCTCGAAAATTTAAGAAGTTCCATATTTTAGAGCATTCCAGAACGTTATTTATTTTCTGGATTTTCCAGAAAGTTCTTAGAGTTTTTAGAATATTGATGTTCCAGAACATTCTTCTTATTATTCCTAGAAAGTCAAAAAACATCCAGAATGTTCTCGTACCTTTTAGAAATTTGATACAACTATGGTGAAACATTTCAATGAAACATTTCAAAGCGTGACGAAAGGACAGACAACTCTGGGCTTTTATATATATGATGCTTGGAAACCTTTCAAACATTTGTAAAAAAAAAAGAAAAAATCTTGAGCACTCGTGGAAAGTTCTGGAACAGTTTTTAAAACCTCATCTTCCTTCCTATTTTTTTTTTTTGCTTTTTCTTCTCCTTATTCTTTTTTCTCTAGTTCATACAATGCTATTTCCATCATACCACTAAGCGTGAAATATATCAGTGAAACTTTGCTAAGCGTGACAGGAGGACAGATATACAACTCCGGGTTTTATTTCACGCAGCCCTATTTCGATGCACCCGTTTTTGATATTCTAACATAGGTAAATTAAGAAAAAAATTATCCATCAAGGAGATTCTTGAAACTTCTAGAATTACAATTGAGAATTCTTCTCCTCAGAAGCCAGTGTATCAATAAACATGTGAAACATTTCATTCAGCATTGGACTTATCAGAAGCGCCAGAATTTATTCTATCATGTATATACTTTTTAACCATAGCCAACAGGTGTAGGGTTTTTGTCAATTGAATGGGTGAATGTTCTAGAAATCGAAAACGCCTGAAAGTATACTTCCAAGTACACACCTCGAAAATATAAGAAGTTTGATAGGTACTCCAGAACATTACAGAACGTTATTTTTTGTCTGAAACTTGCAGTAACTTCCGGATAGTTCTCGAAAGGGTTAAGCATTTTGATGTTCCAGAACATTCCAGAATGTTCTTCTTATTATTATATCTAAAAGGTCCAATAACTTCCAGAAAGTTCTCGAAATCTCAAAAGTTTGATATAGCTACGGTGAAACATTTCAATGAAACATTTCAATGAAACATTTCAAAGCGTTACGGACAGACAGACAGACAACGCTGGGATTTTATATATATGATAAAAAAATGTAATAATTCATTTGCCCGGGCTGCCGCGCAACCATTTTCGCAGCCGGGCTGCCATAGCCGCCTCTGCCGGCGGCTGCTGCGCCGGTTGTTGCTGCGCTGGTGGCTGCTGCGGCGGTGGTTGCTGCGCCGGTGACTACTGCGGCGGCAGTGACCGCAGCGGTGGCCGCTGTGGCGGCAGCTGCGACCTCAACGGTGGCCGCTGCGGCTGCCATTGGGGCAGTTGTTTCGGATGTTGATAGTAACTTCGTCCGTCCGACCCTTCGTTCGGCCTTTTGCGGGCCCCGCGCTTCCGGCGGGTATTTCTACCTCCGCGCCCGCCTCCGCTTCCACCTCCGTTTCCACCAAGGTTTCCACTGCACTCACCACCGAAGTAAAAATTGACGTTCATCTTTGCGTCCACGCTTTCACGCACTTCGATCGGAAATGAAACAGAACCGCGGCAGCCCAATGCACGTTCGGCCTAACGACCCTTTCGGCCTAACGACCCTTTCGGCCTAACGACCCTTTCGGCCTAACGACCCTTTCGGCCTAACGACCCTTTCGGCCTAACGGCATTCGGCCTAACGACATTCGGCCTAACGGGGTAGAACCCTGAGACCATTTTCCCGCTTACCATTCATCAAGTTATCGAAAATGCTGTAGTTTGATGTGTCGCATGCATGGGTTTGGAGCGTTTTCATATCTGGCCCCTTCCTGGGGTACCGGCCCGGAACACCTAAATGGCCATAACTCCGGAACGGCTGGACCGATCCGAACCATTTTCAATAGGAAACAATGGGACCAGATTCCGCGTCGAATGAACCGTCGGTCATTAAAATCGGTTGAGGTTTACTGCCAAAAAGTGATGTGAGTTTTTTTGTACACATACACACATACACACATACATACACACACACATACACACACACAGACATCACCTCGATTCGTCAAGCTGAGTTGATTGGTATATGTAACTAGACCCTCCGGGCCTCCGATCAAAACGATCAAATCTGACTATACATGTCAATGGTTGCTACTCCGTTATTGATCTGAGCTGGTACCAATTGCACTGAGATCCAAATGAATAAGGGCTGGGACACTCCACTTATTCTCAAAGTGCAATTCTAGCAGCTCATACATTTTGGATCAATACCGGCGCCGGCCACGTCCTTATAGTCAGTTGGGAAGGGAAAGGAATGTTAGAGTGTGCTGGTTGTTGCTACTAAAGACCGAGAGCACTCTGCGTCCCCACAACTCGCACGGACTGGGGTGTTTGTTAGACGGAAAGGATGGGAGATCTGGGAGTCACCGTTGGGTCGGTGATGCGATCCATGGATAGGGGGTTATTTATAGTGTTCGTAAGGTGATAGATTGTGTGGTGAATGAGGTGAATAAGGTCAAGCGGCCCAGCACGCTTTGATTGCATAACTTGTAGGCGTTATATACACTGTGCTGTGAGTGGAAATTGGAAGGGAGGGAAACGACTTGTTTCCAATTCGTTTCTGGTTCTAGCGATGGCTATGAACATATGAATATACATGAGTTGTATATATAGAGAAGAGAGAGAGAGAGAGAGATAAAGTGGATAGAAAGATACAAAGTAGGATGAAAAGGGACGGACCAGGGATTGAACCCATGACCTTCTGCATACGAATCAGAAGCGGTAGCCACTAGACCACCAAGCCCGTCATGTAACTAGACCCTCCGGGCCTCCTATCAAAAAGTCATTTTTGGAGTGAACATATAGCCTTTCCAGTACACTTGGTGTACGAGAAAGGCAAAAATATTGTTGTACTTACATGAGTGTCATAAAAAAACGACAACCGGTGTTTTACTTTTCCAGGGTGTCTACTCATAACTCAAAATAAAATTCCCTGAGTTTTCCAGGTTTTTCCAGATGAAATTTCAAAAGTTTATAATTCAAAAAATGACTTAAATTTTCTAAAAATTATGAAGGGTGACTTAGGGTATCATCGGCAGGTTTGTTTTCTTCTTCTTGGTTGGGAAGGATTTGATGCCAACTCTCAGTTCAACAGGTTTCAAAAACCCCCTATGACGAAGAGAACAAAACTGCCGAAAATACGTAAGTTCCCCCACTCTTCGAAAATTTCTTTCAAGATTTCTGAGCGTAATTCCTGCAGTTTCTTCCTGGCTTTCCCCAGGATTCTTTTACGAGATATCTGTACGAGTACGCCCCGATATTTCTTGCAAAAGTTTTCCTCCTGAAGATCCATCCAAAACTATTCAAAGTTTCTTCAAGCATGTTATTGGTTGAGCCTCATAGCCATGTGGTTAGAGTCCGGATGGATGAGGGTTCGATTCCCGCTCCGAGCGATGACATTTCTCACGAGAATAGCTTCTTATCCGTAGCCACTCCGTGTTAAGTTTCGTTCAATTGGTACAACTGCCGGCTGAAGCCAGTTTCCCGTAAAAGAATCCCTGCAATAACTTTGGGAGAAATCCCTAAAAGAGTATCCAGAATCTCGGGGCAATTTCTGGTAAAGATTCCGGGAAGAATTTTGGAAATAATGTAAAAAAATCATGGATCACTTCACGAAATCCGGTACAACTACAAGGAACACCCTGGCTCTGAAAGAATGCAAGAGAAGAATTCAATGAGAAATATCAGCAATAACTCCTGTGGAAATCCCAGAAGGCACTCTCAAAAAAAAATCTTAGGAGAAAGTCCAGGGTAAATTAGGAAAAACTGGGAGAGACATCTCCTGACCAATATCGGAAGGAATTTTCTGAGAGAAGTTCCAGGAGATACTCCGAAATAAATCTCAGGTAAAACATAAAAAAAACCTCTTTTAAGAAATTCCTGTAGGAGACCAGGAAGAACATCTTGAAGAAAGCCCAAAGTAATTGTTTAAAGATATCACAGGAAAAAAATGTAAGAAATCTCTTGAGGAACTCTTGCAGTAAATTCGTGAAAACTCCTTCTGAAACCCTTGGAGGAACTTTAGTAGAAACCCCAGGAATAACTCCTTCATCAACTCTGAAAGAAATTCTGGAAAGATCTTCTGGAGAAATCTCAAGAGAAACATCGGAAGGATTTGCGTAAAATTTCCATGAGGAATTTCAAAAGAAATTCCACGATTTATCCCGACAGAAATTCTTATAGAGTATTCGGGATAAATTCTGGTAGAAATCCTACGAAGATTTCTTCAAGCAAAACACTGGAGGAACTCCGGGAAGAAAAAGCATGCCCGTGAAAAACTTTAGGAGAAATCGGTTGGAATTCAGGAATCCTGGAAGGAATCCGGAAGTATACCTTTCCGGAAAAAAAATCTATATGGATTTTTGCTACCAGGTTTTTATTCTTACGACCCAATTTTTTTTCCTGAGTAAAATTTCCCTGAGTACCGTAATCCGGGGTCAAATTGATCACTTCAAAACAACTTTTGCGGATAACATCAGTGCCTGTTCAAATATTCCCAAAAGAATTTCTGTAAAACCAGTACCCAGTGGATCTCCATGGAACCATGTGACAAAATTTTGTTCAACAAATTTAAACTTTAAGTTAAATAACTTCAAATATCAAAATATTGGAAACTAGCTGACCCGACGTGGCTAGCCACGTTTTCACAATCCCGAGAATTTCGACGATGGCTTAAAAATGTTGGTATGCATTTTTTGCTTATGTACAACTTAATTCAGAAACAATATTTATTCCTCTGAAGCGTTCTAGAATTTCCTTCTTCCTCATCTCTTTGCAAAAGGCTTCAAAAACTTCTCCGAATTCTAAACAGAAAGTTTTTAAATATGCTATTATTTGTGAAAAATACTTGAACATGTATGCTATTGGTTTGATTCCTACAAAGAATGTTCGAGACTGTTCATGAATCTTCGATTTCATCTCCTGATTCTCACAGGAATTAGAAACAGAAAGCTTCTAAATATTCCATTATTTATCGAAAATTCCCGAACATTTTTAGTATTTCCTACATCAGAGAATGTTCTAGAATATTCCAAAAACATGCGTATCTTTATCTTCTTCTCGTTCCTCTTCTCCAACTTCTTCGTCCAGGAAAGTATCAAAAAATTCTTTTAATTCGAAATAAAAAGTTTACGAATATTTAATTTATTATGTAAAGTTTTGAAATACGCCTGTCCTTCCTTCGAAATATGTCCTAGAATATATTCTTTTCCTTGATTTAGTTCCGGAAAATTTCTTCCAATAATTAAAAAGCATATTGATTCCTTCAAAGAATATTCTGGGATGTTCCAGAAACATATTTTTCTTCTTGGTGAAGTTTTTTTTTTGTATTCCAAGCCGAGAATTTTCATTATGTTTGGAAAGCTCTTGAACATTTGTATAAATAGTATTTTCATCTCTCCGTGACATACGCAATGATCTAGAATATTGTTCTTCTCTTCTGCTTCTCCTCTTTGCCCAGGAAAGTTAGAAAAATGTCTTCATATTTGAAACAGAAACCTCTCAAATTACATTGATGTTCTGATAGAAAAGGAGCTTCTTCGAATTCAATTCTTGGACTTCGATTCGACTTCAATCTCGAACACTCAGATCATATCATGCTAGTCGTTCCGAAATATACGTAAAACATTTCAGTCAAACTTTGCTAAGCGTGACGGGAGGACAGATAGACAACACCTGGATTCATATGCCGATTTTGATCTTATTAATTTAGATTTAGAAAATGGTCATCCCTCTAGAAGATTCTTGAGCATTCTGGAATAACCATTTCCAGAAGTTTCCGCAGAATTCATTGTAAATATGCGAAACATTTCACTCAGCAATGGACTCATCAGAAACGCCAGAAAGTATACTATCATGTATTCAGAGATGAAAAACGCCAGAAAGTAAACTTCCAAGTACACACCTTTAACTGTTACAGGGTTCTAATCTCTGAAATGGTAAGAAACTTCTAGAAGCTTCTCAGGAACTGCGAATTTTTCATTTCATTTCAGTCATCGTGAATTGATGTTCGTAGCGCATACAGCCGAGCAATAAACACGTGGGTATTTAGCAAAATTATGCTGAGGGTAAGAGAACTTCCAGAGACTTCCTGAAAGTTCTCGAAAATTAAAGTAGTTTAATAATTCAGAACATTTCAAAACGTTCTTTTTTTCTGAAACTTTAAGTAATTTCCACAAAATTCTGAGAAGCATGCTTTGTTCCAATTCGGACGTTATGCCAAGAAGAAGAAGATGTTTCATAATATTGCATCTTCTTTCTGGAGCGTCCAGAAACTTCTAGAAGGTCTCGAATATTTAAGAAATTCAATACTCCAATACTCTTTTCTTCTGGAGCTTTCAGTAACTTCCAGGAAGTTCTTGGAATTTTCAGAATATTGATGTTCCAGATCATTCCAAAAAAGTTCTTTTTGTTATTTCTAAAGTGATACAACTATGGTGAAACATTTCAATGAAACATTTCAAAGCGTGACGGAAGGACAGACAACTGTGGGCTTTTATATATATGACTAGCTGACCCGACGTGGCTAGCCACGTTTTCACAAACCCGAGAATTATGACGATGGCTTAAAAATGTTGATATGTATTTTTCGCTTATCTACAACTTTATTCAGAAACCATATTTATTCCTCTTAAGTGTTCTAGAATTTCCTTCTTCTTAATCTCTTTGCAATGTAACGCTCCAAAAACTTCTCCGAATTCTAAACAGAAAGTTTTTAAATATGCTATTATTTGTGAAAAATACTCGAACATGTATGTTATTGGTTTGATTTCTACGAAGAATGTTCGAGAATGTTCATGAATCTTCGATTTCATCTCCTGATTCTCACAGGAATGTTCCTATTTTTTTAAATCAGAAACACAAAGCTTCTAAATACCTATTCCATTATTTATCGAAAATTCACGAACATTTTTAGTATTTCCTGCATCAGAGAATGTTCTAGAATATTCCAAAAACATGCGTATCTTTATCTTCTTCTCGTTCCTCTTCTCCAACTTCTTCGCCCACGAAAGTTTCAGAAATTTCCTTTAATACGAAACAAAAAGTTTACGAATATTTAATTCATTATGGAAGTTTTGAAATACGCCTGTCATTCCTTCGAAATATGACCTAGAATATAGAGTGTAGAATTGGCATTTAAGTTAAAATACACATAAATAAAAACTAAAAAAAATCCTAGAATATATTCTTTTTCTTGTTTTAGTTCCGGAAAATTTCTTCCAATAATGAAAAAAAGCATATTGATTCCTTCAAATAATATTCTAGGATGTTTCAGAAACTTATTTTTCTTCTTGGTGTAGTTTTTTTTGTATTCCAAGCCGAGAATTTTTCATTATGTTTGGAACATTTGTATAAATAGTATTTTCATGCCTCCGGGTCATACGCAATGTTCTAGAATATTGTTCTTCTCTTCCCCTTTGCCCAGGAAGGTTAGAAAAATGTCTTCATATTTTAAACAGAAACCTCTCGAATTACATTGACGTTCTGGTTTGCTAAGCGTGACGGGAAGACAGATAGACAACACCTTGCCGTTTTTGATCTCCTTAATTTAGATTTAGAAAATGTTCATCCCTCAAAAAAAATTTTTGAGCATTCTGAAATAACAATTTCCAGAAGTTTCCTCAGAAGCCATTGTAAATATGCGAAACATTATGATGACTGTTGTAGGGTTCTAGCTCATGTAATAATGGAACTTTTAGATCTTTCTACTGGATTGATGCAGCAATGCAAAAATGCAGCGATGCATCAATGAAACGATACAACAATATAGCGATACCACAGACAAACAGACGTAGCATTTGCGAAATTTCCATCGACCACACTTTTAACGATCATTTTAAATTTTCATAGTTGTGGCTTTCACAACCAGAGGCGGGCGCATCGTTTTTCTATGCGTTTGACGTTTCACACTAGCGCCTTCTGTTGACGATGTGGCACAACACAGTGATTCGTGCAACTTTTCCACCAGGTGATGGTAGTGTGAGCTGGGCGATGGATTTCCAAGAAAATCGTTCAAGGTGTTACGTCTGTTTGTCTGTGGCGATACTACAATGCATCGATGCAACAATACAATACACCAATGCAAGAATGCAGCGATGCACCTATGCATCGATGGACGAATTTAGCGAAGCACCAATGCAATGATGCACTAACGCAACGACGCACCAATTCAACAATGCACAAATGCAACGATGTACCACTGCAACTATGCGTCTATGCAACGTGCACCAATGCAATGATGCACCAATCCAATGATGCACTAATGCAACGATACACCAATGCAGCGATGCACTAAAACAACGATGCACTTATGTAACGATGTACCAATGCAACTATGCACCTATGTAACGTGCACCAATGCAATGATGCGCCAACGCAACGACGCACAAATTCAACAACGCACTAATGCAACGATGGACCAATTAAGCGATGCACCAATGCAACGATGCAACAATGCAACGATGCACCTATGCAATGATGCACCAATGCAACGATGCACCAAACCAATGATGCACTAATGCAACGATACACCAAATCAGCGATGCAGCAATGCAACAATGCAATGACGCAAAAATGCAACGATGCATCAAATCAATGATGCACCATTTCAACACAGGTACAATGCTACAGTGCAATGGTTATTGAAGCTTTTATTCTGTGAAACATTTCAATGAAACATTTCAGAGCGTGACGGAAGGACAGACAACTCTGGGCTTTTATATATATGACTAGCTGACCCGACGTGGCTAGCCACGTTAGCTAGAAAAAAATGTTTTTTAAATTCCAGTTACACTTCTTCAATGAAACTGTTTTCGAGAACATTCCAGAATCTCTCTTCAGAATGCTTCTCTCTTGAATGTTTAGTAATATCCAGAAAGTTCTCAAAATTTAATGAATTCTGATTTTCCAGAACATTTTTTTTTCTTGAACGTTGACAAACTCCCCGAACATAATCGGCATTAAAAAAATTGTTCCAGAAAATTGTTCCAGAATGTTCCAGAATATTCTAGAGATTTTTTTCTGTTTTCATTTGGAATGCTCAATAGCTTCCAGAAATTTCTCAAACATTTTATGAATTTGGTTGTTCTAGAACCTTCTTAAAAGGTATTTTTCATTATTTCTGGAACGTTCACAAACTCTCAGACACTTTTCGTAAATTTATAAAAGTTTGCAGAAGGTCTTTGTCCAGTTGCTTTTGTCCAGTAACTTCTCAAAAGTTCTAAGACTTTTCATAATCTAGAACATTTTCGTAGATTATTATTCTTCTTTCTGAAACATTCAGTAATCTCTAGAAAGGTCTCGAAATTTAATGAATTTTGGTGTTCCAGAACATTTTAGAAGGCCCTTTACTTCTTTCTTGGACTTTCATTAACTTCCAGAAAGTTCTTGAAATTAAGAATGAAAAGTGCACACAACATTCCAGAAAGTTCTTCTCCTTTCTCTGATTGAAACGTTCAGTAACGCATAGCAAGTTTTCGATATTTGAGGAAGTGTGATATCCAGAATATCTCAGATTATTGTTTTACTGTTGTAACGTTCAGTATCTTTCAGGAGGTTTCTGGAAATTTTATGGATTTTTTATGTTCCAGAACATTCTAGAAGGTTCTTTTTTGGTTCCTTGTTCGTCCCCTAACGTCCATAACCTTTTCCCAATATAATAAAGTTTCATGCTCTAGAACATTCTAGAAGGTTCTTTTCTAAAACGTTCAACAACTTAGAAGTGGTTATTAGAAGCTGAAGTTCTCAGTTAATAACTGAGCTCATAGACACTAAGCTGAGAAGCAGGGTTTGTCCCAGTTGGGACGTTATGCCAAAAAAGGTGTTCCATAATGCTGCAGAAGGTTCTTCTTTTTTCTGAAGCGTCCAGAAACTTCAAGGTTATTCTCGAAAATTTAAGAAGTTCCATATTTTAGAGCATTCCAGAACGTTATTTATTTTCTGCATTTTCCAGAAAGTTCTTAGAGTTTTTAGAATATTGATGTTCCAGAACATTCTTCTTATTATTCCTAGAAAGTCAAAAAACATCCAGAATGTTCTCGTACCTTTTAGAAATTTGATACAACTATGGTGAAACATTTCAATGAAACATTTCAAAGCGTGACGGAAGGACAGACAACTCTGGGCTTTTATATATATGATGCCACTTTGGGGCGAAATTGATCAGTATATAATTAAGCATCGGTTGGAAAGGAAAATTTCCGTCACCGCTTATTTTTGCTCTTCTAAAACCGAATAACGCATCTAAAATCTTACAACTAGTGAATTTAATACTTTAAATGCAAAATTAAATTTCGAAATTTCCCCTTAAACGCCTAAAGGTAGGCAATTTCATTAAAAATAAGTGATTTCTATTACAATAAATGACTATTTCTTCATGAAATGAACTTTTTATAAGAATTTCATGTTCGGATTAGCTGCCTAACATCCCAACCAAGGCTCCACAAAAATGTTAAAACAGAGAATTCACTGGAAGTCCTATTAGCAATTGATTGTTTAGCAGCAATGATTTCATCTAAATGAGAAATACATTGCAAATTCCTTGAAAAAATAAGACAAAACTAACTTTTTTCTTAAAAATTAAAAGTTTCCACTCATCTCTAGACAACTACGAATCAGATGACGTAAAAAGTTTAAGATCAAGATATTCCCTGAGTATTCCAGGGTTTTCCCTGTTAAATAAAATCCCCTGAGGATTCCCGGTTTTCCAGGTTTTTCCAGGTAGTAGACACCCTGTTTTCCCAGCAATTCGTCGAAAACTTCAGGGGTCATGCGAACGGATCGCACAAAATAGTCCGGGTCTCTTTTCCGCATGAGATCAAATAATGTCTCGTAGAATCCTTCGGTTTTCCGATGCAGGTTCGATGGCCGGACCCACCATCGACGGTTGACCGGTGTTTTTCTCGTCACTTTTCTGGCACCATTTAGAATTTTCAGCACTAGCAACAGTTGAAGAGCCTGTGATGCGCTATCCACGGTATCCATTTTGGTGCACTTTGTAAACAAAACTGCCGATCGTGTCTTCTTACCATTAAGCATTGTAGACAACAAAGCGGCACGCGGCAGCGGCGAATGTTTTAGCACATGTTAGTACTTTTTCTCAACTGACGCGTTGCCGCGCCGCTGCGCGTGGCTCCCCATTGTAGCTGGCCCTTAATAGTTGAGAACCCTGCCATCCATGCCAAGGATTATTCGGGCCGATGAGGCATCGCCGTATGTCAAACGTGACATTTGGCAGCAGCAACAACATTAGGCCGTATGAATAAAGTTGAGTAAATACTCTTTACTAAATCTATGTGAAGCCGTGAAGCAAATCTCTGTGAAACTTCACAGAGATCTGAGTAAAGAGTATTTACCAACCTAAAAAAAGTTATTTAATTTTGATCGCAAAATCATTGATTTCGAACACTGTGCGATGTTCAGATTCTGATGCAATAAAATTGCATCATCTAGAAAAGGCGCGGGTTGGTTCCGCTTCCGGTATTCTGGATGCCAAAACGCTCTCCGACAATAATTATGCACATGCTTGGGACATATTGATTGACAGGTATGAAAACCCGAGGGCCATAATTGACACTCACATACACTGAACGAAAACCCCCGCCATAAATTGAATGATTTTTGCTTCATCCGAGCCCCATGCCTATTTTCCGACAAGATTCGGATGATTTTCATCCTATTGAGCTTCCTTCAAAATAAAAACAATATGAATGTTTACCCCCTCGAAAAAAAAGATGATTGTCATTACTTCTTAGGAAGCGGATAAAAGAATGATTATCATTTTTTTTTCTGAGTGAATTTGGTGTGGGGTGTTTTCATGCAGTACAAATTTTATAAATTAAAATATATAATTAAAACACCAATTTCGAACAAATTTTATCACTGTATTACCTAGTTTATTAATTTTTTTACAAAATATGTACTTGGAAGCCTAGGCCCATTGGATCCGGCCATATTTCAGGATGTGATTTTGAACGCATATTTCCTGTAGAAAAATACCAATTTTTCGATCAATAATGTTTATAAAATTCTTTAATAATCCTAAAATGATTCATTCTTACCTTACGTGATGTTTTAATCACAACACTTGTATATTCCCTCCTCCTGCGGGTTAGTCCGGAACCAAAAAACAAGCGAAATATTTTTTAAACAAACTATCAAAATTTGCCATACTGGTTTTGAAGAATGACATGTTGATCTAGAATTGAATGATTTTCGGTATGGAACATAGAGAGAAAGGCTTTCAGATGTTTTTGTGGTGATAATCAGTCACAACAAACCCCAAGCAATAAATCGTTCATTATCTGTGTCAATTCTAATATGGTAACAGGATGATTTTCATCCTGTAGGAGGGAGAAAAATCATTCTGAACTGTAATCATTCAAAATTCGGATTCTGAAGATTTGCACCTCTTTGAATGAAGAATCATTCTTCGTGCGGCGGGGGTTTTCGTTCAGTGTAGACGGGCTTCTCGCAATGAAACGAATGTCTAGGGAATCGCATAAAGAACTGCGTGAGTTGGTAGATACGTGCACCCGACACGTCGAGGGTCTTAAGGTAATGAAACAGCCAATCCAGGGTACTACGGGGTTGATTATCAATAAAATTTTGACTTCCTGCCTTGGACCCTTTCACTCGTAATCATTGGGAACAATCACTACCCACGGTCAGCTGCCTGATCTTGACCAGACATTGACTTTCCTCAAGGAACAATGCCGTGTCCTTGAACGTTGTGAAGCAGATCATCCTACTACAGCCAAATTGCATCAATCGAAACCGTCTCAACAATCTGCTAAACCTGCAAACGTGAAGGTTCATGCCATATTTTCCGACACCATAATGAGGAGCCTTGTCAGTTTTGTGACAAGAATCATTTCAATTATCTTTGTCCTGATTTTCGGAAACTGTCTGTATCGGACAGAGAAAGTCGCGAAGGTAAGAGAATCACATGTTTGTATTAACTGCTTGCGTCGTGGACACCGGTCCGTTGATTGTTCTTCCAAGAGAATCTGCAGCAAGTGCAATAAACGTCACCATTCCCTCCTACACGAGGAAGGAAACAGACCGGAAGCTAGTGTGAGCCCTAACAAATCATCTGGCCAGATTGAAGGTGAAAATGAGCGTGTATCGCTGCCGGTAGCACCACAGGCAGGCGATGACTCAGCCAGCAATTTGGTTTCTATATCGAAATTGCAACTGAAATAGTCACACATATATAGCACCAAAGAAATCGTATTCAATGCACGAAACATACTAAAGTGGAGGCAATATCGAAACATATATACGATTACTGCGATTCCATCCAACATAATTTACGATTTCTCGAAAAATTTCCACGATTTCGCCGATTTTATCCGTCTAAATATATGATTATGCATGATCTTATTACGATTGCCAATATACGACTCAAGATTTTCAAATAAAAAAACAATTGGTGTTCAATGGGAATCGAACTTAGGTCCTTTGATTGAGAACTGCGCGTCATCTCTATTGGCTATATGTATTGCCAAGTTGAAAATAGAGAGTTCAAAGTGAATGGCATGAAACGAATAAAAATTAGCATGACACGGTGCGAGACTTGTGATGGGAGCGTTGTTGTTGTGCATTGAGTGGCACCAAAAGTGGTGCCGTGCAAGCGGCCCGGAATTCACATCGTTGTTGGAATCTATACATCACTTATTAGAAGTCATCTGCTAGTACGAAAATCTATATATTTGGTTGCAATTATTGCTACCATGGTTGGAATGTGTCAACAACAACAAAAATTCAAATTTGTGACAAATACCTTTTTTTCTTTTTCTCCATCATACAAATATGTAAACAAAACCATTTAAAATTTTCGAGATTGAGATTCGGCTATTAGAAGTGCAGTAACAACCATATGCGACTGTAGAAATGAATATATGATTTCTACGATTTCATTCACTTCGTATACGACGCAAGTATGATACAAACGATCAATATACAACATTGTTATAGTTGTATACGACTTCACCGATTTTATTCATACCTTTAGGTAGTAAGCTCGGTTTAGCAGATTCATATACGATGTGAAGCGACAATTTCCACGATTCAATGAAATCATATATACGACGCTAGCGAACTTGCAACTTGACACTAAAAATGTATATTCTTTTCACGATTCTATCCGATTTTGTGCGATCCTAACGATAGAATCTCGCACCTTTTATGATCGGAGACGACTATATGAAACAAAATCGCAATTGAAATTTTTTTTGGCATGAAATGCGATTTTACGCAATCATTGTCAACAAATATATATATATTATACAATTCTGATTCAATATATGAAAATATACGATTTTTTCCTCACTATGATTTACGATATGTGGTTGGCTGCAGATGCACTGTAGTTGGAGGAAATGCCAATGCAGAACCCGTAGCTTCCGGGAAGGTAAGCCCAGCTCCCTGGGTTAGTGGGTTGGTGTCAGGCCCTGCGAGCCAGCCGTAAAAAAGACTAGCACCGGAAAATCAACAAGAGAAGAATACGAACCGATACCAATGGCGACGACCACAGCGACGAAAAGGGACTTGCGATTGGAAGCTCGGTACGTGGAACTGCAGATCTCTCAACTTCATCGGGAGCACCCGCATACTCGCCGATATACTGAAGGACCGCGGGTTCGGAATCGTAGCGCTGCAGGAGGTGTGTTGGACAGGATCTATGGTGCGAACGTTTAGAGGTGATCATACCATCTACCAGAGTTGCGGCAACACACGTGAGCTGGGAACAGCTTTTATAGTGATGGGCGACATGCAGAGGCGCGTGATCGGTTGGTGGCCGATCGACGAAAGAATGTGCAGGTTGAGGATCAAGGGCCGATTCTTCAACATTAGCATAATAAACGTGCACAGCCCTCACTCCGGAAGCACTGATGATGACAAAGACGCATTTTACGCGCAGCTCGAACGCGAGTACGACCGCTGCCCAAACCACGACGTCAAGATCATCATAGGGGATCTAAACGCTCAGGTAGGCCAGGAGGAGGAATTCAGACCGACGATTGGAAAGTTCAGCGCCCACCAGCTGACGAATGAAAATGGCCTACGCCTCATCGATTTCGCCGCCTCCAAGAACATGGCCATTCGTAGCACCTTCTTCCAGCACAGCCCCCCGTATCGTTACACCTGGAGATCACCACAACAAACGGAATCGCAAATCGACCACGTTCTGATTGATGGACGGCACTTCTCCGACATTATCGACGTCAGGACCTATCGCGGCGCTAATATCGACTCCGATCACTACCTGGTGATGGTTAAACTGCGCCCAAAACTCTCCGTTATTAACAACGTACATTACCGGCGGCCGCCCCGGTACGATCTAGAGCGACTGAAGCAACCGGATGTCGCCACCGCATACGCGCAGAATCTCGAGGCAGCGTTGCCGGACGAGGGTGTGCTCGATGTGGCCCCTCTAGAAGACTGCTGGAGTACAGTGAAAGCAGCCATCAACAACGCAGCCGAGAGCACAATCGGGTACGTAGAACGGAGTCGACGAAACGATTGGTTCGACGAGGAGTGCAGAGCGGTTCTGGAGGAGAAGGATGCAGCGCGGGCGGTAATGCTGCAGCATGGAACCCGACAGAATGTGGAGCGATACAGACAGAAGCGGAAGCAGCAGACCCGTCTCTTCCGGGAGAAAAAGCGCCGCCTGGAAGAAGCGGAGTGCGAGGAAATGGAACTGCTGTGCCGTTCACAGGAAACACGCAAGTTCTACCAGAATCTCAACGCATCCCGCAAAGGCTACGTGCCGCAAGCCGAAATATGCAGGGATAAGGAAGGGAGCCTCCTGACGGACAAACGTGAGGTGATCGAAAGGTGGAAGAAGCACTTCGACGAGCACCTGAATGGCGAAGAGAATGTAGGCACGGAGGACCAAGGCAGCGGAGGAAATGACTTTGTTAGTGCAGCAGAGGACGGGAACGAACCAACTCCCACGCTGAGGGAAGTTAAGGATGCCATTCACCAGCTCAAAAACAACAAAGCGGCTGGTAAGGACGGTATCGCAGCAGAACTCATCAAGATGGGCCCGGAAAAGTTGGCCACCTGTCTGCACCAGTTAGTAGTCAAGATCTGGGAAACCGAACAGCTACCGGAGGAGTGGAAGGAAGGAATAATCTGTCCCATCCACAAGAAAGGCGACAAGTTAATGTGTGAGAACTTTCGAGCGATCACCGTTTTGAATGCCGCCTACAAAGTGCTATCCCAGATCATCTTCCGTCGTCTTTCACCTAAAGTAAATGAGTTCGTGGGAAGTTACCAAGCCGGTTTCATCGACGGCCGGTCGACAACGGACCAGATCTTCACCGTACGGCAAATCCTCCAGAAATGCCGTGAATACCAGGTCCCAACGCACCACCTGTTCATCGACTTCAAAGCGGCATACGACAGTATCGACCGCACAGAGCTATGGAAAATTATGGACGAGAACAGCTTTCCCGGGAAGCTGACTAGACTGATAAGAGCAACGATGGACGGTGTGCAGAACAGCGTAAGGATTTCGGGTGAGCTATCCAGTTCATTTGAATCTCGACGGGGACTACGACAAGGTGATGGACTTTCCTGCCTACTATTCAACATCGCCCTGGAAGGTGTTATGCGACGAGCCGGGCTCAACAGCCGGGGTACGATCTTCACGAAATCCAGCCAATTTGTCTGTTTTGCGGATGACATGGATATTATTGCCAGAACATTTGGAACGGTGGCAGAACTGTACACCCGCCTGAAACGTGAAGCAGCAAAGGTCGGACTGGTGGTGAATGCGGCTAAGACAAAGTACATGCTGGTAGGTGGGACTGAGCGAGACAGGACAAGCCTTGGCAGCAATGTTACGATAGATGGGGATACTTTCGAGGTGGTAGAAGAATTCGTCTACCTCGGTTCCTTGCTAACGGCTGACAATAACGTGAGCCGTGAAATACGAAGGCGCATCATCAGTGGAAGTCGTGCCTACTATGGGCTCCAGAAGAAACTGCGGTCAAAAAAGATTCACCCCCGCACCAAATGTACCATGTACAAGACGTTAATAAGACCGGTGGTTCTCTACGGACACGAGACATGGACGATGCTCGAGGAGGACCTGCAAGCACTCGGAGTTTTCGAGCGACGGGTGCTAAGGACGATCTTCGGCGGTGTGCAGGAGAACGGTGTGTGGCGGAGAAGAATGAACCACGAGCTCGCTGCACTTTACGGCGAACCCAGCATCCAGAAGGTGGCCAAAGCCGGAAGGATACGGTGGGCAGGGCATGTTGCAAGAATGCCGGACAACAACCCTGCAAAGCTGGTGTTTGCAACTGATCCGGTTGGCACAAGGAGGCGTGGAGCGCAGAGAGCACGATGGGCGGACCAGGTGGAGCGTGATCTGGCGAGTGTTGGGCGTGACCGAGGATGGAGAGCTGCAGCTGCAAATCGAGTATTATGGCGGCAAATTGTTGATTCAGTATTATCATGAATTTGATGTGAACTAAATAAATGAAAATAAATGAATGGTTGGCTGGAGAGTCTTCTAAGTCCACTTCGTCGTCGTCCGTTATTGAGTCGTCCGTCGTTTCGCTAAATGTGTCTCTTCCGAGTGTTTTGCTTCTTACTGCAGTGGTTCATGTAATGGATAGGAATGGTCGACCTGTTCGTTGCCGTGTGTTCCTTGATTGCGGCGCCCAGGCCAATCTAATTACTACCGCCATGTACAAAAGGCTTGGTCTGGAAGGATGTCTTGTCGCAATAAACATTGTTGGTGTCAGCAATTCTCGAACGAAGCCTAGTTGCGTTGTTACGGTGAACCTTGAATCTCTCTATAATGACTTCCATGCATCCATGCAATGCTTGGTAACTCATAAAATTACGAATGTTCTTCCCACCCAACGACGCTGGTACTGGTTATCAACTGATCAGAGCCGGCGAAGCGCTTATATACCTCACGCCGTTGGAATCCGCACATTCACGAACCTTTCTCAAGTGCTGAGGAGCGTGCACAAGGTTATGAGCAAGGAGGCACACATTTTATCAATTCAGGAATACTGGTGACGGGTATGATTTCAAACCGCGTACCGGTTAAGCTTATAACTGGGATTTTCGAAGTAAAAACCCAAAAAAAATAACGGAATCTTGTCCGGTAGCGTTCGCCCTGCGTTTGTAATCACCCTAATAGTCAAGTCGCAATTTCAATTCGGGATGAAGTTGATAGACCACTCACATATCATTCTAAGTTTAGAAAGTTATTGAACAAACTAAATTTGATGATGCTAAATCTGAATAAGTTTTTAAAATTCTTACAACTGTTGTATTTTTGTATATTAAAAATAGAATAAAGTTTAGTAAGTTGCAAAATCACGCCAAAAAATTTACTTTTTCAATCGTGAAATTTTGCGTTTGATGTGGGTCATTCTGTGATTTACTAAACTTTATTTTATTTTTAACATACATACTACACCAGTTGTAAGAATTTTAAGTACCTATTCAGAATCAGCATCATCAAATTTAGTTTGTTCAATAATTTTCCAATCTTAGAATGTTAACTCATTGGTCGATCAACTTCACCCAAGAATGAAAGTTTTTAAATTTGGCCATTTGAACATTTTTTGCAAAATGTAGTTGTTTCTTTTAAGTATTTAGTTTACGAAACATGATACAGGTCCACAAAGTACATGTTTTAAAAATTTGTGTTTGAAATTATATATAATGTACCTGATTTTATTCACAAGAACAGAGGAAAACTGACCAACTTCCCCCAAGATTACGGTACTATTTATTGAAAAACATTACCAAAGCTCATCAACAATTTTAAGATGAAACATGAAGAGAAATGCGAACAAATAGTTCCAGCTTAAAACTTGACAAACGTTTACTTCCGTACGCAATCAGAATTGTAAAAATAGTTAATTAAAGCGTGATTAAATTACTATGCTAACCATTTTGTTACATTATTGTTGATAACTTTACTAAGTTGAATACCCAATACTCAGTAATGCATTCCATAGCTTCAACTTCTAGCAAGAAGGCAACCACCTTCTACGACTACGGTTTGTGTAATAAACTTGTTCGGAAACGACTTGGCGTGCGTGGCGATATTTTGTTATGAAAACGTCCTACTTTATCACATAGGGGATTGGCGTAATGGAGATTTTATGGTAATCAGACTGCGTTGGTAGTCCAGTGCTGGTCAGTACTCGAACACAGCTTGGTCAGATACATCGAAAGCCAGAGATATGAACTGTTGTAGTCCTGGAATGAGACCATCAGGTCACAATAGAATGGAGGGAAACGGACCACGCGTTTTATGATGTGCCAACATTGATATTTCCTTTTCCGGGAGCGCGTTTTTCTGCGGCTACCCACTGAGCAAACCAACCAAGAACAGTAGGGGACTAACCGGACCGGGCAGTGTAACAGGTTCCGCCGAGGCAAAGTCCGCACGGATGACAGCACATGGCGACAATAAATCAGCAAGAAAATGTACTTGAAGCGAACTTTCTTACGTCGTCCTCGATATTAAACAGTAATTTAGAAGCTATCAGCCGGAAAATGATGGAAACTTTGCGTCGTGATGTCGAAGCCGGTTCCGAATAGTGTGTCGAAAGTTTTCGGTCCGTTCTTGTCGTTCCATCTCCCGATAAGGGCACGCTAAAGGATGCAGTGCAGAGCAGCCAAAGTTCAATTTAGTTCCGGCATGGGAAGGAAAAAGTTAATGAGCAAAGTGCCTAGCGGCGTTTCTTTGGAGATGGATGATTTTTTCGCCTTATCAGGAAAGGCCTTTTGAGGGAACAGTTTACCCTTAAGAAAGATAACTTCAATTTCTGAAACGAACGAATGAGTTTTCTCAACATGGTTTTCAATAACAACAGCTTTTTTGTGGTCAGTTTTTTTTTTAATTTGCAATCATCGTCGAAAATAGGTAATGATTAACAAACGTTGACAGCCTTCTATATCCAGAAAACGATTATTAAGGGGACATGCTACCTACACCAAAATATAAATTTCTCGATTCTTCTATGTATTATAAACTAGAATTTAGATCATAATCAGTCACAATTCAGCAGTGTTTTTACCGACGAGGGTTTGGAAGATTCGGACATTGCAGCGGCCACTCAACATGTACCTCTCGTTTTCTACCCTGGACTGGGACTTTTTGTAAGCACTGATATGGTTGTTTCGGGGCTTAAGGATTTGAAATCTTCAACTGGATGTGGTCCCGACTGCATACCGTTACTGGTACTTAAACGGGGTGCGAATTCGTTGGCCATATCGCTTTCAATAGTATTGAATCTTTTTTTGAATACCGGCGTATTTCCCTGCTGCTGGAAGGATTCTTTTGTGTTTCCGGTTCATACAAAATGTTGTAGGCGGACAGTTTCTAACTACCGAGGAATCGCTGCTCTGAGTGCTACCTCCAAGCTGTTTGAGAGCATTGTTCTTGAGCATATGGTTCATACATGCGATTCTTACATAGCTCCAGAACAGCACATAGCTCCAGCCGTTTGCAGTTACCTCAGGGCAGCCATCTGGGACCCTTTTTATTCCTTCGGAATGTTGGCTTTGCAGTCTTTTGGGGCAATCGAATACACTAGTTTATGATTTTTCCCGACGTTTCGGTCCGTATGGGACCTTTTTCAAGGGTTCAATCGGTCAAGCTTTCCTAGTCAAAACCCAAGTAACAGAACTAGCTGAGTAACAGCTTTTTAAGCTAAAGTTTGCTTAAGAATTGTTTGTTCCACTTTTGCACAGCAAAAATGTTTGTTGGGGATGGCTTTGTTAAACTCTTGACTAGGAAACCTTGACCGATTGAACCCTTGAAAAAGGTCCCATACGGACCGAAACGTCGGGAAAAATCATAAACTAGTGTTTTCGATTGCCCCAAAAGACTGCAAAGCCAACATTCCGAAGCAAAATCATCCCAGTCCCATCCCAACCAAGTACCTTTTTATTCCTTTAGTACGACGTGAACTATGTACTAGATTGCGTCAAACTGTCTCATGCGGATGACCTAAAACTTTACCACATTATCAATGGCCAACGTAATGCAGACTTCTTGCAGCAACAACTCGCAACATTCGCTAACTAGTGTCATATTAATCGCATGGTCCTGAATGTGTCCAAATGCTCGGTCATTTCATTTGGTCGGAAAAAATCGCTAATTCATTACGATTATTGCCTAGATCACACTCATCTAAAACGAGAGTCTACCGTCAAAGATCTGGGTGACTTGATGGATTCCCAATTAACTTTCAAAGACCATGTTGCCTATATGGCTGCCAAGGCATCTTCACAATTAAGTTTTATTGTCCGTTTCGCTAAAAACTTCAAAGATTTTTACCGCTTAAAATCGTTGTATTGCGCACTTGTGAGACCATTGCCCGAGTATTGCTGTGTAGTTTGGGCTCCGTTTTATCAAAACGAAATACAGCGTATCGGGGCGGTACAAGGAAAGTTTATTCGCTTTGCTCTGCGTTTTCTCGCTTGGCAAAACCCCTTGCATCTGCCAAGTTATCCAAGTCGTTCCAAACTCATAAACTTGGAGCTTCTGCAAAACAGAAGGAACGTCGTTAAATCCTGCTTCATGTCCGACCTTCTTCAAAATCAGATCGACTGCTCTTCGTTGCTTGATCAGATTGAAATCCAAATTCCGAATCGGTCTCTTCGCTCCTATTCTTTTCTGTCGATTTGCCAAGCCAGAGCCAACTACATTTTTAACGAGCCAATGTAGAGTAGGTGCCGTGATTTTAATAGTTGTTTTGCTGTTTTTGATTTCAATGTTTCTCGTGTAGTGATTAAGCATAGCTTTAAGCAAATTTTATGTTAGTGATTTAAGTTTTGCTAGAATAGCTGTGTCATTTGCGTCTGTATTTTTACCTGTTATATATGTAAATGTAAATAAACATGCCCTGCATTCTCGAGCATGGTCCATGTCTCGTATCCGTAGAGGACTACCGGTCTCATTAGGGTGCCGTTATAGTTACGCGTGAGAGTGAGAGTGTGCGTGTGCGAAGCCGCAAAAAAGAATATCAACAACAGCAAAAACACGAAAATCCTTTGGACGCGCACTCCCACTTTCACTTTGAAGCGGCTCTATGTCGGCGCCGTTAGAGTTTTGTACATGGTGCAATTGGTGCGTGGGTGAATCTTTTTAGCCCGCAACTTCTTCTGGAGCCCGTAGTAGGCCCGACTTTCACTGATGATGCGCCTTCGAATTTCAAGACTCACGTTGCTGTCAGCCGTCAGTAAGGATCCCAGGTAGACTTATTCCTCCACCACCTCGAAGGTATCCCCGTCTATCGCAACATTTACTACCCAGACGGATCCTGTCGTTTCGGATCCGCTTACCAGCATGTACTTTGTTTTTGAGGCATTCACATCCAGTCCGACCTTTGCTGCTTCGCGTTTCAGGCGGGTGTACAGTTCTGCCACCGTTCCAAATGTTCTAGCGATAATGTCCATGTCGTCCGCAAAGCACACAAATTGACCGGATTTTGTGAAAATCGTTCCCCGGCTGTTGAGCCCGGCTCGTCGCATCAGACCTTCCTGAGCGATGTTGAAGAATAGGCATGAGAGTCCATCACCTTGTCGCAGTCTCCGGCGAGATTCGAATGAACTGGATAGTTCACCCGAAACCTTTACACAATTTTGCACACCGTCGATGTATCGTTGATTTAATCAGTCTTGTCAGCTTCCCAGGAAAGCCATTTTCGTCCATGATCTTCCTTAGATCTGCGCGGTCGATACTGTCGTATGTCACTTTGAAATCGATGAACAGGTGATGCGTTAGGACCTGGTATTCACGGCATTTCCGGAAGATTTGCCGTACGGTGAAGATCTGATTCGTTGTCGACCGGTCGTCGATGAAGCCGGCTTGATAACTTCCCACGAACTCATTCATTTTAGGGGGCATCCATAAAGTACGTCACGCTAAGAGAGGGGAGGGGGGTTCTGAAAAGTGTAACAATCAATGTATTAGGTATAGGAAAAAAACCGTACGAAGGGGGGGAGGGGTGAAAATTCTAACTTTTAGCGTGACGTACTAAATGGATGCTCCCTTAGGTGACAGACGTCGGAAAATGATCTGAGATAGCAATTTGTAGGTAGCATTCAAAAAAGTGATCGCTCTGAAGTTCTCACATTCCAAATGGCCGCCTTTCTCGTGAATGGGGCAGATCACCCCTTCCTTCCTCTCCACCGGTAGCTGTTCGGTATCCTAAATCCCGATTATCAGCCGGTGCAAAAGGAAGGCAAATCGTGAGAAAGGGAGGTAAGATAGGAAAATATCACGGCGTGTAGTGTCCCTTTAAATCAGCCTCTGCTGCTGAATTGACAGGTTGAAGTCGAATATATCAAATACTTCGTTGAATGCAGCTGTTACTGACACTGCACAATGGTCCACGAACCAGAATTACGAGGAAAAATGCATTCCGCGCCTTCAAATGATATTTTAGACAAGCATGGTCTGTTACAAAGTTATTTCTATAAAAATTCTTTATTATACCAACGAACCTAACCTCAAAATGACTGACTCAGGTCATTTTAACAAGTGTAACACGAGCATGAAAAAGGACGTGCTTGGGAAGCGGACCTGGAGTGATGGTTAGACCACTTGACTATCACGCCGAGGACCTGGGATCGAATGCCACTCCCAACAAACTCGCAAAATGTGAGTTCTTCCTTCGGATGGGAAGTAAAGCGTGGGTCCCGAGATGAACTAGCCTAGGGCTAAAAATCTCGTTAATACAGATAAAAAAATGAAAAGGACGAAAGCAAGGTCGGCAAAGTAGTAGGTAATTTTTGTCTTCTTCGTGCATTGTCAATCATTTTGAAGTTAGGTTTGGCGGTGTAATAAAGAATAAAGTCTTCTTTCTAATGAACATAGACATTAGCATGGTCCTTATTTTCAAAGATATAGAAAAAAGAGTCGTGAAAGAGTCGAAAGTTTGATTTTTAAAGATATATACAGTGGTTTAATCGTAAAAATGGGTCTTCCGGGAATATCAAACGACAAATAAACGATGCCAATTGGGCAAACAAAAATAACATGGAATTTCTTCAAATATGACTATTCAATATGCTTTTACTAGCAACCCTTTTCCAACCTAAATTTCGAGTAGATATTTGCAGCAATTGAATTCAGTTTCGGAGAAGATGAAAATGAAGAGTGCCATTAGCCGACGCGTTGTAGGTACTCCAAGAACGGCACTTCCGAAGACACTGGCCAATACTGCTTCATCAGATCTTCCAGTTGTTCCTCCATTCCGGCAATTTCAGGCAAACTCGAGGTTAAAACTAACCAACAAAAAACTTCTCGAACTAACGCTGTTATTGCCGATGTTGCCCTCTCACATGATCTCAGGATCGATTCCGTCGCCATTCTTAGCACTTCGCAGGCCGACATTTGCTGGACGAGAAGTCTCGATTGTTAAGGTGGTATTGGCAAACGACGAGATTGCCAAGTGCTCTGATGTCGAGCAGGAAGACATCACATTGAACAACAAATCAATAGGAGTCGTACCAGACTATGCTGTCTTTCTTCCTTTGTTCTTCAGGATCATGATAGCTGATCACACAAAGGAAAGTGAAGCTTTAGAGCAGGACAATAATCAACTCCATTTATTGAACATGAAGCTCCAGGAAGCTCTTTGTGAGAGACCGGCTGGGTAGAGCTTTTCAGGTCTTCCAGGATTGCCTGATGCGAAATGGCTACTGAACATTTCCCAAAATGACTAATCTAACTCTTCATAAGGGAATTATTATTTTATCTATTCCACTCAGCAGTGGGCATTTCATTGAGAAACTCCAGAAGGTATGCTAAAATGTACCAAACATTGGTTTAACGTACCTATTCAAATTTTACAGTCCGTTTGTGCAATACACAACGTGAGCGGGGGACATTTAGACTACCGCGCTGTGCTGTATTTGAACAGATTCTTGTAGTAAATAGAAGTTCATAATTTGTTTTAATACATTTATTGGAGTAGGCATTGCAAACGTATTACTTAGAGGATGTATGGCCATTTGGCCGAATGCCGTTTGGCCGAATTAAAATCAATAGAATTTAGAAGAACTTTTTGACATGCTAGCTGCCAATGTGATCATCAGAAATATTTCCTTCTTTTATTCATAGGCATTTTTTTCTAATTTTACCATTCAGGGATTAGCTGGCGCTGCAACTACCATTATTTCATCAGAGTTTTTTTCCTTCTCTGAAACATAGGCTGTTCTTTCGAGTTGGTGTCTGGGCCAGTGGCATTATCACTTGAGTTCATAATTTATTTTCAGCCAAACGGCATTCGGCCAAATGACATTCGGTCAAATGAACCGAAACCACTCAGAGTTGGCAATGAATAAGATTTTGAAATCATAAATTAGTCTTGAGAGATTAGCCTGAGAGATATTTGAAATAATGTTCTACGAAAGTGACCAAATCTCGGTAGACTTTGATTTACCCGTTGGACATTGCCCTCATCCATCAAAGCATCGTACTCCCCGAGGACCCGTTCTGGATAGCCCGTCCGCATCACTCAAACGCCATGCATCAAGAGTATCCGTCCCCGATTGTCCGTTCGATGCTGGCAGCACAAGTCCTCCCACCGCCCCGTCCCTGATTACCCGGAAGATTCTGGATGGACTTGTCCAAGGCCCCGTCAGTCCATCAAGAGATCGCTCCTCCCGTCGTCCCGTTGCTCAGAGATGTCCATATCCTCAGTGTGGGAAAGAGAAATAGAAAATACACCACTCACGCTGTGCATCTGAACAGGAGCCCTTCTCTTATATGTGGATCCACCACTGCGATTCGGATGCGCGCAAGCTTGGTGGGTAGAAATAAATCTCTTAGCTCCCTGAGCACTAGGCCACACAACAGTGCGGCGAGAGCGATTTCAAATTCTCTTCGGTGAAAGTGTAAAAAATCACCCGGGTGCGCGCTCCAGTGAGGTTTTTGCGCCAGAGTGCGCGCTGCGGTGAAACGCCGGAGAGTTCTCGCCCCGGCGACACCATGGTGATAATTCGGTGACTGCTGGGTGAAAGCACGGGAGAGCGCCGGAGAGCGATGCGCGCGAAAGAGTGAGCCACACTCGATCCAAGGCGGACGAGCAAGAGCACGCACTAGCGCTTGGTCTACCTACCACCCAAAACAAGAGAAACTGGCTTCTTGGTGCGGTGAAAAATGTTCCTATCCCCAGTGTGGTCGATAAACTGACGCCGCAGTGAATCGCTACGGTGAAATGCCATCTCTGCCAACGGCGTTGCTTAATACCCAGTTTTTCCCTTAAATCGTCGCCGATTGGTTCGGCGTACTTCATCGATTTGGAAGTCCGGATCAAATGAGCACGGTTCGTCTTGAGGCTGCGGCTCTACGGTTTACTACAAGAATGTGGGTCACTTTCTTATTTACTGTTGGCACTGATTACTTCTTGGACGGTAGAACGAAAAACACGTTCCTTATTATTGTTGTTCCTTATTAGTCCATCCGGAATCCATTCGTATACCCCGTCATTAAATTTTACAGTTTTGCATATGCAAACCCCTTGAGATCAGTGTCAATTGACGATTGTTTTGGTGGCATAGCTGGTAATTGTACCCTTGACCATTCGCATATAAAGTGAACGTGTGATCATCAACCACGAAGGTGCGCCTGTAAGTGACTGTTGTAGGGTTCTAATCTATGAACATGCTCTTACGAAGCGATCTGTTGAAAATGCAACAAAAGGGCGTTTGCAAAGATTCACAATTTTTTTTAGGACCACTGATGGAAGGTTGTCGGTACCTGATCTTTTGGAGACATCGAGATCTCTCAGTGCTGATAAGGCATCGTTCGGGGTTATTTTTAAACGCGGGTAGTTCAAATCATACATGAAAAATTCAAACTACCTAATATTTGGGTCAATTTTACTAAAATATTAACGCGACCCAATTTTCACAATCCTTTACAGCATTTACAGCAATTCTTAGAAAATTTTCTGAAAATATTGTTGTTGACCAGCACCTCACTCTTCGTTTCAATGTAGTCGAAAGAGAATTATTGCCAGAATCTGATCTTAAAATATAGAAGCGCTTGCCAAACCGCACAGATTTAGAAAAAAAAAAGAACAAACCACGGTTCTGTGTAGCTACTGTGAATGCTCTGGACAATGTGTGCACTGTTGCGAAAAGTACAATTCAACTGTCTCCTAATGTCCATCCATAAACCAATTTGCTTCATCAACCTCATCCCACTGGAATCGAACAATCGATTCTCCTAGTTATCTAATCCCATTGACATGGCATTCGCAATCTGCTCATCGAACTGAGAAATCGTTCAATCAATTGAATATGCTTACTTGAAGAACATGGCCAACCCACATTCCGGATGCGCATTTTCCACGCATACATACAATATTCACAGCAGCACATCTCGATAAGGCCATCCCGGATCGAGTCGGGCACATGGCACTGTTTTCACCCAAGCTACAGTTGGAGTGACTCGTCTGGTCGGTTCATGCTCGGAAAAATGTTTACTTAATCATGCATTAATCTGGAAAATTCATACAATGCAATAGAATGCGCCATCTATCTCCATCCATTGTCCCGTTGCAGAAGATTACCGTGCGTTTGTAACATTGATGCGGCAGCTGCTGACGCCGAGCACCATGACAAAGCCAAGCTGCCGCGCCGCGCCGTGCCATCAGACGACGATGACAACGGAGACTTGGTCCATCCAGATCCAGCAGCTTCCCCTCGATGTAGCAGAATTCATCACCGGGGAAAAAATAGGCAAAAGAATGACAAGAATCGTGTATTCTCGTACATCCGTAGATATCTGCAATGCAAGTATATCGATATTCATATTGCCAGCCAGGATGCTAGATTGCATGTTCGGTTTGATCCAGAGCAAAGTCAATAGGACTGATCCATCTGCGATGAACCCACATCACCAGAGCCAACCAGCCAATCCGCCATTGCAAGAACTGTGTGGGCATATGGGGGAGAGTAGGGTTAAGCAGATCGGTAAAGAATAGCATATGCCAATAATTCAAATCTAATTTACTTATCAGCTTGCCGTATTCTTAGATCCAAGTGATTTCCGATTTGTGATTGCCGATCCCCATGTTCGATCACGTTCTTCCATCCTGGTCCACTTATCTTACCCGCTGTACTCCTCGCCTTCCTATAGTAAACGGATCTGCGGCAAACATCAACATTCAGGATTGTTGTGCGGCACTCTTGCAACATGCCTTGTCCACTGTATCCTTTCGTTTCTATTCACCTTCTGAATACTGGGATCGCCGTAGAGGTCCATCCTTCTTCACTACACACCGTTCTCCTGCGCACCTTTGAAGGTCGTGCTTAGAACACGTCGCTCGAAAACTGCAAGTGCTTGTAGGTCCTCCTCGAGCATGGTTCATGTGTGGTGTCCGTAGAGGACCTCCTGTTCATTAACGCTTTGTACATGATACATTTGGTGCAGGAGGTGATCTTTTTTGACCGCATTTTCTTTTGGGGCCCAGGCATGACTTCCACTGTGTGATTGAACTCACATTGTTTGTCAGCCATCAGTAATGATCTGAGGTAGACGAATTCCTCCACTACCTCGAGATGTCCCCGTTCGGTTCCGCCTACTAGCGTGCACCATTTCTCCGCGAATTTTCGATGAATCTTCATAAAGTTGACAATCGATAGTGTCATAGACGATGCAGATATATTAACCTGTACTAACCACTGCGTTTTTAGAAACTGTTCGAAATAGAAAAAAAAGATGAACTATGTATGTCAGCTCAACGGAGCATTTTGCTCTGATTCCTACTAGCTATCAACAGAGTGCATTGGGCGCATGAAGAGACATCTTCGACTGACAAAGAAAGTGTTGCCAGATGAGGATAATTTAAATTTATTCTGTTCCATCCAAGCCAGGTTCTAATACCATATTTTGAAAGTATTGCTAATATTTACAACGATTACACACAACAAATGCAAAACAGATACAATTTGATGGCCTCCCTTCTATCACAGGCTTCGCTCCCTGCACACAGCAACGTCCAGCCAGAGCATATCACAATGATGTACGAGCCACCGAGCGAAGCCCTCCCGAACGAGTCGAAGCGAAGCGGCGAGCGAGCGTTGGCAAAAATAATAAACGATGCCAGCAAGGAATATAGACAAGCATAAAATGCGTTTTTGCTATTTTATGCTTCATGAGCACCAACGAATTGAATGTAAATGTAGACCGCGTGATGGCCCAAGTTGCATTTTTAAATGACGAGCGAGAAACGAGGTCCTGACAGTGGATATCAAAACGTTACAGTACACGATGACGCTGATGCACGTTGCTCCGGCTCGCAGATCCAAAAGTCTGGCTAGTAGATTGATTCCAGAGGGAAGTGAAAAAAAGCTATTTCAGAATATTTATACAGCATCTCCGGAAGAAACGTGGCTGATTTAAGTTTGCCGGAGACTAAATTTCCATGCAATAGGCGTTCCACGATGATGTCTTCGTGGCACTGCAGCTTGTGGCTTGCATATAGGTCATTGGAAGATAGCTGTGCTGCCGTATACCCACCGCGTATACACAGTCATTGTGCAAGTATTATTGATGGAACTCTCTGACATTTTGCATATCCGTTTCGGTGACAGTAGCTGGGACGTGAGCTACGCCAACGACAGTGCATTTGACAGTGTGCTACTTTCAGTTTACGCATATACGAAGTACGTCTCTCCGTCTTGTATTCGCGGAAATATTATGTCAAGTTTATACTGTAAATGTGAATAGTTTCCATTTTGTTTTCTTCTTGTTGGTTCAATCTACCAACTGGGACAAAACCAGCTCCTTAGAGGAGTGTTCCATGAATAGTAGCAGCGTTATTCATTGAAGACAGAATCGCAAGCGCGATCACACTCTGAGTAGAGGACGGCACTTCTCCGACGGTGTAGATGTCAGAAACTATCGTTGAGCTGAACGCTCTGTACTGTCAAATATTGTCATTGAAATGTCAACCGAGAACGACGATCTTTCGTTTTTGGATTCGATGAATGAAGAATCCCAAGCAAATCTACACTTTAACCAAACATTACTGAATATTCTTGAACCCCCGTCATTTTTCACCAAAGAAAAAAAAAAACTAATGCATATTGCTGAACAACATGTAAAATCTGCATTTAAGAATTCACCATCTGAAGTTAAACCACTTCCGAAGATGGCTTGAGGATAAGGCCTCATTCAAAGAAGAAAGAGAAGGCCGCCAGCCAACATCACATCAAGTTCTAATCGCAATTCGCTGATAACTTCAATGGCCAACAAGTATATAAGCGACTTTCGTAAACAAAAAGGGAAATCATCTTATGCAAAAGCCGAGAGGCTTCCTAAGAAACGCATATTGGAACAACCAGTACAAAATTCGTTGTGCAACAGATGCTTCGCCACCTCGGACGATGGCGAAGAGTGAGAGAATAACTACGTGGAATGCATCAAGTGGTTCAATCAAACTGCAATTTTCCTTTAAAGTGTAGAGTATGAAAAATCATTATTTTTTTCAATACATTGTTTTGTTCATCAAATTAATGTCGATATACCTATTATAGTTTAGAACACCAGTATTTCTTTTTAAAATGTTAAAATTTAACCAAACATAAATACATAATACGTCTATGAATCTGGCATATCAAAATAATTCTGAACTCTCTAACAACTTGAAATGATAGGCCAACGCAAGAACACAATACTGAGGTTGTTTTCTAGCATGAGTTGAATGTGAAATTTGGTCCCAGATGTATACTTCCGGTAGGACTCCGGGTACACTGCTCCCTAAGATCCATAATCAGTTTGGACCTGAAATATTATTTTAGAAGTTTAGTGTCTATGAAGAATTTGTTCGGTATACCAGAGTCCTTCTTTTAAAAGTGTTAGGTACCGTAATCCGGGGTATCATTGATCAGCGGGGTAACATTGATCGGCTTGACCCACCTCATGAAATGTTCAAACAAGCATTTTACATTCAACCAGTTTCTGCTATGGAATAGTATATCGTAATCTGCTATCATTTAGCTATTAAATGACATGCAATTTATGAAAATTGAATTCCATTAACATTGAATTAAATCGGTTTTTCCGTAACTGTGTTTCGTAACGCAATGAGATACATTGTCAAACATTCATGCTTGGCGTGAATACTAGATACAATATGAGGTTCGAAATCACTGTATTACTTCAATATGATATCCTAGAGTTGGATTTAATAAACGAAACTTTTATGAAAATGCTATTTTTCAGTAAAATATACGATTTATTAAAAGTCGGCTATCAATTCTTTAAGCCATTGCCTACCTTTAGGCGTTATTCGTGGTTTAGAGGATTTTAATCCTAAAATAACTTAAAAAGTACATAATTTGTAAGAATTTGGACAACATATTCGAGATCAGCGACCCCGAATTTAGTAAGTAAGGGTATTTTCAACACAAATGAACATTGATCACTGACATGATCAATGTTACCCCAAATCAACACAATCAAAAATTAGATTAAAAAACATTTAAATATGTTTTAAAGTTTTACTATACTTTTTCGAGTAGCGTAACACATACTCAGAGGGCCAGTACTTGTTTTAAAAATATAAATCATGAAACGTTTGCTTTAACAAGAGAATTATTCAAGAAAGACCGAAAATTCTGATCAATGTTACCCCGGATTACGGTACTCATGTGATTAATCCATCTAGAATTTAAACACGGGTCATACGTTAAGCCAACGAATTAATACAAGACCATTGCATACTTTTAGGCGTTTAGCGGTTTCTGTCCCAATTTACAAAATTGACACAACTTTGTAAAAACTCGTTTCGGTAAGAATTTAAAGGCCAGATTTGGATTCCAATTCGATAGATCTACCGAGAGTAAACAGCTATTTATTGAAAAAGTAGCCAATAGGCAGCTGTAGAACATATCGCCACAACATTTCACCAGGGAACACTTATTTCTGGTGCAAAATCAGGTTCAAGCATGGACTTCCGGTTTGACAACTACCCTTGCAAGAAGTACAACTCTACCCATCGATCATAGTGAAAACCGCTTGTTTTTATATTTTATACTTCCTGAGTATCAGCCGGTTGTACTTGTGTTTTCTTCTCCAGTTTTTTTTCTCTGTTTTGTCCTCTTTGTGTTACCGTGATTTCGGGTGAAATTGATCACTTTTCACAGTTTTTGGCTTTTTATTTTTGAATTGTTATTGATATGGTAAATCTCAATGCTTTAAAACAAGTACGACCACGGTTTTCATCAGTCAACGAGGTCGAAACTTTTGCTGCAAATCATTTTATTTCAATAAATATCATTTAAAGTAAAAAATCAGAAATTTTAGTTTCGGGGTGAATTTGATCAGTCAGTGAAATGCCTTTGTAAGTGATGAAAATATTTTTTCCATCTAAATTATCCACCCCAGATTGCGAAAAGCTATGTAAAACTTTTACAAGTTTAGTAAGTTTTAAATTATTTAAACATAAAGTTTAATAAGTCCTAGGAAAACGCCTGAAAGTATGCAATGTTCATATTAAATAAGTCACTACTTCAGGAAAAGTACAATTTTATGCATAAATTTCAATATTTTTAGCAATTTTGATGACGGAATCGGGTTTAGCGAATACTTGGCAGCTATAATCATTCATTCGAATATTTATTCCATGTGCGATATCGCTACGGTAACAAAAGTTTGAAAGTGTCTTTGAAGTTCGCCTAACACGCAATTTCGGAAATAATGAATTTAATACAGAAATGTGTGACTAATTGGCTGTAAAATATGTAAACTCATCATTCAACAACACTTGAGCCAGATGATGGTCATTTTCTACAAATTGTTTAAAGTTTAAAGCTTTATTTTTGACAAATAAAAATGGCCCTCACGTCGATCAATTTCACCCCACTGATCAATTTCACCCGAAATCACGGTACCAAGCTGCTCCTGGCCATCCGGAAGACCAAGTCCCACAACAAGTTGGTAGCAACACCGCAAGGCACCGAATACGCTAGCAAGATGCGATTCACCCCCGGATGAGCAGCAGTGAAACCTTTGGCCCAATCCTTACCCTGTCCATCCCTCAAAATGTGACCTTCTAACCTCGAGCTGCCACGAGTACCCTGGCTTCCACCCATTACTAACAGATATCATTAAAAAGTTATTACTCTGTATAATGTATACTATTAAGTTCAAAGAAAGATCCTCGGCTCCGTAAAGCGTTATACGCGATTGAGCCCCAAATAAATGAACTAGAGAGAGTATCAGCCGGTTAAAAATAAAAAGTTTGTCCTGGGGTTTTGAGGGTTAACCAATTCTCAGCTTACTGAGCCTGTATCAGTTGAAAAGGATTGCAGTGAAGGTCTATGCTTCGCCTCTCTAAATGTTAATGGATGTCGAAAAGAGACCTGCAGACTCAGTTCTATACTCAGTTCTAAACTCCCATACACATATATAGCAATATTACAAGAGGTGAATCTGGACTGTTTAGTGTCTATGCGTTGTTACATTTAACTACTGGTGGCGTATGGGAAGATCATCTGGTCATCAGAGACGCGGACAGGCTATTTTAATACGTCTTGGCCTGAATGCTGAAGTGCGGAGGAGTATCCACTCCGAGCCGAACATTCAACATGCTGAGATTCTTTATCAGTGATTTGAAATAATGTATATTGAGTCTATGTATAACATATTATAGGTGGAAGGGCGTTTTCTTACTTTAGATGTCATAAACTTCCATGATCCGAGTTGTAGAACAGCTCATTTCTTTGCCAAATTAGGGGCGGTTATTGGGAAGTTGGGAAGTACAAAGCATGTTGCATTATCCGGAGATTTTAATAGTCACCTGACCTGCTCTAATTTGTCTTCTGAAGAATCCAAGCTGATTGGCAGATTCGCTGGACACGATCACTTTAATGAAAACGACTTGCAGATTAGAATGTTCCTTGGTTTGACAAATCTTGCCGTACATTCCACTCAGACCAATGCTAACGCAAGTTTTCAGTGGACATGGTCGAATGGAAGTTCCCGCAGTCAGGTAGACGTATGTTGAGCGTTTACGCGCTTTGAATCCATCACCTGTCTCTACTGGGCACAAATTGCTCATGTGCAATATTGTGCTAAATCGCTCTCCAACACATCCCTTAACGAGGCCAACTGGTGGAGTCAAAACTAAACCCATTAGGCAACTGAATCCTGGTATATTGAAGCTTTCAGGAGTTTCAGGAGAGTTTAAGTTCGACTGTTGACTTGATTCATCGGTCGTCATCGAGCAACTGTGGGAGGAGTCAAAGGCGAAGGTGCAGAGTTCTGCTGATGCTGTACTCTCTTAAAGCCATCGTTTACCCAACCAGATCGACGTTGTCGTAAGGCTTTTACCGAAGTGAAATAAAGCTTGTTTTGGGTAAATTGAAGCGATCATCCCAAGAGGAAATACAAGCTCGCGGAGGCTACAGAAGAGCTGAAGAAGCGAATTAGAGAGTACGAAGAGAAAGGATCGAGAACTTTTTTCAAGGCCTACATCAGTATCCCAACAACGCATCAGCCGTACCTTCCGGTTCCCAAAAAAGATATAAGAAGAGAAACTCGTATCGGAAACCATCATCTACAGTTCGCTTGAGTGATTGGATTACTGATGGCAACCAGACTTCATTGATACCACCTCTGTTGCCAGAGCCGGCTAACTCAGTTCTGCCACCAGCTCCAACTTTGCGTGAGGTAGAGGATATTGTTGGCAGGATGAAAAACGGAAAAACACCTGGAGTTGACTCTTTGAATGCTGATTTTTTCCAGTACAGCGATGAGCGTACCAAGCTGCATGGTTTGCTGGTAAGGGTATGGACCGAGAACAAGTTCCATACAACCCTACCCTCCCTTTAGTATTGCTTTGATCAGCATGCAGCATTTCTGCTTTTTTTTTTCCTTCTAAACCATAGGGGGATAAATCTGCTCATCAGACACCCTAACAGGAAGGTTAGGATAGTGTGGGGATGAGGCCGTCTTCTACAATGCCGGTAGAAGCCAGGACTACTCTCTCCTCGACCCACTAAAACACATTCCTATGGTCGCCAAACCCTACGTCTCTCCGGAACCACCAAGAAGGTATTGCTTCAGAGAGGGGCTAGTGCATATCGCACCCTCAAGGTTAGCTGCCGTAGCCTAGCAGCAACGAACATCGATGACTCGCTCTGGAGAGTCCATCACGATAGCATGCTGGCGCTTAGCCAGTTTCCCGAGTGGTCCTCGCCATTTCTGCTTAGACAGCTTTGTTAGATACTTCGCCATGCCTGGAGATGGCTCAGTACAATACAATGCAGAATAATGTTAGACGAGAACCAGTGAATCAAAATTCAACCATCGTGCAACAATAACGACAATGTCGCAACCTGAATTTGTTGCGACATTCTACCCAATGCGACAGATTTGTCCGAACTTGAACACTGCAATGCTGCTGAAAATGTACCATCAAAAAGTTTCGATTTTAGGTTGGTAATAATTGATTATTCACAAGTTGAAAAGTACGCAACAAATTCAGCTTCCGTTTTGTCTGCAACAAAAAAATCGAGATCATGTCATTATCTATTATTTACCAGTTTGGATAAAGAGTAATCCAATATCGTTTGTGCTGAGTGGCAGCCCAGGTGTCAATCTGAAGTTTAACCCAACTCATCGATATCGGAATAGCTGGCTCAGGGTCAATGAAATCATGTGATGCTCCAGTGTGAGCTAATTCATCATCCATTTCATTTCCAGCGATGAAAAAATAGTCAGGTACCCATACAAGGTGAACATGCTGAATTCTGCTCCTCGATTTGAGTTCGACTAGCGATAATTCTATATTCAGTTTAAATAAGGGCGAAATTTACATGAGAGAGTTCTCTTCATCGACTCTCTCTTCTGCAAATTAAAGTGACAAGATGCAAGTATGGTTGCACTTGTTGGTCATAAATCGCTAGGTTGCGATGCAATCTAGCGTCTAAGTGTAAAAAAGTTCGATTGAATTTGCATCTTGTCACTTTAATTTGCAGAAGAGAGCATTGGCGTATCTAGCATTTTTTCCTAGGGGGTGCCTAGGGGGTGCCAGTTTTATCGGTTTTCAGGTTGTTTTGCTTTTATTGTAAAAGGAAATACCGATCCACCCTCAATTTCTTAGTATAATGATATACTGCGTCGCGGGAAAAAATAGCCCGCAAATTTTGACTGACGTAAAACCAACATTGTATCGAGTCTTGTTTGTACATATAATACAAGAAATTTATGTTTTCGGCAAAAAATTCTTTCGATAATTGCTCAGGAAATATTCCCGGCAATTTATTTGGAAATTGTTTCTTTTGGAAATCTCTCAGTAATTCCTTTGGATTTGGCAAATTTCTTCGAAAATATCTTTGGATCCCCTTCGGCAATTTCTTTAAGAATTTATTTGGAAATATGTTTGGAATTTGATGCTAAACACCTTTCACGCATTCTTTAAAAAAATCATCGGCAATTACATTAGGACTATAAGTTTGTTTGGCTTTTTATTTCGTTGACAAATCCTTTGAAATATTTTCTCGGGAGTACCGTAAACCGGGGTCAAATTGATCAGCGGGGTGAAATTGATCATTCGGGTACTACATTGTAATTCCATACAAGGAACTCTTAAGCGTTGTAATGATCTTGAACTTTTTACGTCATCTGGTTCGTAGATGTCTAGAGATGATTGCAGACTTTTATTTTTTAGAAAAAAGTTAGTTTTACCTTATTTTTTTTAGGAATTTGCAATGTACTTCTTATTAGGCCGAAATCATTGCTACTAAACAATCGATTGCTAATATGACTTCCCGTAAATTCTCTGTTTCAACATTTTTGTAGAGCCTTGGTGGGGAAATTATGTAGCTATTCTGAACATGAAATAGTTTAAAAAAGTAAATTTTATGATGAAATAGTCATTTATTGTGATAGAAATCACTTTTTTCAAATGAAATTGCCTACCTTTAGGCGTTTAAGGGGAAATTTTAAAATTTAATTTTGTATTTTAAGTATTAAATTCACTAGTTATAAGGTTTTAAATGCTTTATTCGGTTTTAGAAGAGAAAAATTAGGCGGAGAAGGTAATTTTCCTTTCCAACTGATGCTTAATTGTATACTGATCAATTTCGCCCCAAAGTGGCATTTCTATTTTTTTGATTTTTGGAGTTATTTAACTCAAAGTTTGAATTTGTTGAACAAAAGTCTAACACATGGTTCCATTGAGATCCACTAGGTACTGGTTTTACAGAAATTATTTTGGCAATATTTGAATTACCACTGATGTTATGCGCAAAAGTTGTTTTCAAATGATCAATTTGACCCCGGATTACGGTACCTTCGCCAATTTTTTAGTA
Organism: Aedes albopictus; assembly: GCF_035046485.1. Lineage (NCBI taxonomy): Eukaryota > Metazoa > Arthropoda > Insecta > Diptera > Culicidae > Aedes > Aedes albopictus. Next base: position 300,078,808 of record NC_085137.1, read on the forward strand.
GTCTTTAAGGCATTGTTTTGTTAATGTCAACAATTCTATTGATATTTACTTTTTTTTTTAATTCTTCGATTACTGTTCAGGAAGTTCTTTTGGGAATTATTTAAGTGAAGCCTTTGGTAACTCATTCGGCAATGACTCTGGGAACTTCATCCCTTTTTTTTCATTTTACAGTCATTCTACTTTTTTTTGTATTTTCGTCGATTTTTTGGACTTTCATTATCTAAGTATTATTATTATTATTATTATTAATATTTAATAAAGACACTTTACCACTTATGTGGCATTCGTGTCTGCAATTATCTAAGTATGCTATTCGGTATTCCTTCGCCAATTCCTTCGAAAACTCCTTCGGAAATTCTTTTATCAATCGCTTCTATAATTTTATTGAAAATTCTTTAGACAATTTCTTCTAGATTTCTTCAGTAATTATGTACGGAATTCCTGTAGCACGTGATTTTGGAATACCTTCGGCGGCAAATTTCTTAGAGATTTCCTTCGGGAATTTATTTGAAAAAAAAAACTTGTCACGGGGATTCTACGGCAATAACTTTTAGAAATTCTTACTATTTTTTTTTAGAAATTCCTTTGCTTATTGCGGAAAATTCTTTGAGAATTTCTTCAAAAATTTTTAATTACAAGATTTAATCGTATATTGGATATTACTAGAGATTTCTCTAGTAATACCTCCTAGGATTTCAATGGAAATTTCAACTTTTTCATCTTTTTTCGTTTAGGGATTCCTCTAGAGGTTTCTATTGGGATTATTTCAGCTGAAGGCCAAGAGGAGTTCCAGGAGTAAAACCATGATTAATTTCTGAAGTAACCCATGAATAAAATTTCTAGAGCAATTCCTGGATGAGTCTTTTGAAAAATCTCTGAAAGAATCAAAGGCATTTCTGGAGTATCCTAGGAAAACTGCCTGAAAGAATCCCAACAAGAGCGCCAGGAGAAATCCCTAGAGGGATTCCTGCAGGTATCACAATAAGAATTTCCGGATGAGACCTAGGAGGCATTCATGAAACATTAGGAACAGCAGGAATCGCTAATGGAATCCCAGAAGGAGTTCCTGGATGATAGTCAAGTGGTGTTCCTGGAGGAATCCAATGATAAATATTTGGGGAAATCCCTGGAAAGAATCCTTACAAGAATTCCGGTAGGTAAGGAGTGTAACGGAATGTAGTTGAAAATGTTCAGGATGCTCTATCTCGAAGCTGGGTTGGTCTTTTCATTTCGGTTCTTCTATAAAATCTTCACAATATAGTTAAGTTTAGAACAGCTTGGAAAAATTTGGAAAATGTTTAGTATTATTGAAAATATGGTTAAATGAATACGCCTCACAAAATAAAAATCTGCACAAAATGCAATTTTGTTAAGGTTTTTCATCATTTCAAAAATGTGTAGCGAATAAAATTTGTACGATAAAAAATCTTGAAAATATTGATGCTTGTTAACAGTTATGTACACATCACATATCATTCAACACCGACTTTTAAAATTCATATTTTCGATAGAAAAATCTCCTATATCTACAAAATGGTCCATTCAAAAAAACGTATATTTTTTGGTCAAACTTTGAAGCTCTGCTTCTAATATCTTAAAAAGTTATATATTTACATTTTTTGCTCTAACTTAGGCCGATGCAAATATTTATTTTGTTTTATGTCACCCCCCCCTTCCTTCAAAAATCCCAAAATATTGAAGGGGCGAAAAAAAAAAAACATGGCGGCCCAGGACTCTATTTTCATCAATATATAAAAATGAGTTTGAAGTCCCTTTGAGGCAACAAAACTCACGAACGGCCGAACCGATTAGCATGACCCTTGCACAGTTCGATTCGTATTCATGGTGGCTGTGTTTATATGTATTAAAAGTTACTAAAATGAACTTAAAACAAGAACAATTGTAAAATTACTGAAATTGTTATGAGCGGGGGAGACATTCGAAATGAACGCACTAAAACTAATCTAAGAGTGCGGTGCTGCAATGACCCCACATCAGTTGTCAAACTATCACACCAAAATGGCAGTACTGGGCAGTACAACGTCTGCCGGGACAGCTAGTTTTCAATAGAAAAACTTTTTTAAGCAACAATTTTTCAATAGTTGAAAAATATTTTTTCAATAGTGAGTACAATTTTTTATTTTTCAATAGTTTTTTTTCGTTTGTTCCTTATTATTTTTTGTCCCCCCCTCGTACCCGGTGAGAGGTCTCGGACATAAAAGAAAAATAATATTTGCATCGGCCTTACTCGTCCATAAAATAAAAAACATACCCTATTTGAAAAAATGCGAATTTTTCATTTTATGTATTTTTTATTTGCGTTAACATGGTTTGGAGGAGCATATTAAAAAGGGGTTCCTCGAAAATGGCCTTTTTTCATTTTTAAGAATTGTGCTTAAATGCAAAGCAGATTTTTCTTGAAAAAAATAATTTGCCTATATCATGAGGAATCTGGAGCTTATTATATTTGCTCAAAAAAGTTAACAATTTTTGAACATTATCGAACTTTTTTCGCAATTTCAATTTTTAAGAAGGTGTGCAAAAATTTAAAAACATGTGTTCAGTAGGTTGAAAACCCAGTTGAATGAACATTTTTAGAAAATCATGAAAGCCATTTCTTTTTTCATACAGTATCTCCAAAAATAAAATTACTTAAAAGTTGTATTAAACTATTTTTGATGCTATTGTAAACATTTTCAACTACTTAACGATACACTCCTTATTACAGTAAGAATTTCTGGAGGAGTCCTAGGTGGAATTTCTGGAAGAACCACAGCAGGAATAGCTTGAGAAATCCAGCTGAAATTCCTGGAGGAAGGAAGCCAAGAGGAGTTCCTGCAGGAATCCCATGAGAAATTTATGAAAGAATCCTTGGATAAAAATTCCTGGAGGAATCACTGGAGAGCTTCTGAAGAAATCACAGAAAAAATCTCAGGAGGTATTCTAAGAAGGATTCTGGGATGTATCATTGTAGAAATCTCAGAAGAAATCCTAGGAGAAATTGCTGGATGAAACTATATCTAATTTCTAGAAACTAATAATTTTTAGAGAAACCCCATCAGGAATGCCTGGGAGAGTCCAAAGAATACCTAGATAAAGCCTGTATCCGCCATAATCGGGACGCAGAAATACAGCTGTAAATCTGTAATAGATACATTAAAATTGCTCAAATTTGGACTAATAACATCTTAAGATGTGTTCATTTCACCTACAAAATTTCATGTGAATCGGTGCAGTACTTTTTGTTGTAGCTATGAAAGAGTAGAATGTGCGCCATTGAATTTTGTACAGCCCCTAGTTTTGCTTGTCAGCGCTGTAACTTTTTAATTTGGCAAAGGAAATGGCTGAAATTTTGAACATAAACCTCTCAATCTATATTCGTTGCATAGGCAAAATTTCAAAAAAAAAAATCGATGCACTATCAACAATGTTATAGTTGAAACATGTATTGGGACTGAACGTGATGTTAGCCCCTCAGACAGCAATTAGTCAGCACCCTTTATTGTTTCGATTGTACTATTGGTAGTACTATACCAACAATCATCAAATTTTGCAGACATAATAAACACATAGCCAACTGTCTTCTGTGAAAATTTCATGAAAATTGTTAGAGAAATTCAAAAGTTATGAATAGGTAAACATCGCACATGAAAAACACGAAAAAATTTCACTAACACTCACCCCTATCAACACCAGTAGCTTTCAAACCAATTGATAAAAGTTGATGAAATTTTGCAAGAAAGTGTCTCTATAAGTATCATAACTGCTAACGAAATTTCATAATAATCATCACAGAACTTTGAACTGTAGCGTAAAAAAAACATCTACCTTGCGAATGAAAATTGGTCATTGTTGTACAAAATGCTTAAAACCACATGTCTTTGTTTTTCATCCACAGTTAAAAGTAATACATAGATTTTTATGAAATTTGGCACAAATAATAAACATATACCAAACAGTTCTCAGTCAATTATTTGGCCAATTTTACCGATTCATTACTATAGCCGTACATCTGAGGCCCGATTATTGCGGATACAGGCTTTAAGGACAAACGTCTTTAAATCCCGGATCAACAGTGCATCAAAACTTCAGACGTACAAATCTCAAGAAGCAAGCTTCAAACAACAATGCATTTTATTATTCTGTTCTTGCTCACTTATAATATGCTTGAAATAAGAAGCTCAGGTGCGCTGATTTGTGCCCTCAAAATCGTGAGTAGGTGCCAAAGTCGGCCATTGTGGCAGCCATATTGGGATTCTAACAAGTCTGTCCTTAAGTCCCTGCAAGAACTGGTGAAGATATTCTGGAAGAATTTATAGAGAAGGCCTGAAGGAATCGCAGGAGGAATTTCTGAAGGAATCTCAGGAAGATTTCCCAGAAAAAAATCGAGCCACAATGCTAGGATAAATTCGTAAAGGAATCACTAGAAGAATTTCTGGACGTATCATTCTTAGAGGAAGGCAAAAAGGAGTTTCTGCAGGAATTCCATGAGGAATTTCAGGAGGAATCTTTGCATAAAATCTCTGAAGGAATTCCTGGATGAGTCCTTGGAGAAATCCGTGGTAGAACAACCGAGGGATTTTCTGCAAGAATTCCAGGAAGATTGCCTATGGAAAGATCCCAGCAAAAAAAAAAACAGGAGAAAGCTCTAGAAGAATCCATAGCATAGTTTCTGAAGTACCAAGGTTAGAATTTCTGGAGAAAGAATAGCTGGAAAAACCACAGGAATTGCTTGAGGAATCCCAGCTGGAATATCTGTAGGAATCCCAGGAGGTACCATAGAAGATATTTCTAGAGAAATCATAGAATCAGGAATGCCGGGGGTATCCTAAGAGAAGTTCCGCTTACAGATGCCTGAAGGAATACCTACAGTTCTCCTTGAAAGAATCGGTAGAAATATATGCAGGAGGAATTTATGGAAGAATCTCAGGAAGATTTCCCGGAAGTATTGCAACAAGTAAGTATGCCAGAAGAAACCCCTTAAAAGTATTTCTGGGGATGGGGGGAGTTGCTTGAAGAATTCCAGCTGGAATTCATGGAGGAAAACCAATATAAGTTCTTGGAGAAATCCCCTATGGAATTTCTAGAAGAAGTCCTGGATATATCCTTGAAAAAATTTCGGGAAAAGTCACCGGAAGGATTTTTTAAAATCCTAGAGAAATTTTCCGGAAGAACTGCCCTAGTAGAATTCTTGAAGGTACCACAGTGAGAACTTTTGAAAGAGTTCTAAGAGAAATTGCTGGAAGAATCGCAGCAGGAGTTTCTTGAGGAATCCTAACCACAACTTCCGGATGAAGTCCAATAGAAGCTCCTGGAGGAATTCTATGAGAAATTTCTGAAAGAACCTCTGAATAAAATCTTTGATGGAATTCCTGGCAGAATCACCGGAGGAACTTCTGAAAAATACCCCGGAAGATTGTCTTGCATAAATTCCTGAAGAAATTCCAATAGATTTTTTTAGAGAAATCCCTAGAAGAATTCCAAGAAGAATTTCCAAAGAAATCCTAGGAGAAGTTGCTGGATCAATCTCTGAAGAAATTTCTAGTATATACAACCCCATCAGAACTGCTTGGAGAACCCAAAGGGAAGTTTATTGAAGAAATATCGGGAGGAAAACATAAAGGAAGCCTAGAGAAATTACTGTATGAAAAGATAGAGGTTTTTCTGGAGAAATCCATGGAAAATTCGGTTGATTATTCTTACCAATATTCAAAACGCCAAAACGTACAACAGGTATATAATTAATTCAGGGTGTGCTTAAGTTATGTTCAAATGTGCCATTAATACATATTGGAATAAGGTATTGTGTGCAGTTTTAAATTTTAGGTGCCTGGAAAAATTCTAGGGGGTGCCAAATTTGTTCTAGGGGGTGCCAGGCACCCATGGAACCCCCCCTAGCTACGCCAATGGAAGAGAGAGTCGATGAGGAGAACTCTTTCATGTTACTTTCGCCCTATTTAAACTCAATCTAGAATTAACTTTGACCTAGAGTTGGTTGAAGCAAGTGCTTCAGTAGCAACCTGGCTATCTGAACAGAAGTATATGTCTTTGCCCCTTAAGCACCGACTAAACCGACGTGCCACTCGATTCCGAGACTTGACCGAAAACATTACACGGTAAATTCAAATTGCAGTGATCGCTAGTGTCAAATTGAAAGTGACGTTTAGCCCGTCATGACATTTATACAGCTGGCGTCGCGGCGTCTTGATCAAACGCTGTGTAAACAAATACACGTGATGGCCAGTATTGTCAATCTGTAGCTACACTTTGCCTCAGAATGGAGCATTACGGCAATTGGCTTCTTTAGCGGTGTTGAGATAATCCCATATTCTTAATCTGCATGCCAAACTGAGCCGAAATCCAAATTTTCATGTATTTTGGTGCCCGGGAACCCATGCAAAAATCAATTTGAAGTTTGTATGGGAGCGATTTGTCCAATCACCCCTCGTCGCATTTTGTACTGGGCGCAGCTGTCAAACAGTTGCCCAGCTGTCAAAAGGTGATTTCAAAAAATCTCTTTGCAATTGATTTTAGCTACCAAAATAAAGTTCTAAAAATCTGAAAAAAATCATAGTGGCTCAGAAAAAGGTGCTCTTTCATATAAAAACAAAAAATCAATACATTTTTCAAAATTTAAAAACCCAATTACGGGATACCTAAGAATTTTGGGAAGCAATTAAGGATGTTATATTAATGTCCCAGCGTGAAAATAAATTCAAACATTGGTGGCTGTTACCATCTGCACACTATATTCCCATCGGATTATGCAAGAGTCGCGACGATGATGCTGCTTTTGCTGCCGTTTTAGTGACACTGACTGGGCTGACTACTATTTCAACTTTTATTTGAAAAAATAAAATCTCCCAGAAGTCAATACTTATATGAATTAGGCTTAATAATAAATTGTGCTTTCGGAAAATTAAGATATGAAATTGTGTTCTGATGTGGCTGCAGTATGACGAAGGCATGACCACCGACGACGGCGACGCCGCGGAATACAAACAAACACTCTACGTTTGATCCAATCAAAGTATGAAATTCTGTAAGATTTTTGAGTCTTTTACGCTCCTAAAAAGTTCTGTTTTGAACATAGTTCGTGAATCTATCCTTTCTTAGTTTATCATGAGAAATTTTGGCATTAATTATGAAATAAACAGCATTATCCAATGATTGAAAAATTTGTTCATTCCAGCACACCTATGGGTGGCATTATTTAAGAGTGTTCGAAATATTTCGGCCAAAATAGTTCTGAACCAAAATCAACAGATGGCGCTAGTTTTCAACGGTTTTTATTTTAAAATTTCGGACGAAAATTTCATGAACCTTTGCACTAGCTGGCATGTCGGTTCGTCGGTGCCTTAAGTACTGCTGAAGTGCTGCACTGCGCAAATGAGAGCAAATATTTCAGCCTGAAAAATGGTGCAGTGTCTTCCAAGTGAGTAAGAGTGATGTAGTCTTAGTTCACGAGAGTGGACACCAGCACCTGCTCGACCTTCGAGAAGGGAGCCATCAGTTTAATAGTGGTAACATACGAAGCCGACTGATTTTTTTGTTTTCAGACATCCAGATGTGCACTCTTGCCAGGTAGGGAATTTCGTGGAAAATGTCCTATATGGAAAATTACAAAACAAGGATATCTTTGTCCCAATCCACCAAAAGTGGAAACAACGAGGTATGTATTAATCTGCGATTCACAGGAGGTTCCTCTAGTAAGTGCTATCTAATAGGCTAGATGTTGGCGAAAGAACGCTCAAAGCTAAGTTAATAGCTCGAAAAGCCAGGTTCACGTTGTTGTTTCCGCCAGTTTCCTCCCAGTATATGTCTAAGCACTTGAGCGGAAAATAGTAGGACTGCATCTCACAGTGTACAGATGCAGATAAGTTATCTGTAGAATGAGAGTAAGTCACCGGGTGTTTAAGAAACAGAGTTGGTAATTATTCTCAAGTTAGAAACTTTTTCGTTTGGGAGTGAACATAACCGTAAACAACACATCTTGGAATATATTTAAACTCAGCGTTGCATACTTGGCTAATGTTCCCGACTGAAATCCGTTTCAGATTATCGTTGTTCGCTTGCTAATTAGAGAATCCATTAGCAGTCATCAGCATTCATAATTAGTCGTTGTCAATGAATTTCGCTCACGTGTTCAGGGAATGCCAAGTTTCGTGCAGCAGCGGTGTAGAACATACATATACTATACCCTACTATACCTACAGCGACAGTAGAGCCTCCAACAATTGCGTGTCGCTGTCGTCGTCGTCGTCCTCCAGGTCGCACTCCCCTTAGTTTAAGCATAGTGCAAAAGCCAGCAATTTAATTTAATTTTTAATACCAGGGTGTCATCAAGTTTGCAACGTAGACACGACCGACAGTCGACTGTCTACAACCGAGGGGGGCCTGTGAAGCCTTCATACACGCCCCCCAAAACGCACTGACACATTTCAACTGGGAATCAATGAATAAAGAGGCTTTATAGGTGGATGGACACCGTTAGGTGGGGAGAGTTTGATTCTTGTATGTCACATGGTTTGCAATGCTATAAACATTTTTATGTGAATGTTTCTGTTTAATTAGTTGGTACCTTCACAGTTATAAGCGGAGAGCTTTCGCTAAAAATGAGTTCAGGCTACAAAAAGGGATATATATTATGCTAAGGGAAGTCAAAAGAATTTCCTTTATGGGAAACGATGAACCGACTCGAACTACAGCCTCGACATTCTTCTTGTTGGCGTAACGTCCCAAGTAGGACAAAGCCTGCATTTCAGCAGTGTTCTTTGTGCACTTTCTCTGTTAAAAACTGAGAGATTCCTCTGTCAGTGACCATTTTGAAATCGAATATTATATGGTAGATACTCTCTGCTCGAGGAATAATCTCGAGGTCATGCTCAATAACCGTGCACTTACCGCATCGGCATCAAGTGGTCCACGATATCCTCAAACAGATTTGTCAACTAAAACTAACTCAAATCATCTTCTCTTTACAATAATCACATGTATGCTACCACAGTACCTACTGAGTGCCAATGGCGCTAGGTTGCACCCAATGACTTCTTATGGGAATTCGAAAATCGAATAGGTGCTGCCGCCGTTCGTCCCTAGGTTCGTCCTCATCGTTCTATAGTTGTGAACAGATTTTACGACATCCTACGAGAAGTATTCGGATTCAATTACCATAATTGCAATTAATTAAATAGGCTGTGCATGTGTCTCTATCTCGCTCCAAGGATTTTCGTTTCCCCTGCACGAAAGCCGCTCTAACGGCGATGTCTTAAGAGGAATAGTGTATGGCAGGCTTATGCAGGGATTCCTTTTCATTAAGGTATCTTGGAGGCTTTGTATTCTTCAGTGTTGCCATCCGAGAGGGATTTATTCAGTTTCAGATCATGAGTAAGCTTGTTTCCGTCGATATGAAATGGAACGTCCTCCAGCATAATCAGCCAGCCCTGCTCCGTTGCCGGAAATCGGAAGATTACGGGACCTGTTCGATGACACGTCTCCACGTCCCGGGCCCAGTCTCTCGGTTGATCAGCACGTACATGCCAACTGACTACTGGCTGACTGACTGACTGGTGGTGGCATCCGCTTTGTATGCAGCTGCTCAGCCAAACACACACGTACGTGATGATGTAGCAAATCTGAGAACATTTCCGGTGTGACTTGCCAGCTGACTGCACCCTCGCTTGCAAGCAAGGGAGTGGCAGTATTGTTGATATTTGCACAGTTCACGCACCGCTGGATTGTCTTCCTTCTTGTCGTCGGAGTCGTCATCGTCGTCGCTTTCTCTAAGCCACCGCATCTCACGTATCCATCCGTGCACTGTGCTGAGGAAATTGCAACCTCTCATATTGGTGACCCTGGCTGGCCCCGGTCCGGCATCGAATCGTGGTTTCAAAACCGGAGAAGGACTCGGGACAAATGCGATGGTGATTTAGTTAATTACAAATGCAATACACCAGTCATTTAATGTCGGTTTCTCGTAATAAATCAATGGCGGCGAGCGCTTGGGACGATGTTTTGCGGTGTCGTAACAACCGGGACCAAATGCATAATGGTTGGCCACAGAATTGTGGATTGGGCATGCAGATGAATGAAGGAACAAGGAATGTGCAAGTCATTGATCTGATTAGAGTGAAGAAGGATGATATTGATCTGAACTTAACTATTTTGCAAGGATTGGAACGAAATAATATATAATGACATGAATGACTCTCTGCTTCAATATTTAATTCCTCATTGCATATCATGATAAACAATAGTTATGTATGCAACAAGTTGCAAAATGATGATTTTTTCAGCACGAGTCGTACATTTATCCAACGAGGCTTGTCGAGTTGGATAATTACGACGAGTGCTGAAAAAATCGAGTTTTGCAACGAGTTGCATACAACATTTTTTGTAATTACGAAAAATATTCATTCAGTAAAATTTTCTCCGGCTACACAAACATGTACAAGTTGAAACCACGTGCGAGAGTCCATGATCATCAGCGTAGTTTTTTTTTTCGACTAGGTAGGCTATGGTGAAGTAGGTGTCACTTTGTCACACCGTCATCAACCCCCTTGTTGAGCTCCCAACGTCCATCGTCGTCGCACATTTGTAGGAACAAAAGTAGTTTCAGGTGACATTTCTACACCTGGTCTGCAGTCCAAATCCGAAATGGAATCAGCCTGATTCTAATCCGAGCTGCTCAATGGATGTGGAATCAATAGCTGATTCTACAGAAAACGTGGCAGGTCGTAAAAAGTGTGTTCTAGAAAAGGTGCCGAAAAGTGCTACTTTTCAGCACTTTTAAGAGTGCCGAAAAGTAGTACTTTTCGGCACCTTAACATCAGTACAGAAAAGTAGGCCGTTTCATCATACTTTCGCCAACTGAAAAGTAAGACTTTTCATGACGTCATTGCAAAAAAGATATTTTAAACATGAAAATTCGTTTTCAATATGCTGTCAAGGCTGACCTTGATAGACTTTATTATGTTTGGACTTAGTTATATTTTCCAGATCAAGCTTCACCCACCGTGCTCTCTTCGCTCTACACCTTTTTGAGTCCAGTGGATCGCAATCATCAACTTAGCAAAGTTGTTGTCAGACACACACTATGATGGTGTAAAGTTCATAGGAAATACCGTCGATTTTCTTACAAAACTACTAACCTTTGAGACGCTATAACTATGGATTACACGCAAAAAAAATCCGTTCCGATATACGTGCACGCCCAGTCACGGCAACGGGAACAAACGGGAACTATGCATAGCAACGATAGCAACAATAAGAAATGTACACCGTGAACTAGATGTCACGGTTTCTAGAACGCTCATATTGACAGCTGGAACTAGTTCCAGTTCACGGTGTATATTTGCTTGTTCACATATTTGCGTTTGTTTGTTCACGTTTATCAGAACGGTTTTCTGAGCGTGTACTTTGTTGAATTGCACGCAAAGACATTACACCGTCTTCAACCAGAGGTTGCACAGACTGAACCGATCACTAGCATGAGACAACGGACAATACAAAAGTAAGATTCTTGGTCCTAAGCTACTTATTTTTATAGAATGAGGAAATCTGCTGATCAGATACCCAAGAGGTGATATCTGATTCTGTCTCTTCCTTACCTTCAAGACCATCCCTGAGGAGCGCACGACTTCGAGAAGGGGGGACCGCATATGAGTACACTCTAATAGTAAGCGTTCCACCAGCGACCGCTTTAAGTTATTCACTCTCCCCCGGAGGATTGGGGCCTGGCTAGAACTTTGAGTACCCGTTGATCTCAAGCCTCTGGATGGGGAGGGGGGCCAACTCAACTAGCTGTTGTTCGGCTCGCCATTTTCTGTGTAGTTCAAGCGGTATGAGTCTGTATTTCCACCTACCCTTGCTGGAGAAATCCCAAATTCTCTGCGACGATGTTCTGGCATTCCGTCCTGCGGCTCTTGTACCGCGTCGTTCAAAGCACCATTAGTGATATGGGCATCATGCCCGCTAGTGTGCATACCGCGTCCTTTGAGACTGTGCGGTATGCGCTGACAACCCTACGGTACATCAGCCTCGATCTCCAGTCGCTTCACGTTTCGGTTCACCACTAGCACATTCGACCATGCAGCGGTGCCATACCGTAGTATGGAGGCCGCTACTGCCACGAGCAGCTAACACTTACTCGAAACTATTGCCGAGCTATTTGACATTATCTTTGACAATGCCATTATCGCCAAGATTACCCTTTTGCAGGCACATTCCACGTGGCTTCCGAATTCCAGCTTATCGTCGATCATGATTGTCAATTGCTTCAGTGAGCGCTTAGAGTTGATCGTGCATCCGCCTATGGTGACCATTGCCTGTTGTTTAGACTTGCGGTGGTATACCACCACCACCACCTTCGTTTTGTAATGCGCGAGTTTCAGGCATCGACAAAGCCGATCAGCTTTACGTCGAGCTTTAGCTTTACGCCTCATGGTAGAAGTTTGAGCCTCAATACGCCATCATAGTTCCATAGTACCGGGCCCAGTATGGACTCCTGAGATAGCTCCGCGGTTACGTTGTAGCTCCTCTTGCCTTCCTCGGTGTCATAGATTAGCACCCTATTCTAAAAATATCTCTTCAGTATCCGGCATACTTAGGCTAATCGGGACTGCTAGCTGGTGCAAGCGCACTCGATGGCGGCCCAGCTTACGCTGTTGGACGCATTTTTAACGTCCAGCGTGACGACCGTGCAATTGCGGATTCCAGTTCGCTTCTTCTAGAGCGCTTTTCGGCCGTTTTAGTTTGTAACCCGACAGCCTTGCGAGTTTCCCAGTGACTAGTAAAATTGGCTTAAGCGCCACTCCCGAGGGAGACCACTTACCGAGATTGATGGCTGCCCGACCTTATTGAGACCCTTCAGGGTAGGGTTCAAGTTTTTCCCAAGTCAATAGGCGGGAAACGAGCTGGCTGATCAGGGAAACGTAATGCCTCACGACCGAAGTCGTGCAAATAGAGAAATTGGTACGTGTGAAATTGATTTCAGCCGGCGACAAAGTAAGGCTCGCGACGGTTATCATCACGGGAAAACAAGACTCAAACACCTCGTACGAATCTTCGTTCGATTAAAGAAATGTCCTTTGGTTGGATTCAGGGCCAACCTCCCCAGAAAATGACCAGACTCGATTTTAGATTTGGCTGTCGCTTTACGCTCGGCACCAGAATTACACAGGGCACTCATTCTGTTTTCGGTATGCGGAGTGGAGCAAATAAACTCATGAACTCTAATTCAGCTTCACTCAATGTGAGTGGAATATTTACAGGAGGTAATTCAATGGACTATATCATATTTTGTACAACTTCATTTATTAGTTTATCTTACAATTCAAATATTCGGGGTACCGCCACAAGCTACAACCCTAATAGTGTCCACGGTCGATCGGTCCTCCCGGAAGCCGAACTGGTTATCCGAGAAGACAGAGTCATCGGGTTTCTCGGTATAGACCATCAGCCTCGACTCCGTTCCAACAATTTCTCGGTGGTGTCCAGAAGGCACATAGGTCTGTATGCCGACGGGTCGCCAGGTGGCTTCCCTTGTTTGGGCAGTAGAACCACCTCTCCGGAAATTCTCCTCTGTCTAGGCACATCTGCATAGACATTTTGAACATGTCGATAGTCGTCTTGATGGCTAATGCCGCGATACCGTCCGGACCCGGAGCCTTGTTCAACTTAAGCGACTTCGCTACTGCAATGAGCTCGTCGTTCGTTACCGGGACGACCTAGCTTTGGCCGGTTTGGCCTTTGGAGACGGTGTCCATGGTCTTGTATCGTGGCACGAGAACAACGTTTCCACGATCTACTACAGCATCTCAGGGAGCGTGCTGACGCGCCCTTCGTTTTGACCATGACTACTCTGTAGGCATCACCCCTTGTATTGGCTGCCTGGCAGAGATTTTCGAAGCACGCTTGCTTATGCGAACTAATTTCTTTGTTCAAAGCTAGTTTAGCCACCCCCTAGGCCTCACTTCACTCCATTCTACCCTCATCGGAACGGACTCTTTGCATCCTTCTTCTAGATCTTTTATGCTGAGCGGGCACACCGAACAGCCTACCCTAATTGTCGGGCCTTTCTTCAGAAGAAGGGCGACTGCGAGGTCCTCTGCGTCGGTGATATCGTTCAGGTTTTTACACTAAAGAGTCGCCTCCGCCGTCGGGGCTCTCACCTGTACTCTCTCGCCCAATCACTCTTGGGCTAGTGCTTTGTAGAAGGTGCCTTCTTTGCCGCTTCCTTCTTCAGTACTATCGTTATCTCACCTCCTGGTGCGCCGGATACTTTGTACATCCGCGCCCAGCGATGTGAGACGGTTTTCGCACCGCGTGGCTCTCAGTACCTCGGCGCCGGCGTAGGTATCCGCCTCGGATTTGAAGACTAGCGAATCATCCCTTTCGCGCTTGCAAGCTGGCTTCACTTTTCTCACTTCTTTTCTCTTTCCAATCGTAATCCAAGGGTTTTCATTCCCTTGGCTCGGTTGGCCCTTCGCTTTCTTGGGGTTGTCCTCCTGGGGCTTGGTTTTCATGCCTCTTGCGCATTTTGCAACCGTCTTGGGGGCCTGGTTACTCGCGCTAGCCGCCCTCTATCTCCTGTTGCGGCTCAGCAAGTCATTTGCGCATCCTCAGCCGGCGCTGTACCGCCTCGTGATCCACCTGCTGCTTGTTCGCTTTTTTACTGTTTTACTAGTCATGTATGTTGGGCGTCCCTTAGAGCGGCTATCCCTCTCTGCCAATAAAGGATCCTTGTGGTTATCTATGCAAGCAGGGAAGCCACCTGAGGGTTGGCACAGGTCCTTATGGAGATTGTCCTCAGAGCCAGATCAGCGCTTATCAGTAGTGTTCATCTGAAGCTACTTCCTCCCAGCCAGATAGTTGCCTGAGCTGGGTACATGTCGGGAATGTACTTTAAGGCCTCGATACGGTTTTATGGGACGGAAGGCAACGCCGACATTGGCCCATCTGCCGTTTCAGACCAGTATCTCCCGACCCTTTTAAGAGAATAGAATGACGTTGCCATCAGCTCACTTGTCCGTAGTTACCTTAGCATGAACCTTCTTGGTTACCACTTTCAAAGCAAGACCAGTATGCCGTATCCAGAAACTTACTGGCGACGTTTTTGATGTGCCCGAGGCACTCTTTGCTGGTTGGGTCACTTTGGTAGCAGTGTGTGGAATTTTTGAAAAGGCCCAACATTGGCCATTGCTGAGCCCGGCCAGTCTTTAAAAATAGAACAAATAATGAGTGATTCGGGGGTCTCCAGTTAGCCTATTCGTTAAGGCTATGGATCGCCAATCCGGAGACGGCGGGTTCGATTCCCGTTCCGGTCGGGAACATTTTCTCGATTCTCTGGGCATAGTGTATCATTGTACTTGCCTCACAATATACAAATTCATGCAATAATGGCATTAGAATCTGCCAATCTCTGGTTGCATGCAGAATTCGATATATTATGACTTTTGTGCAGTGAATCAAAATTCAACCATCGCGCAACAATAATGACAATGTCGCAACCTGTATTTGTTGCGACAAACAACCCATGCGACATAAGTTTGTCCCAACTTGAAAATAATGAGATTAACATCGTACACCACGAGTTTAGAGATTTTTAAGCCTTGCATTGCGATTTTCGAACGGTAACTTCGAGTCGGTAAACACTGCAACTCTGGTGAAGCTCTCTTCAGTTACAAGGAGTTAAAATAATTCATCATTAAAAAATAAATAAAAGTGAATTATGAAACAGGAATGGTTTAATGGAAGAATGATTATAATCCTGAGGAATTCCTCAAGATATTGCTGAATTTGAATTTATCGAGCAGTTTCTCCAGAAATTTCTTTAATATTTTACCAGGTTATTTTAATGTAGATATTTCAGCAGAAATTACCTTCGGAAAACTTGCAGTAATTCCGTTGGGAATACCTTCAGAAATTTCTTCAATAATTCCTCCAGAAGTTTTATTACGAATTTCATCATGCATTCTTTTGAGAATTTCCCCAGTAATTCTTTACAAATAACATTCTTAATTCCACCAGAAATCCGTTTGAGAAGCTCCAGAAAATACTTTAAGAATTTCTCCGGGAATTCTTTCAAAAATTCCAATCAAACTAAGATTCCTTTCCTTGAGTTATAACGGTTTAAAGGAGCCACCATTTGACCAAAATCGAGGGGTCTGCAAAAAATGTTGTGGCTCTACCTAACAGGGGGTCCATCAATTTGAGTAACGAAATGCATTTTTCTTACTTTTTTAGCGAGAGCTTTCAGAAAATCGGCACCTTAAACATTTTTGAAGACAAGGTGTAAATAGTGGGCCGGTCTCAGCGAGAATTACCCATCTTTGAAAATCTTTGGAAGTTGCTAGAGGAATTCAATCGGAAATTTTTAGGCGAATCAATTAAAAAATAATTTCAGGAATTTATTTCGAAAATCCTTGAGGAATTCCACCGGAAATTCCTTGACAAATTCTTCAGAAATTTCTTGACGAATTCCTTCATTTCTAAAGCTCCTTGAGAAATTCCATAAGACATTCCTTCAAGAGTTCTTCTACGATTTCCTTTAGAAGATTCTTCGGGAATTCCTTGAGGAATTTCTTTGATTTAGATTTAGAATATTCCTTGAGGAACTACTTCGCAGTTTTCGTGAGGAATTCTTCCGAAAATTCCTTGAGGAATACCTTCAAAAATTCTTGGAGGAATTCATCCGGAAATTTCTGTGAGATTTCCTTCCCAAATTCCTAAAGAAATTCTTTCGAAAATATTGAAAAAAATCCACTAAATGTCTCATGAGGTATCCCTTCTGAAATTCCATAAGGAATTACTTTAAAAATCTTTCAAAACTTCCTTGAAAAAATATTTCGGAAATTTCTGAAGAAATGCTTTTTGTGATTTTTTATTTCCTAGAGGAACTCATTCGGAAATTCTTTGAAGAATTCCTTTAAAAATGCCTTGATAAGGAAAATTCGGAAATTGTTAAAGGAGTTCGTTTGGAAATTTTTTTGACATATGTCTGAAATGTCTTATTGAATACCATCGGAAATTTCGGGAGAAATTGTTTGATTTGCTCGTTGAGGAACTTTTTCGTTTTTTTTTATAAATCTTTACGAAATTCCTCAAGGAATTCCAGTGAAAGATCCTTGAGAAGTTTCTTCAGAAATTCCTCAAGAAATTCCTTCAAAATTGTATTGCGGAACTCCTACGAAAACTTGAGAAACTTCTTCAAACATTCCTTCAGAAACACGTTTGGGGATTATGTGAGAAAATCCTAAGGAAATTTTTTGAGGACAACCGTCAAAAATTTTTGGAGGAATTCATTCGGAAATTTTTGGAGATATTTCAGGACAAATCTATAAGAAATTTCTTTGGAAATTCCGGGAGGAATTCCTACGGAAACTCCTGGGCAAACTCCTCCGGAAACTCATGGAGAAATACTTCGGGAAAATCCTGGAGGAATTCCCTCTGAAATTCTTGGAGGAATTCCTTCGAGAATTCCTGAAGGAATTGCTTCGGAAATTCCTGGAGCAATTCCTTCGGAAACACCTGGAGAAATTCCTTCCTGAAATTTCTGGAGGAATTCCTTCGGAAATTCATGGAGGATTTCCTTCAAAAAACCCTTGAACGATTCCTTCGCAAAAGTCCTGGAGGAATTCCTTCTGAAATTTATGGAAGAACTCCTTCGGAAATTCCTGGAGAAATTCTTTCGAAAATTCCTGGTGGAATTGCTTCGCACATTCATGAAAGAATTCCTTCGGAAATTCCGGCAGGAAATCCTTTGAAAATTCCAGGTGAAATTCCTTTGAAAATCCCTGGAGGAATTCCACCGGAAATTACTGCAGGAATTCCCTCGGAAATTGCAGAAGGAATTTCTTTGAAAATTCCTGGAGGATCTCCTTCGGAAATTTCTGGAGGATTTTCTCCGGAAATTTCCGAAGAAATTCATCCGGAAATTCATGGAGGAATTTCTCAGGAAATTTCTGGAGGAATTCCTTTAAAAATTCGTGGAGGAATTTCTTCAGAACTTCGTGAATGAATTCTTTCAGAAAATTTCTGGAGCAATTCCTTCGGAAATTCATGGAGGAACTCCTTCGGAAAATGCTTTAGGATTTCCTTCGCAAAATTCCTGGAGGAGTTCCTTCTGAAATTCATGGAGGAATTCCTTCGGTATTTCCTGGAGGAATTCCTCCGGAAATTCCTCGAGGAATTTCTTCGGAAATTCGTGGAGGGATTCCGTCGGAAAATTTCTGGAGGAATTCCTTTGGAAATTCATTAAAATTCATGGAGGAATTCCTTTGGACATTCATGGAGGGCATCCTTTCAAAATTCCAAGAGGAATTCCTTTGAAAATCCCTAGAAGAATTTCTTCGGAAATTCTTGGAGGAATTCCTCCAGAAATTTGTGGAGGAATTTTTCCGAAATTTCCTGGAGGAATTTCTCCGGAAGTTCCTGGAGGATTTCCCTCCGAAATTCCTGGAGGAATTGCCACGGAAATTCCTGGAGGAATTCTCTCGGAAATACATGGAGGAATTCATTCGGAAAATCCTGAAGGAATTCCTTCACAAAATTCCTGGTGGAATTACATCGGATATCCATGGAAATATCCAAAGGAATTTCTCCAGGAATTTTAAAAGAAATTCCTCCAAGAATTTCCGAAGGAATTTCTCCAGGAATTTCCGAAATAATTGCTCCACGAATTTCAGAAGGAATGCATCCAAGAGATTCCGGAGGGATTTCTCCAAGAATTTCCGAAGAAATTCCCCTGAGAATTTCCGAAAGAATTCCTGCAGGAATTTCCAAAGGAATTCCTCCATGAATCTTCAAACGAATTCGTCCAGCAATTTCCGAAGGAATTCCTCCCAATTTTCCGAAAGAATTCCTCCAGGATTTTTTGAAGGAATTCCTAACGGAATTTGTAAAGGAATACCTCCATGAATTTTCGAGGGATTTCCTCTTGGAATTTCCAAAAATAAAATCCAAAAAGACTTTCCGAAAAAAATTCTCCAGAAATTTCCGAAGGAATACCTCCAGGATATTTCTGAAGGAATTCTTCCAGGAATCATAAAAAGCATTCCTCTAAGAAGTTTAGAATGTTTTTTTCCAGGAATGTCCTAAGGAATTCCTCCAAGGATTTTCTCAGGAATTTCTCTATAGATTTCTGAAAGAATTCCTCCAGAAATTTCCGGAGGTATTCATCCAAGATTTTTCGAGTGAACTCCCCAAGGAATTTCCGAAGGAATTCCTCCAGAAATTTCCGAAGAAATTCCTTCAGGAATTTCCGAAGGAATTCCTTCAGTAGTTTCCGAACGAATTCTTTCAGGAATTTCCGAAGGAATTCTTTCAGGAAATTGCGAAGGGATTCCTCCAAGAATTTTGGAAGGAATTCCTTCTGGATTTTTTTAAGGAATTCATCCAGGATTTCTTTAAGGAATTGCTTAAGGAATATCCGAAGCAATTAATCCCTCAATTTCCGAAAGAATTCCTCCAGGAATCTTCAAAGGAATTCGTGCAGCAATTTCCGAAGGAATTCCTCCCGGAATTTCTGAAAGAATTCATCCAAAATTTTTCGAAGGACCTCGCCAAGGAATTTTCGATGAAATTCCTCCAGTAATTTCCGAACGAAGTCCTTCAGGAATTTCAGATAGAATTTCTCCAGAAATTTACGAAGGAGTTCTTCCAGGATTTTGCGAAGAGATTCCTCCAAGAATTTTGGAAGGAATTCCTCCAGTGATTTCCAATGGAATTCGTCCAGCAATTTCCGTTGGAATTCCTTCAGGAATTTCCGAAAGAATTCCTCCAGGAATTTCTGAAGAAATTTCTGAATGAATTCCTCCGGGAATCTCCAAAAGAGTTCGTCCAACAATTTCCGAAAGAAATTCCTCCCGAAATTTCTGAAAGAATTCCTCCAGGATTTTTTTGAAAGAATTCCTAATGGAATTTCCGAAGGAATTCCTCCTGGAATTTCCGAAAGAATTCCTTCAGGATTTTCCGAAGGAATTCTGCTAGGAATTTCCGACGGTATTCCTCCAGGAATTTCAAAAAAAATCTAAAAAGAATTTCCGAAAAAAATCCTCCAGGAATTTCTGAAGGAATTCCTCCAGGAATTTCCGAAGGAATTCCTCCAGGAATTCCCAAAAGAATTCGTCCAGCAATTTCCGAAGGAATTCCTTCAGTAATTGCCGAACGAAGTCCTTCAGGAATTTCAGATAGAATTTCTCCAGAAATTTACGAAGGAGTTCTTCCAGGATTTTGCGAAGAGATTCCTCCAAGAATTTTGGAAGGAATTCCTCCAGTGATTTCCAATGGAATTCGTCCAGCAATTTCCGTTGGAATTCCTTCAGGAATTTCCGAAAGAATTCCTCCAGGAATTTCTGAAGAAATTTCTGAATGAATTCCTCCGGGAATCTCCAAAAGAGTTCGTCCAACAATTTCCGAAAGAAATTCCTCCCGAAATTTCTGAAAGAATTCCTCCAGGATTTTTTTGAAAGAATTCCTAATGGAATTTCCGAAGGAATTCCTCCTGGAATTTCCGAAAGAATTCCTTCAGGATTTTCCGAAGGAATTCTGCTAGGAATTTCCGACGGTATTCCTCCAGGAATTTCAAAAAAAATCTAAAAAGAATTTCCGAAAAAAATCCTCCAGGAATTCCTAAAGGAATTCCTCCTGGA
Source organism: Aedes albopictus (assembly GCF_035046485.1). Classification (NCBI taxonomy): domain Eukaryota; kingdom Metazoa; phylum Arthropoda; class Insecta; order Diptera; family Culicidae; genus Aedes; species Aedes albopictus. Next base: position 300,099,459 of record NC_085137.1, read on the forward strand.
ATTCCAAAGGAATTCGTCCAGAAATTTCCAAAGGAATTCCTCCCAAAATTTTATAAATAATTCCTCCAGAAATTTCCGAAGGAATTCCTCCAGGAATTCTGCTAGGAATTTCCGAAGGAATTCCTGCAAGAATTTCCAATAAAAAATCCAAAAAGTATTTTCGAAAAAAATCCTTCACGACTTTCTGAAGGAATTCCTCCAGGACTGTCCGAAGGAATTCCTCCAGGAATTTGCGAAGGGATTCCTCCTGGAACTTTGGATGGAATTCCTTCAGAAATTTCCAAAGGAATTCCTCCAGGTATTTCCGAAGGAATACCCTCAGGAATTTTCGAAGATATTCCTCCAAGAATTTCCGAAGGAATTCCTGCATACATTAAAAAAAAATACGAGGATGCAGGAGAATTTTATTTTTACAAGTCAAAAACAGCTCTGATCATCTAAGATTTTCGGTTAAGTTAGAATGTTGCTCGGTCAGGGAGGGCACGGATCCCCCCTGCCCCCTGGCTACGCCCTTGCATCGGTGGGTGTCACCCATCTACAACTTAAACTTTAAGTAATTTTACTCTTCTATATTTTAAACAATATGTCAGAAAACGGTTAGAAACGGTTGTACACGATTATAGCGTTGCTGTCACCAGCCACTTAAACTACCACCGAAAGATTAACCTTCCTGGACTCATGCTGATGTAAAAAGTACAACACTATTAGAAAATTCTCGCTCATCGTATGTTGCACAAGCCATGTATATTTTCTGGTCCGTAATGGCGTGCGCCCTGAAAACTTATCTAGGCCACTGCGCACGTTAAGTAAGTGAAATCGGAATAAAAAACTGCTGGCAGGCGAAATCTCCTGCAGCCCTATAAATTGCTCCAATTTACTGTGAGCCATAATCCCACCGAACTAGATATCAATGATTGACTTTATTCACCAAGACCGAGTGAATAAATACGGAATCGAAACCGATGGCAGCGCAAAAAATATCATCAATCAAGCGGCTAATCAGTGGTAATGGCTATAAATTTTATCGCCAGCTTTTTGGTGCCCTCTCCGTGGAAAATCCATAAATTCTGTGATTTGGCGTTGCTTCCGCTGCCGTCGTCGTGTCACACTACTGCCACCACCGACCGATCGGAAGCTGGGTAATAGTGGGCGGCTCGACCGTTCGTCACCCAGCTCCGAGTAGAGACCAACCCGACGACCGACACGATGCTAACCAAATTGTAGCAGCCAGCTCAGCGTGGGACGTGGTCGTGAATGTGGTGTGGTGTATACCTTTTTGCTCGTTTTTCACTTTGACACTCTCCAGACGCGCCAGTTTCGCGTTTTTGTCATCAGGCTGAGGCTCCGCCACTTTGGTTTGGCTGTCGGGTTGAAGTCCTCACGGTTCATACTAGATATTCTGCAATAAATTTTACAGAAAACGAAATCACGATTCAGTAATACCAAACGTGCCTCGAATAAGCGGCGCAAATTATTCACCACCCGGCAGCAGAGCGAGGAATTCCAGTTAGCTGGCAGTCAAAGAAGAGGATACGATAAATGGTGGACTGGGAGCTTTTCAAACTTGTCACATGTGGCTGAGAATTATCACACGGGTTAGTGGGTTGCATAAAATGAAGCTTCATCATTCCTTGATGATTGCCCAATTTGATGGTAAATCCTCTCCAACACGTATTGAACGTTGACTACTTTGCAGAAGTTGCAGAGAAGTTTGTTTGATTATGCTGTAGATGTTTGAACCTATGTCACGAGTTGTGTTCTGTATTAAAAAAAAATGCAGAATATTGAAAGTATAATGCATTAAAACACTTGACAATGATTTTTCATTTCTAGTTTGTCTAGTTTGATGAATTTCTCTTCGTCGACATTCTCTTTTGCTTATAATTTGTTCAAAACAAACTAAATCATTGTGCTCCTTACTCATATTGTTAATGCGGAAAAGGGTAAAATTAAGCAATTACTGTGATGTTAAAATCAAGTAGGAGCATTTAAATCTGCTTTAGTCCAATTAGATCAAATTTGACCATTTTGTGAAGTCTTCGGGAAATGCCGGCTTTCCCGCGTTTTTGTATGGCTTTAAGGACAAAAAAAAAGCAGTTCAGATCCTTGACCTCTGACCATTAGTGTAAAAAATTCTGTAGTAGTTTGTCCAATACAAATACAACAATACAAGCAATACTACAAATCTGCGTGAACATACCGCCCTTCCCTTGAACAACGTACGATTAAGTATTTCAATAAGATTCGTAATCCGTTGTAAGATAACGATGCTAATTCCTCACACATATGGAATTACTGATTTCCAACTGGATCTTTATCCGATGTGATCAATATGACCCGTTGCTGAGGTGCACTTCTTCCGGCTTGACAAGAGCAGACTCCAACGACAGCAGCTCGTGAACTGTGCGTAGCTTCAGAACACACATATTGTTTCCTTGCTGAACCTGCTCCATTGCTTTCACAGTTTGGAACATGTTTAGGGTTTTGTTCTTGCAGTCTATCTGGATACGCCGTTTCCACTCGAGTAGCGATTCGACGATTGCTTCCAGCAGCTGGTGTTCCTTCGGAGATAGAACTGCCGAAAGCCTGATTTCCTGTGCTGCCTTCACTAGGGCAGCAATTAGTTCCGATTTTCCACCGGCAATACGTTTGAACGGAATGGCAAACGATTCGATTTTAATGATTTTTCTCTCGAACTTTTTGGAAGGATGCACAACACTAGTCAAAACAGGCCAAAACAACTGCAAGCCACACGCGCACAACCCTTTGACGGTTTTTCGCCCGGTTACCAAAAAGCGCACGGTCAATCCACACAGACGGTTGTCGCGGCTACCAGGGAAAAGTTGATTTCGTTCAACCGTGTTTGGTTTCACAACTTTTGTATATTATTCGTATGGTTGTTGGCAGAGGAATATTTTTCACACGCAAATGGTTTTGGATCATTTGTTCGAAGTACTTTAATTGATATGATGGACGGACTTCACTTTTCACATACGTGTTCTTCTTCGGAGGACTTAAAAACAAAACACATTTCTTTTACATTGGGTGGCAAGTACAATGATACACTATGCCCAGGGAATCCAGAAAACTTTCCCGACCGGAACGGAAATAGAACCCGCCGTCCACTAGGCTAACTGGAGACCCCAATCATCAACTTCATAAATGCATCCAATAACTCAATCTTTTGCCCGAATATTCGAACGAAATCTGATTCAATCTAAAAAAAGCAACAAAAGCTAGATTTTAGAATAGATAGTTCCGCGAAGAAGAATCCGTTGCATCCCAACTAATTGTCAGAATCTGTACACGGAGAACTGAAAAACTCAAAATTAGGTACCGTGATTTCGGGTGAAATTGATCAACGTGAGGGCAATTTTTATTTGTCAACAATAATGCTTTGAACTTAAAACAATGTGTAGAAAATGGCCATCATTTGGCTCAAGGGTTATTCAATAATGAGTTTACATGTTTTACAGATAATTAGTCACATATTTCTGTATTAAATTCAATATTTTCCGAAACTGCATGTTGGGCGAACTGCAAAGACCACGGTGCTTCATTTACCGTTATTATCAAAAAAATATACCATCGAAACCTAAAGGGCCTAACCCCTAAAAAATCAGGTTTTCTATAGAAAAACATCATATTTCATAACAGAAGCATGTTTCTGCCATCAAAATTTGAAACGCCATTCTCTTTCTTTATCATTTCTACACCTCTGTACAAATTTTGAAAATAATTGTTAGAAGAATTTTTGAGTTACGCCCTTTTAAAGGGCCTAACCCCTAAAAAATGAGGGTTTCTCTAGAAAAAACATCATATTTCATAACAGAAGCATGCTTCTGCCAACAAAATTTGAAACGCCATTCTCTTTCTTTATCATTCCTACACCTCTGGATAAATTTTTAAAATAATCGGTAGACGAAATTTTGAGTTACGCCCTTTTAAAGGGCCTTACCCCTAAAAAAATTGGGGTTTCTATAGAATACCATCATATTGCATAACAGAAGTATGCTTCAAAGTCCAAAATAATAAACAGTATCATTTATAATGCTACAATTTGATACTATGCACTAATATTGAATGCATTGTGTATAAAAATTAGCCATAACGCCAGTATAAGGGAAGTATTCTGTAACCTGTAGGATACGGACGTTGTTGGCATCATTTACTTTTATAGCCAGAACAATATACAATGAAAAACATAAACGACAGTTCATTTACTTTTTCATTTATATAGTTAATGCACACCCATAAACTGAATTTCAAAAATAATGTCGTTCAAATTCTCCAGTTACGCCCATTTGAAGGTCATAAGTATTTATAGTAGAATTATTATAAAACTTAGTTTCATTTAATCACGTTTATTCTTCGGTAACGTAGTTTAGCAGTTAAATATAGAAATATCATTACAATTGATCATCTCAATCCTTGGTTTTGTATGTTTATTAATTGAAAACACCATTCACCAATAAATCTAACGAATGAGATAGGCACATGCCATTGCTTGTTTTGTCTTTAAAAAGCAATACAAAAAAACTTACGTCCCACGCTATGAATGGCAATTGATACAAACATGATTGCTTCCTACATGTTTGAAAATACTTCCCTTATATTAGTGTAATGGCCAATTTGTATACAAACATCAATACATATAGCCAATATTAGCGCATAGTATCAAATTGTAGCATTATTAATAATACGTTTTATTATTTGGGATTTCATGGCATGTTTTTGTTATGTAATATGATGATTTTCTATAGAAACCCTGATTTTTTAGGGGTTTGGCCCTTTAAAAGGGCGTAACTCAGAATTTCGTCTAACGATTATTTTAAAAATTTGTTCAGAAGTGTAGAAAAGATAAAGAAGGAGCATGGCGTTTCAGGTTCTCATGGCAGAAGCATGCTTCTGTTATGAAATATGATGCTATTCTATAAAAACCCCAATGTTTTTGGGGGAATGGTCCTTTAAAAGGGCGTAACTCAAAATTTCGTCTACCGATTATTTTAAAAATTTATCCAGAGGTGTAGGAATGATAAAGAAAGAGAATGGCGTTTCAAATTTTGTTGGCAGAAGCATGCTTCTGTTATGAAATATGATGTTTTTCTATAGAAACCCCAATTTTTTAGGGGTTAGGCCCTTTAAAAGGGCGTAACTCAAAAATTCGTCTAACGATTATTTTCAAAATTTGTCCAGAGGTGTAGAAATGATAAAGAAAGAGAATGGCGTTTCAAATTTTGATGGCAGAAACATGATTCTGTTATGAAATATGATGTTTTTCTATAGAAACCCTGATGTTTAGGGGTTAGGCCCTTTAAAAGGGCGTAACTCAAAATTTCGTCTAACGATTTTTTTAAAAATTTGTCCAGAGGTGTAGGAATGATGAAGAAAGAGAATGGCGTTTCAGGTTTTGATGGTATATTTTTTTGATAATAACGGTAAATGAAGCACCGTGAAGACACTTTCAAACTTTTGTTACCGTAGCTGTATCGCACATGGAATCAATATTCGAATGAATGTTTATAGCTGGCAAGTGTTCGCTAAACCCGATTTCGTCATCAAAAGTTCTATAAATATTGATATTTATGCATAAAATAGTACTTTTTCTAATGTAATGACTTGTCTAGTAGCAAAATTGCATATTTTTAGGCGTTTTCGTTAGATTTATTTAACTTAAAATTTAAATAATTAAGAGTTTACTAAACTTGTATAAGTTTTACAAAGCTTTTCGCATACTGGGGTGGATAATTCAGATGAAAAATTTATTTCCAGCACTTACAAAGACATTTTTTCACTGACTGATCAATTTCACCCCGAAGCTAAAATTTCAGATTTTTTATTTTAAATGATATTAATTGCAATGAAATGATTTGCAGTTAAAGTTTCAACCTCGTTGACTGATGAAACCAGTGGTCGTACTTGTTTTAAAGCATTGAGCCAAAAACTGTGAAAAGTGATCAATTTCACCCGAAATCACGGTACCGTAATCCGGGGTCAAATTGATCACTTTAAAACAACTTTTGCAGATAATATCAGTGCCTGTTCAAATATTGCCAAAAGAATTTCTGTAAAACCAGTTCCCAGTGGATCTCCATGGAACCATGCGACAGAATTTTGTTCAACAAATTTAAACTTTAAGTTAAATAACTTCAAATATCAAAATATTGGAAATGCCACTTTGGGGCGAAATTGATCAGTATACAATTGGTCGGGGTTCTGCTAAACCGAACCAAAGACCATTTTTTGAAAAATTGAGTTTTCTTTACCATTGGATGAAGAAAATGATGATCCTCCTTCCATGTAAAAATGCAGTAATTCTGACAGCTCTTCGTGGAGTAAATTCATGATTTCTGTTTGGCAGAACATATAAAAAATAAAATTGCATCCAACCAGAGTGAACTGTAAACCATTCCATAGAATCAGTAAAATATTTTAGTGTTGGTCCAGATGAAGAACATTTCAAGTTATGCTCATCGCCGTCAAATTTCTAACTTCCAACCGACTCATAGTAACAATCTGTGGGAGAATTGAACACAAGTTCGAATCTCTTTAATATTTTCGATTTTTTTTTTGTCTTAGTTCACTTTGGCGGATCATTTTCATGGTTTTCTTCGACCAGTATAAATTTGAAGTTCACAAATTGCTCCATTTTCACATCTCAGGACCTCAGGACATGCAAAGACATCATTTTACATAATCATTCTTGCTCTGTGCCTGCACATGCACCGCCTATAAAAAAACATAGGTGGGAAGGCCTGAGCTGGGAGGGCTTCCGCCGTTCATATTTCAAACTATTTTGAGACCTTCATAATATACGCGTCCTCTCTGATTCATGTAAAGAATTGTGAGTGATATCGTTTTCAACTTCATGGATGATGAAAAATCGAGTTTTTTTTTCACAATCCTAAGACCGTTCGCAATGCTGTTTTATTTTGTATGGCGAGTTTTAAAATTTTTAAAACTCGCCATACAAAATAAAACAGCATTGCGAACGGCCTATGGTTTTCTATGAAACAAAGAAACACAGTCAGCCACACTGAACTATAAACCATATTCCAATGTTTTTGTTCAGCCAGAGTGAACTGAGTGCGAAGTACTGAAAAATTAAATGTAATTATATCAATGATTTCAAATATTTTACATGTATTCTTCGTCTCTGATGATTAATAAAGGCTTGTAAGTTACATGTGTGTGGAAAAGTTTCAAATAATCTTAGCTGTTGTTTATTTGTGAGTAGGGTAAATGCACTAGTCTTCGCCCGCTCCCTAATTTTCGCCCCCCTAATAAAACATTCGTAGTTTTTGTGATTAATTAGACAGATTGTTGTTTGCTTTTCAACGTATCTGAGAGAGCAAATAAAAATCAATCTTGTGCACTAATCATATTCCACAAAACCAATAACTTAATCTATCGAATTAGCGATTGTGAAATAGTCATAGCAATGATGTATGTTTTTTCAGCGCAATGCAAACAGTAGCGATAATCAGAACCTGGGAAGACATACAAAATCAACTCTTCAAACCCAAAATAATGAACATTGATAATCATACAAGTCTTAGGAAAACACAGCAGGTTATTTATTCAGCTAAATTGATAAAACTTTTCAATTTTTAGCTATTTTTATAGGTGGCGAAAATTAGAGCACAAAATTTTAAGTTTCCAATTTTCGCCCCTGGCGAAATCCCTTGTCCCGTTCTATTCGTATTGCATGTTTCAGTTTTCGCCCCTCTCTTTCTCGTTCTGAACTCGGGTGTGAAGATATCGAATGAGGTGAAGTTAATCTTTGTGAGGTTGGGGAAAGTGGGGCAAAATGTACCATTTATGCAAACGTCATTCTAATCTATTTCATGAGTGTCTTCTGTGATTTTTGGCCACTGAATTCGAAAGTCGATTCGACACCTAATGCAATTTTCAACGATCCTTGTCAAATTGAGTCTCCTTGCTATCACACTAACTACTTCATTTTTGATGCGACGTCTTGCTGTCATCGTTGCAAAAAAGGAAGAGAGCGAAAATGAAATGCGAGCGAGCCAGCCAGAAACGCACGTACCATTCTGTCACTTTTAACACATTTGACGGTGAAGTCAGGTGTGATGGCAAATACGGGTGACTTTTATGACTTTTCGTGGGACGAACGTTCCAAACCGTCGTGTTCTATAAGGGAATTCCCGCACAGTCTATTTTGGTTGGAGGATAGTTTACTATTTTGTATAAAAGACGTTAATTTTTGGTTCGCGTGACGCAAATTTACCGAATCAAATAAATGATTGAGGAGTCTAGATGTAAGTGACCTTTTTGTCGAATATAAAAAAAATCCAAAAGTCAAACTTTTCTAAACTTGTTTAAAACTATGTTCACGTTGATGAGAAGAAATAAGAAAAATGGGAGAAAAAATGGAATTGATTTTGAAAGACTTTGCATGGAGTGAAAAATTGGTGATAAATTTCGCGCCTCTTTCACTCACGAGGGTTTATCACTAACACTCTATCAGACGTAACACTAGCAAAATTTCCATCGACCACACTTTTAACAATCATTTTAAATTTTCATAGTTGTGGCTTTCACAATCATAGGCGCGCGCATCGTTTTTCTATGCGTTTGACGTATCACACTAGCGCCTTCTGTTGACGATATTGCACAACATAGTGATTCGTGCAACTTTTCCACCAGGTGATGGTAGTGTGAACTGGGCGATGGATTTCCATGAAAATCGTTCAAGGTGTTACGTCTGTTTGTTTGTGACTCTATTGTTCAAACTCTCTGAATTTGAAAAACATGTTACATTAGGTGTTGAAAAGCATTACGGGGCGAAACGTCTACTGGTATTTTTCGCTTTGGCTAATAATGAACTTCCATTAAACTCTCATTTAACTATTCGCAACAATTATGGAAGATTGTCAATCATTTATATTCCATGTGCTTCAAATTAGAAAATCTTTTTTGACGTATTTCATTTATAAGAATATTTCTGGCGTTCTACGCGTCCAAGCATAAAGTAAAAAACAATATTACCGATCCCTCAGCAACTTTGACAGTTTGGTACTCAGATTCACCAATTATTTTTTTCTGAGAATCAGCTGAGAAACGTTACTTTTTACAAATATCTCAGTAAGTTTTCTGTAAGTCAGCAGCTGTGCGAGAACAGCCGAATTCGCAAATATTGTTATATCTAGTGTATGATTTCAAAATAAGAAGCCCTAAGGGCCCCCAATAGATATTTTTTCATGACGTTATTTATGGATGTTCCCCTTAAGCTATGTAATGCAAAAAAAATCCACTTCAAAATCATCCCTTCCATTCTATTTTTTGCATGGGACGTCTACAGACCACCCACTTCACCCCACAAGGCGTGACGTAATTTGTGTACGTCCCCATTAATACGTAATTTTTAGTTGCCCATGTTTTCTACTTTACAATTTATCTATTGATCTATGTATATATTGTTTCATTCTGCTAAACTCAAGAAGGCGAATAATATGCATACAGGAAAATATTTTTTTTCTTGATTTTCCAGACGGGAGCTTGCTTTGGATAACTCAAAAACGCAGAAGACAGTACTAAGCTTGCCGGTATAATTCGTATTCAATAAAATTTTAAGGATAGCCATGATCGAATTGAGGAAAATTTAAGGGCAACTGTAGGGGGCGAAAATTAAAGCAGAGGTGGAGGGAAGATTGAATTTTGGGGGCGAAAAATAAATCACAAATCAATAATGAAAATTGTTATTTTAATGAATAAAATCTTAATTTAATGGTACTTTTGAGCTGGGTTACCACTGATTGAAGGATAATTAGCAAGAATCACCAAAGAAACATAGATATTATCGGAAATATATGTTGAAACTCAATAATTTGGATAGTTCAATGCTTTAGGGGGGCGAAATCTAGTGCTTTTACCCTAGTTGAACTTTAAGCTTAATTATCTCGGAATAAAGTTTTTGGCGCTTAGTTCGGTTTAGCAGAACCCCGGCCAATTAAGCATTGGTTGGAAAGGAAAATTTCCTTCTCCGCTTAATTTCGCTCTTCTGAAACCGAAAAACGCGTTTAAAATCTTAGAACTAGTGAATTTAATACTTTAAATGCAAAATTAAATTTTGAAATTTCCCCTTAAACGCCTAAATGTAGGCAACTTCATTTAAAATAAGTGATTTCTATCACAAAAAATGACTATTTCTTCATAAAATGAACTTTTTATAACTATATCATTTTCTGATTAGCTGCATTACATCTCTACCAAGGCTCCACAAAAATGTTAAAACAGAGAATTCACGGGAAGTCCTATTAGCAATTGATTGTTTAGTAGCAATAATTGCAGCTAAATGAGAAATACATTGCCAATTCCTTGAAAAAATAAGGGGCTGTCCATAAACTACGTAGACTCTGTTGGGGGGACGGGGGGGTCTGACCAATGTCTTCGGTCCATACAAATTTCGAAAATTTTGTATGGACGAAAGTCTACGAGGGGGAGGGGGGGGGTCTAAGATTGCCAAAATTGAGTCTACGGAGTTTATGGACAGCGCCTAAGGCAAAACTAACTTTTTTCTAAAAAAAATTAAAAGTCTACACCCATCTCTAGACATTTACGAATCAGATGACGTAAAAAGTTTAAGATCATTACGACTACGACGCTTAAGAGTTCCTAGTATGGAATTACAATGTAGTACCCGAGTGATCAATTTCACCCCGCTGATCAATTTGACCCCGGTTTGCGGTACTTTTTAACTCAATTTTGAGTTCTTTTTAATTTACCTTTTCACGCGCTCTTTCTATTGTTGCCAGAGAGTAAAGAGAGAAACACCCCAACTTTTGCAGTTGAGTGCGTCAACCCAACACTGAGTTTCTAGCACAGCACTCAAATTTAAGTGAATACAACCTAGTCGAAATTTCGGTTTGGGTGAAAAAAAAACTTAAAATTAGGTTTTTTTATCTGTATTAACGAGATTTTTAGCCCTAGGCTTGTTCATCTTGGGACCCACGAAGGAAGAACTCACATTTTGTGAGTTTGTCGGGAGTGGGGTTCGATCCCAGGTCCTCGGCGTGATAGTCAAGTGTTCTAACCACCACACCAGGTCCGCTCCACATTAAAATAAGGTATTTTTTTCACATTGAAGCAAGCGGAACAACCCAACATAAACATCGATTCCATCAACTCAAAATTGGCTTGACGCACGCAACCCCGAAGTTGGGTGGAAAGAACTCACTTTTAGATAGTTGCGTCTCTCCGTGTATCCAAACAAGCATGACGTCACGATATCAACAACAAGAATGGAGCGCATGTCGTCATACTCAACAGTCGCACACTTGAACAATACTATTCACACGCTTGAAATACTTCATTCAGTGATGTCCGCGTATCTATGTTTACTCTACTATCTATAGTTTTCAGAAATTCAAAATGTAATCACTAAAATAACCATACGATATCCATCTGGGTATTTGTGATGCGGCCACATGTCAGAAAACTATTTGCTGTTGTCAGCGCTTTGTCGAAGTGTATTCACTCGCGTACCAAAACACCCAGACCAGCGGGCCATTTTTTCTTGATGACTCATGGTAGTAAACTCGTGTTTCACTACACGGATGATCGCTTCTTCGTCGTTTTATTTTATTTATTTGTTTAATTCAACAGCAAATTCATGATAACATTGAATCAACAATTTGCCGCCATAATACTCGATTTGCAGCTGCAGCTCTCCAACGTCGGTCACGCCCAACGCTCGCCAGATCACGCTTAACCTGGTCCGCCCATCGTGCTCTCTGCGCTCCTTGTACCAACCGGATGGTTAGCAAACACCAACTTTGTAGGGTTGTTGTCCGGCATTCTCGCAACATGCTCTGCCCACTGTATCCGTCCAGCTTTAGCCACTTTCAGGATGTTGGGTTCACCGTATAGTGCAGCGAGCTCGTGGTTCATCCCTCTCCGTCACACACCGTACTCCTGCACGCCGCCGAGAAGATCGTCCTTAGCACTCGTCGCTCGAAAACTCCGAGTGCTTGCAGGTCCTCCTCGAGCACCGTCCATATCTCGTATCCGTAGAGAACCACCGGTCTTATCAGCGCATGTATCAGCGTCTTGTACATGTAACATTTGATGCGGAGGTGAATCTTTTTGGACCGCAGTGTCTTCTGGAGCCCGTAGTAGGCACGACTTCCACTGATGATGCGTCTTCATATTTCACGGCTCACGCTATTGTCAGCCGTTAGCAAGGAACCGAGGTAGACGATTTTTTCTACCACCTCGAAAATATCCCCGTCTATCGTAACATTGCTGCCAAGGCTTGTCCTGTCTCGCTCAGTCTCACCTACCAGCATATACAGGGGATGGCCAAAATGTTTGGGATAGGCAACTTTTTTTCTCCCACAAAAAAAAAAACATGCTGTAACTTTTCATAGAGTGCATGAAAAAATCTCAAATTTTGACTGTTTATCAACCTATTATACGTGCATCATTGGTACAAATTTGGGCTCGATTGATTAATTTTTCGCGAAGTTAGAACCGTTCGGGTAAAACACTGTTATTTAGACAACTAATTTTTCAACTGTCCCATCTCGGAAACCAGTGAACCGAATCGAATGAATTTTTAACATTTATTAACAATATATTGATACTTAATACGACGATATAAAATGTAATATTTTCTCACGGCGAATTAAGTTATACCGGATTGAAATTTTTACCCATACAGAGGAAAATAAGTCAAATTTACAATACCACACAAAAATTACTAAATGTGTTCTTTCTTCAATCTTAATAGGCTCTAATATATCTAATTAGAGATGACTTGAGAACAGAAGTGAAAAATCTTTGGATATCAACACTAAAATTTATTGACATTGAGGTAAAAAAAATACATTTTTTCGAGAAAGTGTCAGTTCATGATAACTTTTTTCAACGTTTAAAAAGTACCTATGTTTTAATAGTTTGTGAAGCATTTACATATTGTTAGTGTACGTTCAAAATTTCATTCAATTCGGTTCACTGGTTTCCGAGATGACACCTCATAAATGAGTTGTCTGAAAAATAGTGTTTTACCCGAACGGTTCTAACTTTGCGAAATATCAATCAATCGAGCCAGTGGCGTAACCAGAAATTGTCTCTGGGAGGGGTTTTCAACGGTCAATGATACCTTTTTTTGTTTGACACTTACATTTTGTAAAGAGTAATGAGCAATTGTATGCGCAGTTTGATAAAAGCGGCGCAGCCGAAAAATTTTTTCATCGCAAAGCGCTTTATACTGAAAATATGTTCCACAAATTTTGGCTCGGGGGGGGGGGGGGTTAGGTGGTTTCAACCCTAAAACTCCCCCCGTGGCTACGCCAGTGAATCGAGCCCAAATTTGTACCAATGATGCACACATAATAGGTTGACAAACAGTCAAAATTTGAGATTTTTTGATGCGCTCTATGAAAAGTTATAGCTTGTTGAACTTTTTTGTGAGAGAAAAAAAAGTTGCCTTTCCCAAACATTTTGGCCATCCCCTGTACTTTGTCTTAGCCGCATTCACCACCAGTCTGACCTTTGCTGCTTCACGTTTCAGGCGAGTGTGCAGTTCTACCACCGTTCCAAATGTTCTAGCAATAATATCCATACCATATCATTCGCAAATTTGACAAATTGTCCGGATTTCGTGAAGATCGTACCCCGGCTGTTGAGCCCAGCTCGTCGCATGACACCTTCCAGGGCGATGTTGAATAGTAGGCAGGAAAGTCCATTACCTTCTCGTAGTGCCCGCCGTGATTTGATTGAACTGGATAGTTCACCCGAAATCCTTACGCTGTTCTGCACACCGTCCCTCGTTGCTCTTATCAGTCTGGTAAGTTTCCCGGGAAAGCTGTTCTCGTCCATGATTTTCCAGCTTCTTTGTCGTCTTTTATTCGATAACTTTACTTGATAATTTTGGACAACAATCTTTTCAACTGCAACTGCAGACTTTCGAACAGGTCCGTTTAATTTGTAGAAAAAGTACTATTGGAACAGTTTTTTTTTTCATGTTAGAAATATAATACTTACTATTTCTTCGGCTGGAAAGGCTTGACGCTCTGTTTGCACAAAAGAGAGCCATTCTGTACACTTAAATCGTGTTTTGATTCGATGCAGTATTGCAACACCGATTCGACCAATAGTTTTCGAAGGTTATCGTTCAGAACTTTGCTTCGGTCGTATGTAGCTTTCAAGGTTATACCGTACTGGTTTGAATTCCATGGGATTTCATCCCAAAGATACACAAGATCCCTTCAGAATCGAAAAATCGTTCGAGCCAGTTTTGGATTGAGGTGTTTCAGTACGCCAACACACAAATGCTGGCCTGTTAGTGAAAGTGTGTGATCGGTCTGTGAGGAATGTTTAATTTGTATAAGATCAAATTCATACGTGGAGGGCGACACATCCAGATTTGAAAAAATCTTAATTTGAAAATCTCGTCGAAAATCTTTTTCCATGCACGATATATTTCGATCCATCTCCAAAATCTTATGCATCTTTTTGCATTAGATTGACAAGATGCGCATCTTGCGTAAGCAAAAATGCATCTTGTGGGTGTGTCGCCTTCCTCGATTACAAACACAATCACTTACTATGGAAACACGAAAACAGATTCGCATTTAAGATTTCTGTTGTACAGAAGCTCATGCAACTCCTTCAAATCACTTTCATCACTGCCATATTTGTCAATGAGTTGTTAACACACGAAGCTATTGTCCGTGAAGGTATCTGTTTGTCGATGTCCGGTCGAGATTTCGGAAGTTCGATACAATCAATATGGGAATGTTGTACAGGTTAGTTAGATTGACCAATTGCGCTGCGCCGGACGATGAGGAGGCGCCTTCAGTTGTTTCTGACACATTTTTGCAAAATCTGCTTTTTTTGTAACGTAGTGGGATTAGGATACCTAGTGGGCATAATGGACACCCTAAGCAAATGAATATGTTAGGCTTGTATAACAGACAAAAACTTAACATATTAACAGTTGGCTTACAACTTTAACTTGTTTCCTACGTATTTCAATCTTTTACAGCAGGTAGAATGTCATTATTGTGAAGAAATAATGAATTGAAAATCGTGTGTTTTTTGGGGCTGGCAGGAAAGGTACGGGGCGAAATAGACACCCATCGGGACATAATGGACACCCCTGCATATTTTATGCTGTATCTTTTACAATATCAACCAGTTAAGTAATTTGTCTACGGAGATTCATACCACAGATAAAATACTCCATCTCAAATGAGTTTACATGACATCAAAGTAAATTAAATAAGTTTTGGGCTAAAAATCGGTTTGATTTTTTCCAAACTCTCTTAAACGCCTAACAGTATGCAACGCGCGTACATCCATTCGTAATTTCCAGTGTTCATTTCGCCCCGAATCGACTACAACATTGAAATTGCTATTTTGAGTACTGATTGAGTTCCGATCAAAAATATTATACATACTTCATCCATTGCTAAATCTGCGTATACATGTAGATAAGCTATCAATTCACTTGTTTTTATGGTGGACACGCTCAAACACTCGTAATACCATATTTACTGCTGCTTCGTAATTATAAGAAATCCACCATATGAAAAACATACTTCAATTTCAATGATATTTTGGTTATTTTGAAGGAATATAAATGGTACTTTTGAAAAATAGAACAATGACTTATTCTTTTACATTTATGCATTAAAAGTTTAACATCAAAGTCAACGGTGTTCATTATGCCCCTAATCCCCCTACACGTGCTGCTATAATTTCCAAAAAAAAAAAAACATTACATTTTGTTTTTTAACCCTAAAAGGGATAACTGGGGTCCATTGGACCCCAGGCGCCTTTCAGAGCTCGTCTTTGATGGAACACACTCAGCGTGGTGACGAAACTGAGGCCATGCAGGTACCGTAATCCGGGGTAACATTGATCAAAATTTTTGATCTTTCTTTAATAATTCTCTTGTTTAAGCAAACGTTGCGTGTTTTATATTTTTAAAACAAGTACTGGCCCTCTGAGTATGCGTTAAGCTACTCGAAAAAGTATTGTAAAACTTTATTTATTTATTTATTTCATTTCGTCAACCGACGTAGACTAGTACATTATACATATACATATTTTTTTTTCTTATTTCTTAATATTATAATTATGAAAAACATTGAAAAATATATATAAAAAAAATGAATTAAATTATGTAGTGTTTTGTTTTTTTTTTTAAGTGTTCCTATTTCTAATGGTACGAAAATATGTTTTTAAATTTTGCCTGGACATGGTAAAGTCAATCGTTTCGCAATGTTTATTATAAGCAACCATCATGCGATTTATAGGCCCAAATTTGGCGTAGTTTGTTCGGTGGTGGTTACTTGCGAAAGTATTCCGATTTCTTAATTGCCGAGAGGGTATATAAAAATTTAGTTTTGATAAGATTTCAGGCGAGTCTATACGATGCGAAACGATATCGTTTACGAATGAAATCATTGCGATTTCACGCCGCTCTTGCAGAGTTTGTATGTCAATAAGCATGCAGCGTGCTTTGTAAGACGGAAGTGGAAATGATGTCCAGCCTAATTTACGAAGAGCAAACAGTAGAAATTGTTTTTGCACTGATTCTAATCTTTCTTCGTGCGTGGTTGAAAAAGGAGACCATACAGTGCTGCAGTATTCTAAAATAGATCTAACATAGGCAATATAAAGTGTTTTAATTGTATATGGGTCATGAAAGTTATAGCAGAAGCGCTTAATGAACCCTAGCATATTATTAGCCCTGTGAATGATTGTGTTGTAGTGGTCAACGAATGTAAGTTTAGAGTCTAAGATTACTCCTAAATCCCTAACCCTTTCACATTTTTCCACATTCTTATTTCCTAATGCGATAGAGACATTCGGTGTTGTTCTTTTTCTGCTAAATGATATTAGATTGCATTTTTTAACATTCAGTTCTAATAGGCTTTTGTTGCACCATGTGTAGAATATGTCTATTTCATTGCGGAATACATTGATGTCTTCATCATTTCTTATTTCCAAAAAGAGCTTCATGTCGTCGGCATAAATTAAGACTTTTAATTTCTTGAGAATGAAGGAAATATCGTTTACATAAATGATAAAAAGAAGAGGTCCCAAATGAGAACCTTGTGGTACACCGGAAGTGACTTGAATTGGTTTTGATTTGTATCCATCAAATTTAATTATTTGTTGGCGGTCACTCAGGTATGATTCAAGCCATTTCAGGTGACCTGGTTCAATTCCAATTTTCTGCAATTTGAAAAGCAGCATTGGTATGTCGATGCGATCAAATGCCTTACTAAAGTCCGTATAAAGAGCTTCCACGTGATTTCCATTATCCATTGCATTCAGTACATAGTCAACAAATTGAAGCAAATTTGTTGAAGTTGATCGGCCTTTAAAAAAGCCATGCTGCATGTTAGTTATTCTGTTTTTGATTTGTAGAAATAACTTTTTGTTGACAATTGCCTCAAATAGTTTTGGAATGCAAGAGATAATGGCTATGCCGCGATAATTACGTACGTCTGATTTACGACCAGATTTAAAAATAGGCACTAAAAAAGAGGTTTTCCATACTTTTGGGAAGTTTGCAGTATCGAGTGATATTTTAAAAAGCCAAAATAAAGGAGCAGTGAGCTCCTTAGCTAAATTTTTCAGAAATATTGGAGGAATTTTGTCAGGACCATGTCCTTTAGAGGCGTCCAAGTTTAAAAGTGCTTCAAAAATTTCATTTGGTTGAATTTGATTCACACCAACATTTCTAATAAAATCTGGGTAGAAAGCAAAGTAATCGCGGTCACGATCTTCTTCAGAAAAAGTTGTATAGATTTCCTGGAAAAAATCCGCAAATAGATTGCAATTCTTTTCCGGGTTGTCTCCAACTTTTTCGTCAAGATGCGTAACGGATGGAAAATTGTCAGATTTTAATTTGCTTTTTACGTAATTAAAGAAGTTCTTTGGGCAGGACTTTATTTCGAGTTCAGTTCTCGTATTATATTCTTCAAATGCATTATTAATTTCAAAATTTAATTGGTCGCATATGTTCAAATATTTAGCTAAATTTTCATCAGTTTCATATTTTTTGTAAATTTTGTGTGCTTTTTGTTTGCGATTTTTCAGATTTTTGATTTGTTGATTATACCATATTGGATATTTTGAATTTATATGACGACGTTTCGTTTTTATTGGAGTTTCTTGCCCAATAATTTCATTTAAAATTCTGTAGAATTCTTCTACGGCAGATTCGGCATTTCCTTCATTCTTAAGAATAGCTTGCCAATCTACACTACTTAATTTACATTTTATGTTTTCGTACTTCGCTAATTTGTATTCAAACACTTCCTCATATTCGCAGTCGTTGGGGATTTTGTGCTCATGTATGAACAAAGAATATTCGATTGCTGTGTGGAAAGCTTCATTTTTCCATAATGGAGACAATGATTCGCTGACACAGAAGTCGTCAAAGATATTCGTTAATAAAAAGTCTAGGTAGCAATTTTGGCGGTTTTTTATGTGATTGATTTGGTTTAGACCTAAATTTGCAGTTTTGTCAAAAATAAATTGCAAGGTTTCATTCTCCCCAACGACTGGGAGTAAAATACTTTCATTTTCAGAGTCCAAAATGAAATCAGCATTACGTTGATTAAAGTCCCCGTATATGTGGACCTTAATCTCGGGAGGAAGTTCAGACATGATTTGTTCAGCACATTGAAAAAAGTTTTCGTATGTAGTTTTGTTCGCATGGTCTGGTGGAAAATACACTGAGGCGAAAATATGTGTTTCACCTGCTATGTGAGATTTCACCCAGACATGCTCAAATTCTTTAAATTTAGATGTGTTCATGATTTCTGAATCAAAATTGGCCGAAATAGCCACGAGAACACCTCCTCCTGATTTCCTCTGGGACTCATGAAAATTTCGGTCGTTTCGGAATACATTGAAATCACTTCCAAAAATTTCTTCGCTTCGAACACTTTCATCCCAGCTTGTCTCAGTTGCCAAGACTACCGAGAAGGATGAGCCTAATAAATTTTTTTGGATTTCTTGTATTTTGGCTGGACTTTTCATTCGATTGAAATTTTGACAATAAATCAAAATTTCGGTCGAGTTGTTTTTTGTCGAAGAAGTAGTTGGAAGTGTGTCGGATTGTGAAATATTTAAAATACAGTCAGATTGAGAATTACCCGTTGATGGTTCGTCATGAATTTCTGCTTCCAAAGAAGGCGTCGTTATTTCCGAAAATGTGGGACGGGAGAGTAAAATTTGTTGGCACTCTCGCGTAGGTGCTGCAATCGGTTGGTCCTTTCGCTGGTCAGGAATCGTCCGTATGATAGCAAGTCAGCTGCCGCTTCAGATGCATTCACTCCATACTCTTGATGAACTTCGACGAAGATGCGATTTAGATGCTCTGGAACCGTAGGCAAGCCTTCCGATGCCAGCAGCATTCTAATGCTTGTAGATGTCATGCCCTCTACACAGACCGTTGTAGGCTGGTCTTTCATGTAGGCAAGATATAAGCGGACAATTTTCATAATTTTTGGGTCACGCAGTCTGGCCTTTAAAAAGCGCCCATCACCTTGCACAGATTGCTGCGTCAGGCGTACAATGGGTGGACGCATTGGATCAAATTCGAATTGACCGTCTGTGCTTTCAGTTGAAGGTGCTGAGTGGAAGTCATTTTGATTGCCAGTCGTTTGTTGTGGCATGTGCGGGCTTGGATGCTGCTGGATATTGTTTTTGCGCAGTGGTTGTAGTTGTTGCTTCTGGTTGCTAGTAGACTGTTGATGACTGTTGGATGATGATGGCTTCTGATTAATTGTTTCACCTTTTTCGAAAGTGATAAAAGATTTTGCAGCAGATATAGAAAGCGCTGCAATTGGGTGGTCTGTGGATTCTGGAGGGCTGGAGAATTGACTTTTGGCCATATTCAATAACTGCTTGTCTGTTTTTTTGGTGATTGTGGTGTTGTTGTTGTTGTTGCTAGTATGCTGCTTACGACGTCTCTTATTGCGAGGCATCTTTTCAGCAATTTTGGCATCAAGCTTAGACCAGTCTCTGCGCCAAAGCAGTTTTCTGCCGCTGTCTATAAACCGCCAACCACTGTCTGGTGGCTGTGAAACACGCATTTTCGCTCGACGTTCAGCAAAGAGCTCAGCAATAGCATCGCGCTTTGGTGTTGCAGGAGGTGATTGACGAGTGTTGCTTGAAGAATTAGTTAGTGGTACTTCTGCTAACTCTTCCGCCAATGTTTGATTAGCCTGCGGTGAGCGATTTTCTGAGCTGCTCTCAAGAGCTTCGACAACAGCGGATACAGATTTAACCTCATCTAAAATTTCCTTGGATAGAGAAAGTAGATGAGGTAGTTCCAAAATTTCATGTGGGCTTCTTCCCGCCTGTATAATTTCTGTTACTGCTGCGGTTGCAGCTGATTTGGCTAAAGATACTAAGTCATTCCTGACCGAGTCAATTATTTAAAACATGTTTAAATAGGTTTTTCAATCTTATTTTTGATTTTGTTGATTTGGGGTAACATTGATCATGTCAGTGATCAATGTTCGTTTATGTTGAAAATACCCTTTCTTACTAAATTTGGGATCGCTGATTTCGAATATGTTGTCCAAATTCTTACAAGTTATGCACTTTTTGAGATATTTTAGGATTAAAATCCTCCAAATCGCGAATAACGCCTAAAGGTAGGCAATTGCTTAAGGAATTGATAGCCGACTTTTAATAAATCGTATTTTTCATTGAAAAAGAGCATTTTCATAAAAATTGCGTTCATCAAATCTAACTCTAGGATATCATATTGAAGCAATACAGTGATTTCGACCCTCATAGTGTATCTAGTATTCATGCCCAGCATGAATGTTTGACAATGTATCTCATTGCGTTACGAAACACAGTTATGGAAAAATCGTTTTATTTTAATGTTTATGAAATTCAATTTTCATGAATTGCATGTCATTTAACAGCTAAATGATAGCAGATTACGATATACCATTCGAAAGCAGAAAGTGATTCAATGTTAAATGCTTGTTTGGACATTTCCTGAGGTCGGTCAAGCCGATCAATGTTACCCCGCTGATCAATGATACCCCGTTTTACGGTATCCCTTTTAGGGTTAAATTAGTGTGCTTTCAATTAAAAAGTGAGCTTCAAAAACATAAATTTTGTTCATTATTAATTATTAATTAATATTCGTGATTAATCTTTAAAGTGCCAATTTTGCTGCTGCTGTCGGTTTTCAAGTGTCGAACCGATTTCTTTCCAGTTGAATGAGAAATCAAGGCCAACAGTACAAATCTGCTTTTTGCTAACAAACAAGTTTTCCTCGCGGCCTACTTTGATCCGCCCACACAATACCACTGACTGGACTTGAAGGTTGGTCGATATGCGTGAGTGCACAGAAAAAAATAATAGGGGGATTCACTTAACAGCGTGAACTGATTAAACTGATTAAACTTCGCGATCACCAAGGAAATCTTTGATTACACAGCGTAACAAAAATTAACTTTTTGTCTGTCTCAAGAGCAAACTTATGTGTCTCCGAAGGATTTTGGTCCGCTGAATCCGAATCCGGGCTCAGATTTGCTCTAACACGTCACAATTTTGAGCTATACCTCAATTTATAGGGTAAAATATGCGATTTTGGGCTTTTTTGACTGCAAGCCATTAAGCAAGGAAATATTTTTTTAAGCAATCAAAAGGGTAATTGGTCAATTACACTGAAACCTCCATTTAAGTCGATGCATGGCTGATCGAAAATAATTTTTACCGTGCAGGCAATGACAAAACTATAGACTTTTATATTTTTTAACACTTCGCATGACAAAGGAGATTTGTCAAAAAATATAAAACTGTATAGTTTAGTAATTGCCGGCACGGTAAAAATTATTTTCGATCAGCCATGCATCGACTTAAATGGAGGTTTCAGTGTAACATCTAAATTAACGACCTTTGCAAAATATTTCGTTTTACCAAATCGAATTTGATAGTTTTAAGCGATTTATGTTAGGTACGATATTTCCCATACAAGTCACCCTCCAAAAGTTGCATGCAAGTTTTCATACTAACATAAAAAGCTTATATCTATTAAATTTGATTAGGTTAAACGAAATATTTTGCATGAGTCGTTAATTTAGATGTTAATTGACCAATTAACTTTTTGATTGCTTAAAAAAATATTTCCTTGCTTAATGGCTTGCAGTCAGAAAAGCCCAAAATCGCATATTTTGCCCTATAAATTGAGGTATAGCTTAAAATTGTGACGTGTTGGAGCAAATCTGAGCCCGGATTCGGATTCAGCGGCCCAAAATCCTTCGGAGACACATAAGTTTGCTCTTGAGACAAAAAAATGTTGCGCTGTGTTATTTCAATTGCAAAATCATGAAACATTTCAAATAAGCAGAAAATCATGGCTTACGCAGCAATTAAATCTGTTTAGTGAGTAACCCTAATGACATTTACACGTCATATAAACTTTATATGTATTTACCATGTAAACTTAGTGTTATGATGGTTTGCATGATATATCATGTAAGTTAGTACGAACATATTTCATTTTTGAAGAACAATGAAATGAAATGCAACATGACTACAAGGAACTGGTTGATTGGATGCTGTTATTTCTTGGAGGTTACTAACAAACATAAACAAACTAGTGTCTGTTGGTGCATGCCACCACGCGAGATGGATGAGCAAGGCCTACTCATTAAAAATGATTTTGTTTAGATCGCAATGCGGATTGTCATCTAAAGAAATACTAGACTTAAAACCTAATCTGTGGTTTTATCGTATCACGTATCACGAAACCATAGTGTGTAGCTGCGATTCCACACGATCTCTCGATCGTTGAAGAATATTTTTGTTTATAAAAATTAATGCGTTGTTGAAGTGGCGTTATCAAAATTCAAAAACCATTTGTGACTTCGGAAGCAGCTGCTCCATTTTTTATAGCAGCGTTGCTAACACTATTGATGATGATGATAGATTCGCTGCAAATCAAGTCTCACGAAAATATTGCGAAGAAGCTAACGGCAAGATATGAGAATGTTCAGTGATTTGGAAATAGAGGATTTCATAAATGCTGATTCCATGAAGCTGTTCGACCGGTACGGAATTCCAACATTTTCTTTTTCGTTAGATCCTGATCAGTGGCAAACCTGTGAAAATCTTGCGAAAGGATTTAAATTAGTCAGTCAACTTGAAGTAGTAAAGGACACTTCCACTGACTGCTATGCTAGTGACGGATTACAATGGTTTGTTAGCACACAATGAAGAAGAGAAACCAATTATTCTGCTAATTATTTCGAACTACCGTAAAACAAACCAATTGAAACCCCAATCAGTAAATCAGCTTGAAAAAAATTTTGGACGATCAATTATTATCTTGGAAAAAATAAGGCATTAAAAAAAATAAAACATTAATTGTCAGCAATTAATTCTAGTCTAGTTTGCAAGAAAATAAATTCCATTGCCCATCACTGGGAGAAAACGCGTCGTGGCAGAAACTGATCACTTGACACATGGAAATTAGTTAGCTACATGCGATTATCAAAACGAGACATGCTACAAAAGTTTAACTTTTTGGTCGCAGTGGTAATTTCCCCAATAGCAGGGAGGAAAAAAATCTCAGGACCAATATCACACCGACTGACGGTAGGGTAAATCGCCAATTATTGCACACCTTTAAAATTAGCTTTTAAAATTGTTGCACAATCGATGCTTCTCTTATGAGATTTGCAACAATTGGCGAATTTTTAAGGTGCGCAACAATTGATGAGAATTGAATTCGATCTAAGTTTTTGAGTTGTATTGTGAACCCTAGTGAACTATGACAAGAGCAGGCAGTAATTGCGCGCGGATGCTTCAAGTCCACCTTTGGCAAAAAAGGTGACCGAGCAGTAAGCAGTAGTGAACATAATTACTCCAACTAGCCAACCAGTGAATCTCCGTAGGTAAACCGACATCGTAAACTAATCTTCTGTGTCGTGTGCTACCAGACGGTGGAAAATCCCTTCTACGAGTAACGGGGAAGGCCCATCACCCTACATAGTTTTTTTTTATCTACGACGTCACATTAGGGTGATAATACTTGCGAGTCTTGGCAATGGTTGATTCAGATCTACGACACGTATGAATATATAACGTTACGGTCTCGGACCAGCCTCGGACGGTGCGATAATTGAGGTTTGGTACGCCCTGAGATGCGCTTTGGGGTACGCCGAATGCCTCTTTCGGAATCCGGCCATTGCCGGCATATGCGAATCAGCGTCAGAAAAAAACCTGCTGAATAGATTAGCCAATGATAGCTCAGGGCGCACCTCGTGGTGCATCAGGCCATGCGATGAACCAATCAGGTACTAAGGTAAAGAATGTGCTTGGATAAGCATAAAATACTGCATAAAAGCGAACCAGCAGCTTGGTTCGCCCTCTTTCATCATCGTGCAGTAATAAAGTGTTAGTAGGTTTAAGTGAGTTTAACTCAGTTCACGGAAGTAGTGCGAGAAATCCCTAACTCAGCTTAATATTTTTGAGGTCTTGTTAACACTACACAGTTACCTATATAAAGGGTAATTTTCCAATTGTTGCACGGCTAAAAACTCGCCTATTGTTGCACACTCCATGTTATTCTTATGAGGTGTGCAACAATTGGGTTTTTGAATTTTGAACAAAATGACGATTTTTTATTTTTATACGAAAGAGCACCTTTTTCTGAGTCACAATGATTTTTTTTTTCAGATTTTTAGATCTTCATTATGATACCGTAAAACGGGGTATCTTTGATAATGCGGGTAACTTTGATAGTGCGGCAGGCATTGTGTAATTTATCTTACAACTATGATTCCTTCAACCAGTTAAGAAAAAGGTAAACGTAAATCAATTCTATACATATGAAAGTTCATCTTAGACGTATTTTCATTAAAATCTAGTTTATATGCAACTTTTTGGACAAAAAATAAAAATTGTTGATATTTTTGTCATTTATCAACCCCTTCAAACAATCTGCTGTACGACTTCGTTACAACTATTTTTTCAATGAATGGACGCTTATTCTCGATAGATTCATCATAGTAGATTCCAAATCTGGCCTCGAATCTCTTAACGAAGTGTGTTTTAACGAAATGGAAGCAATTTTGTAAATTGGGATATTAATCTCCATACATTGATAAACGCCTAAAAGCATGCAATGCCCTTGTACATAAATGTAGATAAATATGTGTTGTTAAAAATTCGTTAATAAAACATTAAAAAACTACCCAAAAAAAGAAAACTAACCATGAATAACATGTAATCATATGTTGATGTACCAGTTGGCTTACAACTTTAACTTGTTTCCTACGTATTTCAATCATTTACAGCTGGTAGAGTGTCATTATTGTGAAGAAATAATGAATTGAAAACCGTGTGTTTTTTGGGGCTGTCAGGAAAGGTACGGGGCGAATTGGACACCCATCGGGGCATAATGGACACCCCTGCATGTTTTATGCTGTATCTTTGAGAATATCGACCAGTTAAGTAATTTGCCAACGGAGATCAATACCACAGGTACAATACTCCATCTTAGACGAGTTTACATAACTTCAAAGTCAATTAAATAAATTTTAGGCTAAAATAATCGGATTGAATTTATTCAAACTCTCTAAAACGCCTAACAGTATGCAACGCGCGTACATCCATTCATAATTGCCAGTGTTCATTTCGCCCCGAATAGACTTCAACATTGAAATCGCTATTTTCAGTATGTTCTGATCAAAAATATAATACTTCATCCATTGCTAAATCCACGTATACATGTAGATAAGCTAACAATTCACTTGTTTGTATGGTAGACACACTCAATCACTCGTAATACCTTATTTGCTGTTGCTTCGAAATTATAAGAATTTCACCATATGAGAAACATATTTCAATTTCAATGATATTTTGATTATTTTGAAGGTATATAAATGGTACTTTTGAAAAATAGAACAATGACTTGTTCCTTTACACTTATGCATTGAAAGTTTTACATAAAAGCCAACGGTTTCGGCAAAAACAGGGGTGTCCATTTCGCCCCGGGTGTCCATTATGCCCCTAATCCCCCTACAGCTTGAATAAAAAAGTTTTTCATGCAAAATAGCTTACTAAACCAAGAAAACTTATATTATTCAACAAAACAACTACTGAATACACCTAGAAAACAGCAATTGATTACATGTTCGGTATTTAGCTGTTTCCTACTGGGCATTTTAAAACAACGATATTGTACAGTACTCCTAACCATAAGATTCACGTCACGTTTTCTTTATGGAAAATTAACTAAATGTTACTTTTTTCTACACCGGATGGCCAACGCAACTTATATTTACCATTTACCATCCACCTTTTGATCATCACTTCGATAAATGTTAGTATTTTGAGCGAAACATTTTTCTTGATTTTTGGCCCAAAGTTACCCCCCAGGCCCAATGTCACCCCAACTGGCGGTATCAAGAAAGCCCACTTCGCTGGTGCTCGGGGGGACACTACCTCAGCGCTATCTGCGGATGAAAGTTCAACCTTCATGCGGTAGTGTGCGTTACTGATTGTATGCGGATACCAAAACATACGCACACCACTTTCTCTTATGACAAATCACGAACACTGTTACATAGAGCTTCCACCTTGAAACGCTTAGAGAGCGCCACTTGTCTTGTCGCTTGTCGTTTACATAGAAAAAGACAAGAGAGGGCATTCTTTCTATTTTTATTCTTTGGTATTATCAAAGTTACCCCAAAATGAAAATCTGATTTTCGGTTATATGAAAAACTAAAAGTTATCCGAAATATTTCAGATTATCGAATCTTTTAATCGCAATTGATAACTGATACCCCAGTACTTGTTTTAAAAATATAAAACTTGGAGAAATACTATTACGTGTAAAAATATTGAGAAAATTCGTTGAAAAACTATCAAAGTTACCCCATTTTACGGTACCTAAAATCAATTTCTAAGAGACTTTTTGAAATCATCTTTAGACAGCTGGGCAACTACTTGACAGCTCCGCCCAGTACAAAATGCGACGAGGGGTGATTCGACAAATCGCTCTCATACAAACTTCAAATTGATTTTTAAATAGGTTCCCGGGCACCAAAATTCATGAAAATTTGAATTTTGGCTCAGTTTGGCATGCAGATTCAGAAAATGGAACTATCCCAACACCGCTAAAGATGCCAATTGGCGAATTTTTGGCCGTGCAACAATTGGAGAATTACCCTACTTTTGGAACCTGCCCTGCACCCACCCCTGCAGCACCACTTTCAGTATGAGCTGGAACGACTCGTTAACCAGTGAGTTCAGTTTAACCCTCGAGTGATCGCGCTGTTGTATTTTGTACAACACGATGAAAAAATCTCTCTTTTTGTACTCAGCATAAGCGTGGTCCTGGCGACGTGGCCAACCGCGCGAGTGCCGGAAGGTTAATTTATCGAAAGGGTCCATTGTGTGCGGGAGGAAAATGGGATTGATGGTGGAGTCAGCAAGTAACTTTGGAAACAACGATTATAACTTGTGGCGACAGAAAAAATCTGGATGCTCCTTCCAGGTTAGAGAAGGTACGCTACTTTAATAATTAAAGTTTTACGACTTTTATAAAATTCATCTTAGTTTGTGGTCAGCACAATAATGTATTAATTTCACTTCAACTTTTATTGAAGCGAAGCATGCAT
Organism: Aedes albopictus; assembly: GCF_035046485.1. NCBI lineage: Eukaryota > Metazoa > Arthropoda > Insecta > Diptera > Culicidae > Aedes > Aedes albopictus. The sequence goes on from NC_085137.1 coordinate 300,127,112, forward strand.
CGGTAGATCATCAGAAACAAGCCTCAAAATATATTTATGTACAAGCAGCCAGATACTCCTACGTTAAGCCACATAAGCCCTTGCCAGGCATCGAAATCAATATCTCCTTCTGCATTTATGATATGCATAAGCCGACTATCCGGCCGGTTTTGTCACTATCAACACATCGGCGCGCCCGGCATTATCCCGGCAAATCCTCCTGGGATGCATCTCACCTCATAATCGCCGACCGAACGTTTTCTCCCACGGTGGTGATAGGTAGGAAAACGCTGGCTGTCGGCTGGCTCAGGATGCTTGCACCACACTTGCTTGTTGCGAGGGTATCAACGACCCACATCCACCACCCTCGGTAATTCTGTGCCTGCTTTTCTGCAGTCTGAGCCTGGAAGGTTTACCTTGGTACCACATCGATAGATGCATGTTTATTCATGAGAAATAAGCTTTAGTGTATAAAACGTAGCCACCTCATATGGCTTGTATATGCGGTGACTGAACGCCGCTGCTGGAGCTGTCGCCTTCGGAGGCGTCCTGCTGGGACACCATCTGAGACCAGGAGAATAAGTGTGAAAATTTCACTTTCTGTTGTGCCGAATATGTCTTAAATATGTTATAGAACTGGACGGACAATGTAGCAAAAAGTCGTCCGTCTAATGTGAATGTAATCCATTAGGCATATTTCTTCTAAAAGTTGAATCCAATAGCATCAATTTTAGTTCAAAATTCTATAAGTGTCAACTAAAAAAAAAATAAAATAAAAGTTATCTCTCTAAGGATTTGCAGAATCTTCCTAAAGTAAATCTGCCGACAATTTGTGCGTCCTGCATTAATTTCAACCAAAAGCTTTTCTTCAAACCTCCAGTAATATGCTCGAAAAAAAAACCAAAGTTTGCTTCAAAAAGCTCTGTACCTACCAATAAGTTTATGATGCCTTAATTATCTGTTCAAATTCATTTAAATATTTCTAAAGAAGCTTATATTAAGAACAATAAAAAACCGTGAACGTTTCAAAAACACTGATTTCTAGTATGTAGTTCATGTCCGTTCGATAAACCTCACTATCCTCACACTACTATATCAAATCTCAAGAAACAGCATCCTATATTTTTGTTTATAAACGTCATCTGGTCTTTGAAATTGTTCCCACCGTTTTTTTTTTGTGCTCGTCGTCTACATTTAATTCAGAGATGATGCCGCATATTCTCAGCAGAGCCAACAGCGATAGAGAAAAATCCACAGTCTGCACCGGCAATGGCATTGTCAAGTCAGGCATGGGAAAAGTGCCCCGCATGTGTTATTGTTCGGCGTAGATACTGTTCGATATGCAGCCGATCGACCTCATGGAGGAAGCTTAAGCGACTGATATTTATGGCTGGAGCCGGAGAAGAATGGGATTTTGGCAATAATCCAAAAATCTTTATAATAGATATTTTCCACCATTTGATAGATACGTTCACTTGACGCTGGCTGGGCTGAGTCAACCGAAACCGCAAGTTGGGCAAAGCCGGTTGACGGTGTATTGAGGGAAAACAATATCGACGCAAAAATGTGGAGGTGACTGAGCGGAAAAATTTTATCCCCGCGTGAGAAAAAATGCATCGTAACACATGTCAGATTTCTGGTCGGAAATTTCAATAAAAGCTTAAACGGATTTTCTTTTCATGAATCTCCAATAAGGGGGCATACATTAAGTACGTCACGCAAAATTTGGGAATTTTATACCCCCCTCCCCCCCTTCGTACGGGTTTTTCGTATACCTAACACATTGCTTGTCACACTTTCCGAAACCCCCCCCCCTCCCCCCTAAGAGCGTGACGTACTTTATGGATGCCTCCTAAGTGAAACGAATTTCTAGTGGAAATTTTAATCTTTCCGATCCTGTTTTTTAATCCTAAAATAATTGTTTGCTCTATTTCAAATAAAAACTAATGAATTCGTACATTTACTCAAAGACGAATTTCGCCCCAAATCATATTCGGAGTTGGCAGCACCCTCTCAGATTACAATGAAATTTTCTGGGTGTATAGACCTTGACTAGATAAGCCACTTTGTATACTTAGTTTCTTCAAAAATTATCAAGACTATTGTCTAGGAGTAAGACTATTGGTCCTTCGAGCCGGATTGGAGAACTTGACTAGGATTTGTATCATATGTTGGGGACCTTGACCAGCCTTCGATAGTGGGAGTGTTCCTCAAGGCCCAACACGATTTATTTCGGAGGGGGATTGTCTCCTTGGTTGTGTTGGATCAGTTTATCCATCTATCTTCCGTAGAACTTCGATTCCAGCCACATAATAACAACTGTTTGTACTTAAACACTTAAAAGGTATATATTTCAACCAATTTACATTAATTTATTGTCAACTGAATTATTTACAAGCGCGCAGAGCGCGGTCTCGATGACCGCCACTCGTGATGGTGTTTCAAGCACTAAATTATGAAGGTTTACTTATTCTATTGTGGACCTTAAAGAATATGGATGGTTAGTCATAGATGTAGTCAGGGTGGGCAATCTTACTCCTAGACATACTCACCCACCCTGAAATTGCGTCAATTTCTGAGTCCTAAATGAACAGCCTGATACCTTCAAATGCCTGTGCAGATTACCAATCAACAATCCCAATGATTTCCTATTCTGAACTTCAGAACTAAAACCATGTTACAACCAAACGTGCCTTGTATGCTGAAAATGTCTCCTTACATGGTTTCCGTATGTGGTTTCAATCCTTGATGACTGCTTCTGACGTGCATCGGAGTAACGTAGGATCAGGACGCCCTATGCATCCTTGAAAGAAATGGAATATCGCTGGAACACCCGTTGGTGTACTGTTAGGGTAGAGGTTCGATGTATTCCAGGTAATTAGAATTTAGTATCCTTTCTTCACAATTTATTGCACATAACACACGGTTGAACACAAAACGAATATAATTTAAACAAATTATCTACATTTATTTACACTAAAGTACTACAATTATTACAAATCTTCACATAAAAACAGATTAAAATCCTGTGCGGTAGGCCGTTCTTATCGCCTTGGAGACCTTACCGGCACTGTCTGATCACGATATAATACATAATTTAATTTGGCAAAGAGAATACGTTTTTCTCCCCTATCCTTCACTTACGCTCACACTTTTGTATTAGGGTGACTCTCCAACAACTATCTTTTGAAAAGGGCTAAACTTATTTTACCGATTTTTTTCAAATGTGTTTAATAAAAAAATGACTACTCCTACAAGAAAGTGTCGTATGGGTGATAGTCACTAAATACGTCAAGTTTCAAGAAAAAAATATTGAAAAAAAATCCAAATTGAGTCCTACGCTGAAAAAAAATCGTTTTTCAAAATTCAAAGTCGATTTACAAAAAAAAAACACCATCTTCGATTTCGATGAAATTATGTCTCAAGATAGGTAAATATGTTCCCTACCAACCGTCCATACACCACCAGATGGGCACTTTTAAGGAAAAAAAGTTTTTCTAACAAAAACTTTTTCATGTCCAAACGATTTTTTTTTCAGTGTCTTTTTGTTATCAAAAACTAAACCAGTGAAGATCATAATCATCTCAGAATCCAATGAAACACAACTTGTTAAGAGATTCTGTCTCATTTATTCAAGGAGATTTTGTCTTATTCATTCAATCAATTTAATTTTTATATTAAATATGCAAAGTGGCTTATCTAGTCAAGGTCTACAAACCCAGAAAGTTTCATTGTAATCTGAGAGGGTGCTGCCAACATTTGTTCGAGTTGGCGCGAAATCCGTCCAAAACTGAACACTTCATAAAAAATTTCACGCAAAGTTTAGGTGTTACAGATATAGGTATCAAATGGTGTAAATTTCAATGGTACTCCACCTTCTCCCCTGCGTAGTCGACTTATGAGCTTTGAGATCACCGTTTTAATGCGAATGATCTGGCCAATTTTTAGGTTTACGCAACCTCATCTGTAGCTCCGATACGATTTGGGCGGCAGCCGATGGTACGGCGTTCCAGCCAAAAACATCATTACACATTCTATTGATAAGATTGTCCGTAGTTGTGACACTACCATATTTTTCAAGCATACCGGGCATGACCGTAGTCGTATCCCCGCAAGGTCCTCATCGATGACCCGCCCCTCATCGACAGCCTCTGTTTGAAGTTGTCACACTAAAGAAGGCCAAAAACTCGGGTCATGACGTCGAAAGAGTCCCTCGGTGATCCTCTACAGCATCTCGGCAGACTGCTTGGTAGGAGCCATTACAGCTCATCTTGTATGCCCCATCCCAAGAGTTTGTATTGGCACTTTGACAGAGACCCAGACCTTTTAGCTTGCCCTTAACTCGGTCTTGAGCTTGACTTTGGCATCCGTCGAACATTTCGAACATCAAGCGTCGCTCATTTTGCTCCTTATCAGTACGCACTCACTGCATCCGTTGCCTATTCCGTAGATAAGTACGGCGCAGGTTCGCAATAGCCTAATTCCACCAGTACGCTGCTGGTGGTCTCCTAGAAATTGGACTTGCCTAGAAATTATGATATCGCATGTATAGGAAGCACCGCTACAAACTGGTCAACGCTTAGACAGAGTAGGTTTCGCTCACGGCGGAGCGCCTGTCCAAATACATGATCGTTGAAGTACTATCGTGCGGGGTGTCATTAGGCCAAAGTGGCATTGGGCCTATATTCCGCACGTTTAGAATACGACGGGAATGCTAATGTGTCATAGGCTACTAGAATATGTAATTCTAAGATAATCTGCATCCACCGTCGGATTTTCTGACTTTATTGAATCCGTGGGAACGATGGACCAATGTCACCTTCTAAGCCCAATGTCACCCCGATCGGCGGTACGATGGCATCACATCGCAAATGACTGTCCTGGTCGTCTCTTACTCCGCTCGCTGCCTGCTGTTGTTGTAGTCGATATTGTAGCGAACCGCCAGCAGGTTTCGCTGGCAGTGTAGGCATCAGCGTCAATGATAGACTCCGCTCCGTTCCGGCCAGTACCTCTAAAGCAGGTTCTGACTCCGCTGGTTTGTACAACGGCTTTCCCATTCCACGACTTAGGCATTGAAGTCACCCGCTATTACCACTGTCATTCGCCCTGTCAAAGCGGCCAACAAATGAAGATCCCTTATAGATATACGACTACGAAGCTTTCGTAGGATGTATACCCAAACTCTTGGACTGGATTCTTTCTCCGTATACCATTTTGCCGCCGTATTGAATCATGCGTGATCCAGTTTCCGTTACCGGTAGGCTATCGGTATGGATACGCAATGATGGCGATATCCGTCCCCCGCTCAGCAACGGCTTAACACAGCAGTTTCTGGGCTGCATTACAGTGGTTCAGATTTAGCTGCATTTCATACATACATACATTTATTTGTTCAACATCACATTTAAGACAAGACATAATCACCCAAGCAGCACACAAGTCACAAGGAAGTGTCGACAGCGCAGGTTTTTGGTTGGACATGAGTCATTTTCAAGTAATTCTGCCTTTGAGTTAGAATTACATGAGTGTGCCTCCTGTACAACCAAAAACCTGCGCTGTCGACACTTCTTTGTGACTTGTGTGCTGCTTGGGCAACAATAGTACGCCACAATACTCGATTTATGGTTGCCGCTCTCCATCCTCGTTCGCGCCCAATGCTCGCTAGGTCACATTCACGGTAAAGGCTGGGTATGCTGCGCAATTCAGATCCCATTGTGATGCACTAGTCTCTGCCCAGCAACTCCTATCCCTACCTCCTCGCGGTACCGGCCGGAAACTATGAGCAACCTTAGGGAAGATCGGGTAACTAATCCCGGTGGGAACTTTGGTCGTAGGCTGGCAGGGAAAGGGGGGGGTTTGCTTCGGCAAACCTGAGCGTCTGTTCTCCAGGAGGAGCGGCTCACATGAACGTCTGATCCCCATGTTAGCGATCTACGTCCGAGTGCCAGGGAAGGACTCTAAGCTCAACTGTGCACTATGGTCCTCCGGAAAGTAGGAGGTTGGTGTCAGGCCCTACGAGCCAGCCGTAAAAAAACCATTGTAACGGAAAATCAGCAACAGAATAATGCGAACCGAGACCAACGGCAACGACCCCAGCGAACAAAAAGGACTTGCGATTGGAAACTCGGTACGTGGAACTGCCGATATCTCAACTTCATTCAACTGCATTACAGGCACTGTGACTTCTCAGCTGTGGCTTTTTGAAGGCCGGGCGTCATGGGCCTCCTCCCGTCGAGTGCTTGCTATTTGCAGATTTCCCAGAACAAATTAAACACCTGCGAGGGTTTGTGCAGCCGTGCACCTTATGGTTATGACCTTCAGCTCCACATCGCATTGCATTAAGCAATTGCAGTTGCACGACTTGTGTCCCGGTTTAAGATACTTGAAGCAAATCTTTTGTGACTTATATATGCCGAGTGGGCATACTGAGCCCAGCTTGAGCTTCCCCGTCTTAACGGAATTGTTAGAGTTAGCCACAGGTAGTTGAACCAATGTCACCTGTGTTTCTGCTTGAACCGCGCACAGTTACCGCAGTGCCTTGACAAGTTCTTCCGCATCCGTGATCTCATTCAGGGCTTTGAGCAATTAGACATCGTGTCCACCAAGGTCAAGCGGGAGTCCTCCCCCCTGTTTTAGTTGATGAACGCAACTCACTTTCGATGCGGTTCACATGACGGTTTTTTCAAGCCAAACTTTCCGACAAGCCTGGCCGGAGGTTCGAAGTCATCGGGTCTGGCCTTGCCTCTTAGCTACCCGCGAATGCGAAGGCCTCCGTCGGAGTAGACTTCGTCACCTTCAGCTTCCCGAGTTCTGCTGCTGCCAAAGTTACCACGAGTTTATCATGGAACTACTTGGCCACCTTCGTTGCCTACGAAGACTCAATACAACCTAATTGAGGTCATCGCTGATGTTCGACTTTGAGGACGTAAATTCAATGATGGAGTCAAACTGCTGCGTATTCGTCTTCATGGTAAAATAACCATCTCTGCTCTCGTTGATGACCATCATCAACCACGTTCCAACCATGACCTTTCCCGATATAGGGTTTCATAGGGTGGCACATCGGGCACAGCTACCAACTCCAGTCGCTGTTTTCCTTAGACGAGACCTAGCCAACTCATAACAGGCTCCGTTAACGGGGGATCATGCATGTCTCGGCCCAGGTTGCTACACCATGAATGGGTGGACTCTCACCACTGGAACAGGGAATACTTACTTACTTTCAGTCCAGAGTACTCTCGGTGGTGCAGTGGGCCGAGTTGCCATCGCCTTGACCTGTGGCCAGGTCAAATTTCGGTCCACTGGCTTTATTTCATTGTTGAGGCTGTGCCGTCATGAGCATCTGGGTCTGCCTCTGCTGCGATGTCCTGCTGGGTTCCAATCTACGCTTGTTTGTAGATTTCGTTTCCGCCACTTTCGCTCCAGAATTTCAGTCGCTATCGGCTTTCGGTGACATCGACGATGGTGCCACCATGCACGAATTATATACCGCAGGCATCACGCCAAATTACACTGACGTACAGCAGCACAGATTTCACGTTCGAGTTAAAAATTCGGATTTTGATGCGTCGACTAATCAGGTTATTTAATATCCACACATTTCTTATACTCGCAAAAGTAGCCCTCGCTTTCTTAATCCGTGCACCTATGTCGATCTTGGTGTCGCCATCGGCCGCCTTTGGCTACCAAGATATTAAAAGCTTTCAACCTTCTCCCCTGCTTGTCTAGCTATTGTAAAGCTGGAAGAGTTGACCGTATTTACATCTAACGATTTGGTCTTGTTGACGTTGATAGTAAGGCCTGCCGCCGAGGAGCAATTGGCAAGATTATCGAGCTTGCTCTGCATATCAGTGCGCCGTTGAGCTAGGAGCGCAATGTCTTCAGCAAATTCGAAGTCATTAAATGACCTAAATTTTAGGTGCTCCATGGTAATGGGATGCCACAACATCTCACAATTTGGTTCACGATCAATTCCACGTACCATGATCTCGTCGATTACGATGAGGAATAGTAACGGTTGGACAAGACACCGTTGTGCAGTATTCTGCACGAAAATGCCCGGTAATGTTCTTCAATGAGGTCGATGATTTTCACAGGGAGACGCTGGTGCCTGAGGGCTTCCCACATGTTTTCGTGATTGAGTCGAATGCTTTTCCGTAATCAATGAACACCAGGTTGAGAGACTCTTGGAATTCATTGATTTGCTCCAGGATGATAAGGAGCGTGACGATACGGTCCACACAGGATCGTCCGCCACGTGTAACGTTTTGACGTTTTTATTCTGTTTAAGTAAAATAAAGTTTGAATTCAGTTAGATTAAATTGTTAAATTTTTTGAATATTTCGATTTTGATTTTAAAATTTGTTTTTTTTTGTATAATTCATTATTAGTTTTCATGATTATTTTAGTTAATTTGTAGCTTTTGACGTTTTTATCTTTTCAAGTAAAATCTTAATTGAATTGGATTCGTTGATTTGCCTTAGAGTTTGAGCCGTTTCATTTAGTATAGATTATCCGTTTCATATATGGTTTGTGTCTAGGCTAAGCTAATGACGATTCATGTTGTATCTTATAGGACTTTTTCGATGGCGCTAAATAGTTTTACGGCCATGTGCGATTTGAATTTGGCGCACTTGTATATAATAGTTTTTAGATTCAATAGACGACTGCTTCAATAGCAGGAAATTTACTTGACTAGAGAAACCGACTTGACTCCATCACTTGATAGTTGAGTCGGCTGGAGAACAGAAGCGAGCTTCGGCGACCTTCTGCCAGTTTTAAGTTTTGTTAAGGTGTGTAGTGTTTTGTAGTAATGTAAATTTGTTAAGTAGTGCCATTTGAAGTGAATTTAAGATTAATTGTCTTTGTTTTTTCGTTCTGTAGTGACTTAAATTATGGTTTTTGTCGCCAGGGGCAGACGCTCTGTTCCCTGTGCGTTTAATTGTTGTTAAAAAAGGTAATTATTATAATTGAATTCGTTTTAGTGTATGTTGTTTAATTTTGTGTTCGTCTTTGGACCCTAGCGTCCAAAAGACGCTTTTTATTTTGGGCTTTAAGCCATTTTTGCTGCCACAACGCTCGTCCTCGCCCGCCAGTAACTGGCAGTTAAACGGAGTACAGGGGAATTATTTCCGGCCTACCTGCGTGCGGTGACGCACGATCGGGCAGAGTACCGGACCGCCGACGCCCCTCCGCACCTATAGTCCGGCGAATATTTAGGACAGCGAGCTAACGTCGACGATTGGCCAGGAGAAACCACCGTCGACGAATAAAACCTGCGCAGGTACGTTTCTGAGTTCATGGTCATGATCACACACACACATACACACACACACACTTGACGAGCATTTTTGTGAAATAATATACATTTAAAATGAATTCAATTGTTTGTTTTGTTCTGATGTTTTAATTTGAGTTAGTTTCTTCGCTTTTGACGATTATACAATAAATTCACTTCAAATACTTTCTTTCATTTACTTGTTGTTATTTATTCTGTTTGTCTCTTTTTGGTTTGGTTCAATTTGTAAGTTTGAATAATAGATTTGGTACGTTTATGGGTTTTATTTCGGCCAGAGACCGTTCGAGAAAGCCCTTGAGGTAAGAGTCGTCTTATAGTCGGGCAAACCTTATATTGAACCGGTGGTCTCTCGTTCGCGAGAGTGGCGCAAAAGCCACCGCGTTTTATAATCTCTTGTGCTTATTCGACGAACGGTTACAATCCTGCTTGCTGCCGTCGAAGAATTACGTTAATCTTCTCCTGTATCCGGGGATCACTTTGCAGCGGACTTTGAGAACGGTACACATGATGCCCCGCAAATTATCGCATATATAAGACGCCTCCCAGATAACCATGCATCGTATATTGATGTATTCATTAAGTAGTATAACAATACATATTATGTCACTATCGTATAGGCATCGTATTTGAATACAAATGATGTTGGTCCATTATCCTACTTGCGATTATATCCGACTTAGAATCTATCCAAAAAAAGATGTAGCATATATCGTAAAATTTAGTCGCCCCATGTTTAGTCTAACTATAATCTATATCGCAAAAGGTATCATTTGTTGTTGTTCATGTTTTGCCGCTCGTAATATGGTTTACTTAATAATTGTATAAGCAACGTATTTTGTCGTAAATATTTCGGGTTAACTCATAATATTGTCATATCACATATTATTGTTATTTATCTCTCTTAAACAAAACTGCTTTGCTTTCCAAGTTGACAACAATGTTTCAAGTAATTAGGAAAAGTAAGTTATCAAAAATCAAGAAACGAGGAACATATAGTAGGCTCCTTAAAACTCCTTAAGCCTCGTAGCCGTGCGGTTAGGGTCAGCAACCTTATAATCGCACCATGCTATGGGGTGAGGGTTCGATTCCCGCTTCGGGCGTTGAAACTTTTCGTGAGAATAGTTTCTTCCCCGTTTCCACTGGTGCATGCTCCGTTGTCCGTTGTCTCATGTTAAGTTTAAAACAGTCTGTACAGCCGAAAGCTGAAGACGTTGTCCATATCTTTTTTTTAAAACATATCGTAATCGTTTTAAGCAAGTAGCTACGAACAATCCGACTGAACATGAAAACGACTGCTCATTATGTGAAACCAAAAATACCCAACGCTGTGAGCCAGAAAATGTCGTGGAGAATGTTGAACCTGCTATTACTGAATGTAGTATTCCAAACTGTGACGGTATTCAACCATGATATATTTTTAATTTTAAGTCAATTCCAACCATTTATATTATTTTATTGCAGAAGGCGAAAGAAAAATTGTGACAGATCTTAGGAAGTGGTCATCCGGTTACAATATTCCCCCAACAGCACTAAAATCACTCGTTGATGTTCTTAACACAAATCATCTTGCGCTACCGGAAGATCCCCGGTCCATTATGCGGACACCTAGGAATGTGGACATCCGCCCTATGGGAGAAACTGGACAATATTGGCACCAAGGGCTGGAGTCTTGTCTAAAGAGAATTTTCCAAACATGAACACCAGCGAATCAATTTCCTTAAGCATAAATGTGGATGGGCTACCAATTTACAAAAGTGTTACAAAAAACTTCTGGCCCATCCTGTACAACATTTACCAGGTCCCTCATATTGCGCCAATGGATGTAGGAATTTTTTATGGCAACGGGAAACCAAAAGATGTGAATGAATTCCTGAGCCCATTTGTTGATGAGCTACTGCCACTATTAGAATCAGGAATCATAATTAATGGACACACACTGGCCATAAGCATTCGTTGTTTCATATGTGACACCCCCGCCAGGTTATTCATCAAAAATGTTATAAGCTTCAACGGAAAGTATGGGTGCATAACATGCACAACCAAAGGTCGGTACAGCCAGTTATCAAGAACGATGACATATCCGGAGCTGAATGCACCCTTAAGAACTGATGAGCGATTCCGGACAAATCAATATCCTGACCACCAGCGCGGATACACACCTCTTCTGAAGCTTCCTATCGACATGGTCAAGGATATCGTTGTGGGAGATTCCTTACATCTACTCGAGTTAGGTGTAATGAAAAAACTGCTAAATGGTTGGCGCACAGGTTCAATGTCCATGAAAGCGAAATGGAGTTCTTCTCAGAAAAAGGAACTCTCAGAATACCTGGTAGAAGTTACGTTTCCCGTTGAAATTCACCGTCAAATGAGGGCACTGGAATTCATTTCACTGTGGAAAGGCTTAGAATATAGGAACATTTTAAATTACGTAGGTATAGTTGTACTTAAGGACTACCTGCCTGAAATTCGTACTATATCGCCCAACAGTTGAACGACGTTACCGTATTCGTGGAAGCCTCTTTTCGATTTGTTTCTTCGACTAATGCCAGTCCATGTCATCTTAGTCCAAAATTCGCGTGTGAACAGGCAATCTACCACAGTATAGCATGCGTTGTCGCCTCTTTGATTATACGCATTCGGAATTATGATTTTGGAGAAGTACTCCAGCTAAAAAAGAAGACAATAATTAGAGCAAGAAATCAAATGCCAATTGTGATATTACTTACATAACGTCGTTGCAGTTCTTTGTTGTTGAGAGTGATGTTCCACCGGCTTAATTCGTCTTCGTTGTCAATCGGCTCATGTCTTTCAACGGTGTCATCTGGTTTGGTATTCACAGTGTCTTCCTTAGCTTGGATGTCGGACAAGGCTGCGTAACGTGCAAAGTTGGTTTGAAACGCTTTCTCGATGGATTTATCGACAGTTTCTTCGATGAAAACTTTCAGCTCAGCTTTCATTTGCTCGTAGCTCATCGATCCTTTATGAGATGAAAAACAAAAAAAAAAATGCTTCATAAATTTAAACTTCGTTACAATATATTGGACGTTAAACAAATCTTATGCATGTTTTCTCACAAATCTGATTCCTGAACTATTGTGCAAGAGACTGTAGATAAAAACATCACAGCGGAGAGGAAGAATTTTGAAAAATAAAATGCTAGGGTGCTAGGACAAGCGATCCTGTTTTAAATAATGTACCACTATAACTCAGTCATTTTGACCAACTGACAAAATGTGTACACAGTTCGATACGCATCAGTACGAGTATAAAAATTAAGTCAATTGATATAAATTTGAGTGAAATTTATAGGAAACCTGCTCAAACGGCCCTGTACCCTATATACATTGAAAGGAAAAAAAACAGAAGAAAATACTGCAAAAAGAAGTTTTTGAATTTGATTGGCCTGCGATTTTTACCTGCGATTTGCATACCAGGAATGTCGTTTTCATCGGAAGGCTGGATGTACACGATATTTTCTCCCTGCAAGTATATGGGGCCAGCATCTACCATTGTTTCAGGTGACGCTCCTGAAAATAAATGTATATTTTAAGAAGAGTCAGACCATTTTAGACCATTGTTTATACTACCTCCAATAAGTTTACTCGATGTAGGCCACTGATCTGCGGGGTTCATGATTGATACCGTTTGATTTGTCTAAGGCAGCTGGAAAACAGACGTAACATTGCCTTGTGCATTAAAAGATGTCGGCTGAACAAATGACGATGTTTTTTGGGTGGCTCCTGTAGCAATGTTTTGGGTCATCTCGCATGCTGCTGTTTGCTGCGTTGGTGTAGAATATCTTTATCTGCCCACAGCTGTCATCATAAGACGCCTTGTTTGGTGCATGAGCCGATACGTTCGTGTTGATGTTTGCTGAAACACTTTGACCAGCCACGGTGCTCGCTTCCGAGATCGCTTCATAATTGCTGAAGACATCCTTCGATCGCACAGGCAATTGTAATTTGTTTACAGGTTTGGCTGTTTTCACTGAACGAGGTGCATCGGTTTGTGGTCGCAGTTTGCATGCTGAAAAGATAAATAAATGGTTTGCTTAGATTAGATCAGAGTATCGCAAAGAGCTAGACTAAAGGGCTGCTCTTCCCATTACGCCGGGCCGGGACCGTGCCGGGCCCTGGTCAACGATTTCTAACATGCGATTACTATGGCGTGTTTCACATCCCAACGTGCCGGGGCTCGGTCGGGCCCCGGCCGGGTAAGTGAGAAGCACACCATAGATATCGTTGGAAAGAAATCGATTACTGGGGCCTGGTACGGTACCGGCCCAGTGAAATGAGAAGACCGCTTTAAGCGGTGCTTAGACGTCTCAAACAATCATCGTAAATTGAAATAAATATATTTAGATTTAAATACTAGGTATCTAATGAAATATTGAAACAGTTACTAACCTTCAATCATCGTGTTGTAGTTTTTTTTTTCTGTCGTTGCTTTCGGTTTCTTGGCAGGTTTCATTCGCTTTTCCTTACCATCAATATCAGAAACTTCCCGCTTGGATGGTTCCTCGGCTGCTTTCTCTGCCAGATGAATGTCGTTGAAGCGACCGCAAACTATGACGGGGATTTTCTTCGTAGCTCCTTCAAAATCTTGTCCAGCAAGCCGTAAGTTTTCTATTTTCGCATTTGCAAGCTTTGGCCACAACAAGAAGCTTTTGTTTACCCATTTCGTGGGAACAGCCATGACCTTAAATTTCTGGTTTTCAATGAACTGTACGACGGTAAACATCTGTAAGCAACATAAAATCATTATCACTTGTTTAATTTAATAGTTTTTCACTTACCTTGACGAGAATCTTGTGATTTTATCGAAAATAAAATGAAACAAACACTGCGAGTCCAAGATATTTCTGGCTTGGTAAGCTGTCAATGGAAACAGTGATGCCAGATTTGAATATTACGGAATGCTGGATTTATTTATACAGCATATTTTTATTTTTACTTTTCTTAATATTTGCCTTGAATTTTTCAATAGAACAGGATAATCTATTTATTTATTTATTTATTTATTTGTCTAATCAACAGGCTATATGTAAGCCCCAATGATGTTACTTAATTCTAAGATTTAAATAAAAGACAATTTATGTATGTTTGTATGTTAATTTGTATGTTAATTTGTATGTTAATTTGTATGTTAATTTGTATGTTAATTTGTATGTTAATTTGTATGTTTGTATGTATGTGTGTATGTATGTTCCAGCATAACTCTGCAATGCCTCAACCAATTCCAACCAAATTTGATATACACATTTGTTAGGTTAAGGAGGTGGTTATAGGGGTATTGGAATTCAAGATGGCGGCTTGGGTTCCAAGATGGCGGCCAAAACGTCAGAATGCATGCTATTTAACGGTAAATCTGTTATGAATACTATGCAATATGGGTATCTATCGATCGGGCTTGATGAGTAGAAGTCGAAAATCAATATCCGCCACCATGGTAAAATCTAATATGGACTACAATTCCAAGATGGCGGACCATAATCCAAGATGGCGGCCATGGAACGGTGGCTTGAGCCAAGGGGTTTCCAACAAAATTGATTACTTGTCACTACCGAAAAAATTACTCTGATTACTCACTGATTACCATGATTACTATGATTATTTTTTGATTACCTAGATTACTGTTGATTACTCATGATTACCTGTGATTACTATATGATTACAATTGATTACCCGTGATTACTTGTAATTACTCTGATTACCATGATTTTTTTTCATTACCTAGATTACTGTTGATTACTCATAATTACCTGTGATTACCATATGATTACAATTGATTACCCGTGATTACTCGTGATTACTTGTGATTACTCTGATTACCATGATTATTTTTTGATTACCTAGATTACTGTTGATTACTCATGATTACCTGTGATTACCATATGATTACAATTGATTACCCGTGATTACTCGTGATTACTCGTGATTACTTGTGATTACTTGTGATTACTCTGATTACCATGATTATTTTTTGATTACCTAGATTACTGTTGATTACTCATGATTACCTGTAATTACCATATGATTACAATTGATTACCCGTGATTACTCGTGATTACTTGTGATTACTCTGATTACCATGATTATTTTTTGATTACCTAGATTATTGTTGATTACTCATGATTACCTGTAATTACCATATGATTACAATTGATTACCCGTGATTACTCGTGATTACTCGTGATTACTTGTGATTACTCTGATTACCATGATTATTTTTTGATTACCTAGATTACTGTTGATTACTCATGATTACCTGTGATTACCATATGATTACCCGTGATTACTCATGATTACTCGTGATTACTTGTGATTACTCTGATTACCATGATTACTTGTGATTACCTTGATTACTTTTGATTACCATGGATTATCATTGATTATATCTGATTACCATTAATTACCTCGGATTACTAATGATTACTTCTGATTGCCATGATTACTTGTGATTACCATGATTACTCAGAGAAATCGAAAGTAATCATTGATTACTTGTCACTAAAAAACTTGTTGGAAACCCCTTGGCTTGAGCTATGAAACCATGCAATATGGGTATCTATCAATCGGGCTTGACGAATTGAACCCAAAAATAGATTTTGACGCCATTTTGACGCCATTTTTGAATCAAAGATGGCGGACTATAATCCAAGATGGCGGACCATAATCCAAGATGGCGGCCATGGAATGGTGGTATGAGCTATGATACCATGCAATACGGGTATCTATCGATCGGGCTTGATGAGTACAAGTCAAAAATCGATATTTGACGCAATTTTGAAACCCAAGATGTTAGACTATAAATCCAAGATGGCGGACCATAACCCAATATGGCGGCCATGAAATGGTAGTTTGAGCTATGATTCCATGCAATATGGGTATCTATCGATCGGGCTTGACGAGTAGAAGTCAAAAATAGATATTTGACGCCATTTTGAAATCCAATATGGCGGACCATAATCCAAGATGGCAGCCATGAAATGGTGGTTTGAGCTATGATACCATGCAATACGGGTATCTATCGATCGGGCTTGATGAGTAGAAGTCAAAAATCGATATTTGACGCAATTTTGAAACCCAAGATGTTAGACTATAAATCCAAGATGGCGGACCATAACCCAATATGGCGGTCATGAAATGGCAGTTTGAGCTATGATTCCATGCAATATGGGTATCTATCGATCGGGCTTGATGAGTAGAAGTCAAAAATCGATATTTGACACCAATTTGGAATCCAATATGGCGAACCATAATCCAAGATGGCGGCCATGGAATGGTGGTTTAAACTATGATCCCATGAAATATGGGTATCTATCGAACGGGCAGGATGAGAAGAAGTCAAAAATCGATTTTTGACGCCATTTTGGAATCCAAGATGGCGGACTATAATCCAAGATGGCGGTCATGAAATGGTAGTTTGAGCTATGATTCCATGCAATATGGAAATCTATCGATCGGGCTTGATGAGTAGAAGTCAAAAATCAATATCCGACACCATTTTGGAATCCAATATGGCGGACCATAATCCAAGATGCCCGCCATGGAATAGTGGTTTGAGCTATGATACCATGCAATATGGGTATCTATCGATCGGGCTTGATGAGTAGAAGTCAAAAATAGATATTTATTGCCATTTTGGAATCCAAGATGGCGGACTATAAATCCAATATGGCGGACCATAATCCAAGATAGCGGCCATGGAATGGTGGTTTGAGCTACTATACCATGCAATATGGGTATCTATCGATCGGGCTTGATAAGTAGGAGTCAAAAATAGATATTTGATGCCATTTTGGAATCCAAGATGGCAGACTATAAATCCAATATGGCGGACCATAATCCAAGATGGCGGCCATAGAATAGTGGTTTGAGCTATGATACCATGCAATATGGGTATCTATCGATCGGGCTTGATGAGTAGAAGTCAAAAATAGATATTTGATGCCATTTTGGAATCCAAGATGGCGGACTATAAATCCAATATGACGGACCATAATCCAAGATGGCGGCCATGGAATGGTGGTTTGAGCTATGATACCATGCCATATGGGTATCTATCGATCGGGCTTGATGAGTACAAGTCAAAAATATATATTTGATGCCATTTTGGAATCCAAGATGGCGGACTATAAATCCAATATGACGGACCATAATCCAAGATGGCGGCCATGGAATGGTGGTTTGAGCTATTATACCATGCAATATGGGTATCTATCGATCGGGCTTGATGAGTAGAAGTAAAAAATCAATATCCGACGCCATTATGAAATCCAATTTGGCGGACTATAAATCCAATATGGCGGACCATAATCCAAGATGGCGGCCATGGAACGGTGGTTTTAGCTATGATATCATGCAATAAGAGTATCTATCAATCAGGCTTGACGAGTAGAAGTCAAAAATCGATATATGACGCCATTTTAAAATTCAAGATGGCAGACTATAAATTCAAGATGGCGAACCTTAATCCAAGATGGCAGCTATTAGCTATGTCACCATGCAATATGGATATCAATCGATTGGGCTGGATGCGTAGAAGTCAAAAATCGACATATGACGCCATTTTGAAATTCATGATTACGGACTATAAACCCAAGATGGCGGCCATGAGCTAATACCATGCAATATGGGTCGATCTGGCTTGATGAGTAGAAGTCAAAAATAGATATTTAACGCCATTTTGAAATCCAAGATGGCGAACCATTATCCAAGATGGCGGCTGGAATGATGGTTTGTGCTATGATACCATGTAATGTGGGTATCAATCGATCGAGCTTGATGAATGTAAGTCTAAAATCGATATCGAACGCTTTTTTGAAGATCAAGATAGCGAACCGTAAAACATTTGTTTACCATAAAATATTTAACTACTTCTGGCAAATTTTTGCGTTGCAACTGTATGGAGGACTGATGAACATCGGCGGCAGAAAGCCGCCGATGTTCCGAAAGCCCGATGCGCCGTGTTTGCGTCGATTCACTTCTAGGCGAACAGAACATTCAAGCATTTGCCCGGTAGAATGCGAACAGAGGTGTTACACATTTACACGTTGTAACGCAAACATATTTCTACTGATTGAGATTTAAAACCACGGCTCCGAAATTCAATAGGTCTTAGAGCACGCTACGAAAACTTATTTGAAACGTCCATGTTTTTGTTTTCGTAACATTTATCTATAGAACCTGAGGTCTACGTGAACCTTTAACGCTTTCTCAAAGTGCCATTGAAAAATGGTTAAAGCACATGATTCAGCTTTAATTTATTTTGACAAATTAAATGGCGAAAAACATGGAGAATCATCGTTTACATTGAAATATATGAAACTAATAAACCTAGCAAATGCCATATGACAAAGATGAGAAACCAAAATAAAAGTTGTGGAATAGAACTTGACTTACCTCTCTTCAGCTTAGTATTTTTCTTTCAAAGATAGCTATAGTTTTTATTTGAATGGCTTCTTTGTTTTTCTTTCCATAAATTTGTAGATTGTGTGGAAAACACAATAGCACTCTATGTCGTAGAAACATATCAGTAGATTTAATGTTTAGTATACTAAGTATGCTTCGAAATTCTGGATTTTTGACAGTATTTTCATATGGCTTTTATGTCACCATGGTCTTGCGGAACACCGGCATATGGGACTTCGCATTTGCTCCAGTCCCCCTCAATAAATAAACCCGAGCAAAGCCGGGCAATTCAGCTAGTTAAAAATAAAAAATACTTCTGAGCGGTTTGGTTTTTTTGCATGCTAAATCTTTGTGCACGGTAGAGTGTTTATATTAGTAGCCAAATTTTAGTTTTCTTTGAAGTTTGCTAATTCGGCATCACTTACTCTGTGGCGCAGTAAACTCTCTAGACATTGTATAAGGTTTTCGATAATGCATACATTTTATCGTTATGATAGAATACAATGGTCGTTTATATAGATATAATAAATCACGGGCTAATGTACGATTTTAAATCATATTGCAATGAAATTTTGTTCGATTGTTGAACAATATGTCGTATATAACTGATTGCAAAGTGGACAAACTATCGTACAGTAGCTTGGGCAGCTATTTTTAGATTTCGAGGAACCACACACAATGTCAAGTTAGGCTATCGAGTGTTATATTGCCTTTTGTATCAATCACATATGGCGCAGACAGATTATGAGGAACCAACAACCAGGACATAAGAGTTCAAATCCAGATAGGGCAGCAGATCATGTATTCAGTGGAATTGTTATTTACACAATAATATAAAGACAGTTATAGGCGTAATAAAATGTAAAACTGCTAAAATAATCGGTAGAATGTTTTTTTTTTGTCTAAAATTTAAAACGAGTTGATCGTATACAATGTTGTATCAATGAGGAATGGCATCACTTTGCATTACTCATTGCTGTCGAGTGAAATCGTACATGTTAACAAAAAGCATCAACTCTGAATAAATTGAATAGTCGTCTTGTATCTTAAAGAGTGGCATATGATATCTCTGTGTTGAATCTTTGTTTTTGTTGACACGTATATCGCCTCCACTTTGGTGCTGATATAAGGATTTCATGCATAATATACGATTTTGGAATATTATATATCCATGCGTATGCTGTAAAATATACGGACCAAAATGTTGACTGGGCTTGCATCCAATCGGCCGGAAATGTCACGGTTTCCCATATGTTGCAAAATAATTGATGCAGTAGTTGTGCGGATATTACGGGGTCTGCTTTAAGCATCTCAGCTGATATGCGATCGACCCCCGGAACTCTGTTCGATTTCATGCTACGGATGACTGTTTCTATCTCCTGCAATGATGGAGCTTCGGTGTTGACACGGGTAATGCGTCGAACCCTTGGCGGATCATGCTGAGGTGTTGATGGCGTAGCCGATATTTGAAAAAGGTTTCCAAAGTGCTCGAACCAGCGTTTCAGCTGATCAGCCGAGTCGGTCAATAACTGTCCAGACGTGTCTTTCACGTTTGTCGTAGCATTCATCTAAGTTCCACTAAGGCGACGTGAAACAGTGTAGAGGAGATGGATGTTGCCGGTGTTTGCGGCTTTCTCGCCTTCGTTGGCTAGGGAGTTCGCCGACGCTACATGAGCTTTTCACTTCCTTCTCGAGAAGCGAATAGCGCTGACGGGCTACGGTTTTGGCTCCTCGTGTTTTTGCTCGCTCTATCGCAGCTTTGGCGTTCCTTCATTCCTTTATCTTGTTCTAGGTATCATCTGTGATCCACTACTTTCTCTGGGTGCGTAGCTCACAGGGAATCCGTAGTGCTCACAGGAACAGGAAATCCGTAGTGCTTTTCTAAGCCGGCAGCTACACAACAAGCTGTTGTTGATTATGTATTTTTTTTTTTTATTTGTGTTGTATATAGTGTAGAAATAAATGAATATATGAATAATAAATATATGAAAGGTGGTCATATTTTCTCCAATCTTTCGAAGATTTTATACACAGTTTCTGTGCATACTCCTTGTACGGGAGAAGCAGTCGGAGTTATTCCTTTTTCAAAAACAAATTTGTTACCTACTACAGACACCGAAACTACTCGTGTAAAATTGAACACCTTTGTCCAGCTGGAAGTTACGAGAAGGTTGTAATTTTTGTCCCAAATTCTAGTGCACCGTACTATACCCCCACTCGACTGTCCAGCATAGCTCACACATATAGCGGCAGTAGGTGCACAGTAGAAGTGAAGCAAAAGCAACACACGTGTGGGATGAACCGAATTTCGGGTGAAACTCGGAGCATTGTAAAAACACTACGGCAGAAACCAGCAAGCGCCTGATAACGGAGTATGTGCACCAAGCCCAACCCAACCCATCCTGCATGAATTACGGGCTGATGTATATTTTGGCAGTAAATTATAGTCTATCACAAATTAAAATTGTGCAAGTAGAAGTAGATTGTACACGAGTTTGAAAAATTACTTTATTATTTAGTGGCACGACGGGGTTGTTGCTGTTTTACATGCACACTGGCACCGAACACCCAAAACCTATAAATTTTCGACAATTTTATCTCGGTAATAGCTGCTTAAACGGTCCTGGCTCCAAGCGGCTGATACTTAATGGTGCTGTACCGCACGAGTTGAAGAGAAGCGGAAGAGTCGATAATTGCACCTCAATTTATTGATTGCTAATTTTGAAAAGTGGCTTTTTTATGGCATCCTATCGTCCTATCAAACTGCACCTGAAACGAATGCCCGACAAAAAGTTTTTCACCGCAAATGAAGTGATAAATCCACAAAACGGTCAAACCATTCATCGAATTCAATTTGACAAAATAGGCAACTCACTTGACCGATGTCGTGCCAACGTGCCGACGGATTTTTGGCTTGGTTTCATCAGTTTATGATTCATAAATATACGATAAATTAATATTCATGATAAGCCACTTAATTGAAGAGATCGAACATACAACTGAGCGTTCGTTCGCACCAGGTCGGTCGAGCAGTATAGTTAACAGGAAGCGGTGTTAATTTAATCCATTTTGCATTAAAATAGTGGCGTGTATTTTTCCCGCCAATGAAAACTTGGACATCCGCCGCCTACACTGGTTTCGGCGACGATGGCCACAGCTGGCCGGAATTGGGAGGGGGCGATAAAAAATGGTGACATTCCAAAGTGGAAAAGGGATAAATATTAATAAAAATGGCTCGACGCGTTTTTTTCCCGCTGTTATAAATATGATGTCAAAATTTAATATTTAAATAATTATTTAGCAGCATTCTACACCGGGCCAAGCCCCGTCCTCCGATCTACGCACCGTGAATGATGTTTGACCTCAGAACATGGCGAATTTGCCGCACATGAGCATCATCGGTGAATTGGATCGCAGTCAGGCAGATGCGAAGCATGAAAATTGATATGTTTCTGCAATTGTGTGTGTCATGTAGAATAAATTACCGAATTTTTTGTCCGTCAATTTGCGGCCACGATAGACCGAGTCATTGTGATGCAAATTCCACAGACAGCCCATTTTGACGCCACCGCGCGCCGGACACCGTGTGGTCATTATGCTTGTGCGGGTGGCTCTGTAGTTATCACCCATAATAGATCGAAAATAGTTTTTTTTTTTCTGCAAGATATATCGCTCCGAAAAAAATGTCTGACAACCTACAAAAAATGTGTTGAACGAGAGGATCAAAGCTTGCTCTATAGCAAATGGTACCATATTGAATGCATGTCGTTTTAAATCGAACAAGTGTGATCCAAAATGAACTCAATAATGGCGTTTATGTCGCATTCTATTCGATGATAGAAAATTATCCTATTCGATGTTTTTAGTTAATTACATGGCCGAGCAGCTACAGCTTTTCGTCATACTAATTTTTTTTTTTCGCTCACAATCAACCATCCCTCAGTATTGGCCGGTATATAAATGGGAGCGGGAGGAAGCGTTCCGATATATTCTCCAGTAAATTGAGCATCAAGGCATCAGGGTTTTCGGAGTGGGTTGTGTAATGGTGAGGTGACAACTTGAAAGGAGCGGCCAACATTGCCCTGGCCCTCACAAGTTCCTATCTCATGTATGCAATCAATCAATGCAGTTCAATCGAAAACAGAAGCCGTCAGCTAAGAGTTTTAGCTGGTAGAGCAGCCTGGGGTCCTGGGCAACCTAGTACCGCATAGCTATGGGGCTGTTCATAAACCACGTAGACCAAAATTTGGTCATCTCAGACCCCCCCTCCCCCTCGTAGACTTTTGTCCATACAAAAATTTGAAAATTTGTATGGAGCGTAGACTTTGGCCAGACCCCCCCCCCTCCCCCCAAAAAGTCTACGTGGTTTATGAACAGCCCCTATGGGCATTGTTGTCCTTCAGACTTCACCAAGAAGATGCGGCTCAAACAGCATCTGTTCTTTAAAATCATTTATATAGAAAAGAGGAGTTACGACCGTCTATTGGTTGGGCGCCGTCGAGGTCAAAGCTGGCGTTCGATTTGAATAGGTCTTATCAACATAGGAATCACAGACATCAGCATTCACCATCAGCTCGACCTTTGCTGCTTCGCGTTTCAGGCGGGTGTACAGTATTGCTACCGTTCCAAATAATGCAGTCCGCAAAGCACATAAATTGACTGGATTTTGTGAAAATCGCCACCCCGGCTATTGAACCCGGCTCGTCGCATCACACTTTCTTCCCGGGCCGGCCCGAATGAACTAGATAGTTCACCCGAAATACTTACGCAATTTTGCACACCATCCATCGTTGTTTTAATCAATCTAGTCAGCTTCCCAGGAAAGCCGTTTTTATCCATGATTTTCCAAAGCTCTGCGCGGTCGATACTGTCGTATGCCGCTTTGAAGGCGATTAACAGGTGATGCGTTGGGACCTGGTATTCACGGCATTTCTGAAGGATTTGCCGTACGGTGAAGATCTGATCCGTTGTCGATTGGCCGTCGATGAAGCCGGCTTGATAACTTCCCATGAACTCATTCGGTTTAGATGACAGACGACGGAAAATGATCTGGGATAGCACTTTGTAGGCAGCATTAGAAATAGTGATCGCCCTGAAGTTCCCACATTCCAAATGGTCGCCTTACTTGTGAATGGGGCAGATTACCCCTTCCTTCCACTCCTTCGCTAGCTGTTCGGTTTCCCAGATCTTGACTACTATCCAGTACAAACAGGTGGCCATCTTTTCTGGGCCCATCTTGATGAGTTCAGCTGCGATACCATCCATACCAGCTGCTTCGTTGGTTTTGAGCTGGTGAATGTAGAATACGTGTAAAGTAAGTGTTGAGGAAAATTTAAAATATCAAATAATCAATGTAAAAAAATATAAAAGATTCGATAATTTAACTGCAGGAACTTTAATTCCCAGAACACGCGGAATTTTTACTCAAAAGAAAAAAAACAGCAAAAGAGAGGGGAACTGGGTTCCCCTCCGTTAGTTCTGATTGGTCAGATGGTGCACGCGGTGTTATAAAAAGCGGAGGCATCGCCGTGTTGAGCTCATTCGTAAGACGAACGTTATAGACGACAGACGGAGCACCACCAGCAGAGAAGGCAGCAGCAGCATCGAGTGACATACTCGCATCGACCATGGCGGCCTAGCAACGCCATCAACAGTGATGCAGCCGGTGAGGTGAGGTTTTTAAGAGTTATCCTTACCAAGCCATGGCATGCTTCGTTTTGGTGCTGCGTTTGCCAACCACGCTGACCAGAAATTTCGACAGTGAATGGCATCCTTAACTTCCCTCAGCGTGGGAGTTGGTTCATTTCAGTCCTCCGCTGCACTGGCATCGTCGTTTCCTCCGTTGCCGTGGTCTCCCGTGCCTACGTTCCCCAATCCATTCAGGTGCTGATCGAAATGCTGCTTTCATCTTTCGATCGTCTCACGTCCGTCCGTTAAGAGGCCTCTGCACTTATCCCTGCATATTTTGGCTTGCGGCACGATCCGTTACGGGATGCGTTGAGTTTCTGGTAGAGCTTCCTTGTCTCTTGGGAACGGCATAGCAGTTTCATTTTTTCGCAATCCGTTTCTTCCAGGCGGCAATTATTCTCACGAAAAAGGCGGGTCTGCTGTTTCCGCTTCTGTTTATAACGTTCCATCCGGTCCCTTGCTGCATCATTATCGCCCGCGCTGCGTTCTTCTCCTCAAAAATCGTTCTACACTCTTCGTCGAACCATTCGTTCCGTACCCATAATTCCATTTCACGTACCCGATGGTACTCTCGGCCACGTCGTTGATGGCTGCTTTCATTGTACTCCAGCAGACCTCTAGAGGGGCCACATCAAGCTTGCCCTCGTCTGGCAACGCGGCCTCGAGATTCTACGCGACATCCGGTTGTTTCAGTCGCTATAGGTTGTACCGTAGGTACATTGTTGATGACGGAGAATTTTGTTGGGCGCATTTTTACCATCACTATGTAGTGGTCGGAGTCGATGTTGGCGCCACGATAGGTCCTGACGTCGATAATGTCGGAGAAGTGACATCCGTCAATCAGAACGTGGTCGATCCCCCACGTTCTTTCGTCGATCAACCACCAACCGATCACGCGCCTTTGCATATCACCCATCACGATGATAGTT
Organism: Aedes albopictus; assembly: GCF_035046485.1. Taxonomy (NCBI): domain Eukaryota; kingdom Metazoa; phylum Arthropoda; class Insecta; order Diptera; family Culicidae; genus Aedes; species Aedes albopictus. Next base: position 300,152,419 of record NC_085137.1, read on the forward strand.
GTTCCCAGCTCGCGCATGTTGCCGCTGCTCTGGTAGATGGTATGATTACCTCTAAACGTTCGCACCTTGATGCTGTCCAACACACCTTCTGCAGGCAGCGCTACGATGCCGAACCCGCGGTCCTTCAGTAGATCGGCGAGTATGCGGGTGCTCCCAATGAGTTGAGATATCGGCAGTTCCACGTACCGAGTTTAAAATCGCAAGTCCTTTTTGTTCGCTGGGGTCGTTGCCGTTGCACAGTGTTTTATTTTGCCGATTTCGTGCGCTTTTTTAATAACTTTTCAACCGTTGATTTTTGCGATATAGTTTCTTCGTAGAAGTTTCTATATAGGACAAAGCGCATCTTTTGACATAAAAAACTGGATGATCAATCCACCCATAAACGAGATAAAAAAAATATTTTTTCAAAAAATAAAGATAGACGTGTGATGTCTTCGACAAAGTTGTGCAAAATGCAATTTTGAACAACTTTGTCAAAGACGTCATAATGCTAAATCTCATACTTTACGAGATATATTGCGTTGTATGTGCATGATCCCTAGAAATCATATATTTCATCATAACTTTTTAACGGGATTTTTTACATTTTTTTCGTCTTCTACAAAGTTGTTTAGAATGTAAAAATACATGTTTTTGCTTAACATCGAAAAACGATAGCATTTGGAATAGAACATTTATTTATAAATTACTGATTTTTATAGGGTAACTTTGAACACGTCTAACTGCTTTCGGCGCAAAATGGCGCAGAGAACCGTTTCGAATAATGAAACAACTATGTTTCTACTTTATGAAAATGGCTTAAACTTTTGTATGCAAGTGTATTTTTTATGTGTAATGGTAAAAAAAAACAAACAATTATCAAATATTGAAATTATTTATTAACTTTTTCATTTAACGAGATAGAGTGTCGTAATGTTCAGCAAAATTGTGTATTTTTGTATGCTCAACAACTTTGCAGAACATGCAAATAATATAAACATTCTGGATTAAAAATTATAATAAAAACAAATTTCTGAGTGATTTTTAATATGCTTATTTTTTAACTCGTTAAAATAATCATAGCTTTTTACCAAGATTTTTTACATTTTTTTACATTCTAGAAAGTTGTTGAGCATACAAAAATACGCAATTTTGGTGAACATTGCGACATTCTATCTCGTTAAATTAAGAAGTTAACCTTCCGTTAATCGCGCTGTTGTACTTTGTACAACACATGAGAATTATCGACTATTACTTTGAAACCATCTTTTCTATCGATGTCAACCCCAAATGTATTCTACAGGAATCTTATTTGGAATATTATAAGACCTTTTTTGAAAACAGTATAACTCCTTATAATGCGGAAAATTGAAAATCGCAATATGAAGAACGTACTATATTTAAGATAGGATAGACAGTTGAATGTGAATTAGAGTATTTCAAAATCTAAATGATCTAGAAATATGGTGTCTTCGGCAAAGTTACTTGGGATATCAAGGGCCTTCGCGAGGTGATCTGAGAAATTCAGATTTCAACCGATAGGCGGCGCTAGTGAGCATGTAATTTTTGTATCCCATATGACTCAGGATCCTGATTACTTAGAAAGATGGTGTCTTCTGCAAAGTTGTTTAGTAGAACAAACACTAACTGATGAAGACAAGTATGATGTGGAATTCCACATCCAGGTGGCGCAAGTGAGTACTCAAATATTATAACTCATATATCTCGAGATCCTGATTACTTAGAAAGATGATGTCTTCAGCAAAGTTGTTTAGTAGATCGAACACTAACTGATGGAGAGCCGTATGATTTGAAACTCCACATCTAGGTGGCGCCAGTGGGTATTCAAATTTTATAACTCATATGTCTCAGGACCCTGATTACTTAGAAAGATGGTGTCTTCTGAAAAGTTGTTTAGTAGATCAAACAATAACTGATGAAGACAAATATGACGTGCAATTTCACATCCAGGTGGCACTAGTTAGCATTCCCATTTTATACCTCATATATCTCAAGATCCTGATTACTTAGAAAGATGATGTCTTCGACATTGTTGTTTGATGGATAAAGGATGGATGTACTTATCCCGTAACATTGACAACCTTAAGATAGAGTATATTGAAATACGACGGTCAGGTATTGAATATTTTACTAAGCGCTTTAAATTCATGTAAAATTAATCAATCAAGTGCAAATTTAAACAAATTATAATCAACTAGTTGTGTAATTTTCCAATTTTGAAAACTTTCAGAAGTATAAAAATTTACAGCTCGTTAATTTTTTTTCTAGATGAATAATAACACGTTCATGCTTTTGCAAATTTACAACTAGCGTCTTCTGGTGGCAGAAGCACGAATCAAATGGTCAATCAGCTGAAAGCCCTTGATCTACCAACCAACCTTGCCAAAGATATCAACTTCCCAGGTAATCAGACTCGGAGATATATAAGATATAAAATTTGCATACTCATTAGCACCATATACTGGCAAAATATTGATTTCAACGACCCCCAACTTTGCCGAAACCACCATCTCTCTTCTAGTAACCAGGATCCTGAGAACTATTGCATATACATTTTTATTTTCACTATCGTCGTCTAGTGGTGAAATTACGATTCAAACGGATAACTATCTGTAATTTTGCGATCTTTTTGAAGGTCGGCACGAGAGGTAACTTTTCCTCTATTTGGTCTTTGATCTACCAAACAACTTTGCCGAGGACACCATTTTTCTGAGTAAAGTGGAGCTTCGTGGCCGTTCGGTTAGCGTTACCAAGCGTGTAACCGCACCATGCTATCCACAGGTGCATGTAATGTATGTCGTGTCCATGGTCTAGTGTTAAGTTCTGTTCAGTCTGTACAGTCTCTGGCTGAAAACGGTGCCCCGTGCCTTTTTAATCGGGATCCTGAGCTACATGAGATTAAAATTTTACATGCTCACTAGCGCCTTTCTAAGTAATCTAACCTAGAATCTAACGGTAAGTCTTTCTAAGTTATCAGGTTCCCGAGATACATAGGATATAAAGTTTATTTGATCACTAGCGCCGCCTAGTGGTGGAATTTCCAATTAAACGGCCAATAATCTGTAAGCTGTTTACCTACCAAACAACTTTGTCGAAGACACCATCTTTCTAAGACATCGGGATCCTGAGATATAAGATATAACATGAAATTGCTCACTAGCGCCGCCTAGTGGACGTATTACGAATCAACTTTGTCAGCATCAAGTAGCCCATGAAAGTTACAACAACTTTGCCAAAGACAGTCCTCCTCTAAACAATCAGGATCCTTAGATATTTCAGAATGCATGGGTGTTGTACAAAGTACAACGCGCGACTGCTCGCGTTACAAAAATTGGCGCGAGTACTGAAAGGTTAATAAACAATTTCAATATTTGATAACTGTCAAAAGATGCGCTTTGTCTTATGTAGAAACTTCTCCGAAGAAACTATATCGCAAAAATCAACGATTAAAAAGTTATTAAAAAAACCAAATTAATCCACCTAGTGGTGATAGTGCCTTTCTCGTCGAATATGTTCTCACAATCTTTCCGGCAACGTAATTCAAAGTGTTTCTGAATCCGAATATTTTTTTAAGAAAAGCAAGCATTTTATCAAAGACATCTTTGAATTGACTTAAAACGTATTGATTGCCTATAGTCCGACGTTATGTTCAACGTATAAGCAGCGCTGAATAATATCAGACTTCTCAGTTGACTGCTTGAGCACTTTGTTGAGCACCTTCACTAACACTGAAGGCTGATCAATATCAAGACGATACGAACGTCGCTTCCCAACTCTCGATCGGTTCAGTTGTGTTTCGCTTTATTCTGGTCCTCAGTTGAGTGCGGTGCTATTGTGAAAGGTTTAGCACAAGGTCGTTTATTTCAAAGCTAAGTATCTTTTCATTGCTATTTCTATTGTCGTGAGTTCGCATTGTTCCGTAGCTCATTATCGGCTGCTCGGGATTAGCCCCAGTAGCCAAACATGGACGGCAATGAGGGCGCGTCCTCTGAGAATCCCTTAACTGCCGACAGAACGCCTATCGCTGTATCTCCAATCATCGCCCTCCAGCCTAAAGATCCTCAACCGACTGACTCCCGCCATCGATTTTATCCAGCTTCAGTAAAAGGCCCATATGAGGTATTCCTGCGACAGAAGGACAACCCGATCAACGTTCTTTTGATCTCTGCGGAGCTTTACAGTAATTTCAAAACGGTCAAGGAGGTCCGAAAGATTGCTTTTAGCAAGGTTCGCGCTGTCTTGACAAGTCGGGAAGAAGCAAACAATGTCGCTCTTAACGAACGCCTTTCTCGTCTTTATCGGGTATATGTACCATCAAACCTCGTGGAGATCGATGGCGTGATTCAGGAGGCTGACATGGATTTTGGGCGCCTCCGTGAGGAGGGCGTAGGAAAGTTCAATGACCCCCGCATCTCTCCGGTTCCCGTGTTAGAATGTGCGCAGCTCACCACTGCAACAGAAGATGAGAATGGAAAGTCTTTCAAGCCGTCCGATTCGATTCGTGTCACATTCGAAGGAACCATTCTACCGGATTACCTGGAAATCTGTCAGGCAATCATTCCCGTTCGATTGTATTCCCCTAAGCCCATGCTGTGCAATAAATGCAAGCGGTATGGGCACACGGAGAGACTCTGTGCTAACAAAGCTCGCTGTGGAAAATGTGGAATGTCACACCTCGATACAGCATGTCCAATTCGAGAAAACATCTGCCTCCATTGCAAAAACAGCCACGAATCTAAAAGAGAATGCCCTATCTACAAAAAACGTGCTAAGTTTGCTGCGGCACAAATCTGGCATAAGTCGAAGCTTAGTTATGCGGAAACTGTAGGAAACCTGCCTAGCTCCGATTTTTGCCATGAAAACCCATATGCTTCTCTCAGTGAGCTGTCGGATATTGATGAAAATGAATCTGAATCAGTCTGTAGCCGATCAGAATCCCTAAAACGTAAAAAAATGGTGCGTCCAAGACAATCAAAGAGATCAAGGTCATCGGATCATCAACAGAAACCCAAGACTAACATACAAGCTCAGAATTCCACTTTTGTTCAATCTCGATCGCCTCAGTCGAATGCAGTCCCATCGTCTTCTCGTCAGCACGGTTCGGTAAACTCTCTTCCCCCATCGTTTGATTTACCATCAACTTCTCGTCAATCACAATTCTCCCGTAAGCAGCCAGACTTCCACTACAAAGAATCTGATTTCCCTGCCCTTGCAGGCGCATCCGGTGGCCCATCATTTTTCAGGACAGTTCCTAATACAGCGAAAAATACAGAAAATCCCTCTCTAACCGTTGGTCTAACAGTCACACAGATAATTAAACTGATCTCGGAGATATTCCAGCTTAGCCCGGTTTGGACTGATATCCTCTTAAAATTGATTCCCGTTTTGAACATCCTTTTGAAAAAACTAATTTCAACATGGCCACTCCTTGGACTCTTGGTGTCTATCGATGGCTAATTCACTCCCAAATCAGAAGTTTTCTCTGTTCCAGTGGAATTGTCGTAGCATTCTGCCAAAGATAGCAAATTTGAAATGTTTCTTACTCAAACTCAATGTTGATTGTTTCGCGCTCTCTGAAACCTTCCTTACGCCAGAATTAAACTTCAATCTCCCGCATTACAATATTCTACGATCTGATCGGGATGTACGAGCTGGAGGGGTTTTGCTGGGGATAAAGAATTGCTATTCATTTCATCATATCATCTGAGTCCTATTGAAGTCGTTGCTGCTGAAATTGAAATTGAAAATCAATCTTTTGTTATTGCTTCTGTCTATGTTTCTCCATCAGCGAATGTGAACCCGAGTGTTTTGAGAAGACTAGTAACCTATCTTCATCATCCAGTATTTATTCTAGGGGATTTTAATGCCCATGGTTGTGCATGGGGCGAAGACAAAGATGACGCTCGAGCGAACATGATCTACGACGTTGTAGACGAATTCCACTTATCGGTGTTGAATACCGGAGAAATAACACGCATTGCATGTCCCCCGTTTCACAACAGTAGAGTCGACATTTCATTGTGTTCATCAAGATTCTCTCTAAATTGTGTCTGGTCAGTAGTAAATGATCCTGCTGGTAGTGATCATCTACTGATTCATATAACGTTCTGTACGAAATCCAAATGCAATCAAACAATTTCTTACGACTTGACCAAAAACATTGATTGGAAAAAATACGCATCAATTGTCTCGATGGAAATTGAAAACTGTTTAGTAGAAGAAGCAGATCTTCATGGATTTTTAACAAACCTGATTTTAAAGCATTGGCGTAGCTAGGGAGGGTTCCAGGGGTGCCTGGCACCCCCTAGAAAAAAATTGGCACCCCCTAGAATTTTGCAGTCATCTAAAATTTAAAACTGTACACAATATTTCCAATATATATTATTGGCACATTTGAAAATAACATAAGCACATCCGGAACTACTTATATACCTGTTGTACGTTTTGGCGTTTTGGATATTGGTAAGAACAATTAACAGACTTCTCCATGGATTCCTCCAGAAATACCTCTATCTATTCATACACTGATTCTAGAGAAGGTTTCCTTTATGGATCCCTTCCGATATTTCTTCAATAAACTTTTCTTAGGATTCTCCCGGCAGTCCTGATGGGGTTGTATATACTAGAAATTTCTGCAGATATGAATCCAGCAATTTCTCCTAGGATTTCTTTGGAAATTCTTACTAAGATACTTTTTGGAATTCTTCTAGGGATTTCTCTAAAAAAAATCTATTGGGATTCATTCAGCAATTCCAAGTGGAATTATTCAAGACAATCTTCTGGGGTTCTTTTCAGAAGTTCCTCCAGTGATTCTTCCAGAAATTCCTTCAGAGATTTTATTCTGAGATTATTTCAGAAATTTCCCATATATATTTCCCAAAATATAGTTTTTCCGATCGATCTGAAATTTTGCACAGTTGATATGGGACCAAAGAAGAACTCAAAAAGTATACAGGAGTTAGAGTTTTTCCATCTTTTGTATTTTCCCATATAAACCGTGTACCAGGCTAATATCCAGGACTTCCCCCAGAGGTTCTTCCAGAAATTTCACAGGGGATTTCTCCAAGAACATCTATTGGCTTCTTCAAGCAATTCCCATTAGGACTCCTTCAGAAATACTTCTAGGGATTTCTCCTGGCAAACTTCCTTGCTGCTGGAGATCTTCCTGAGATTCCTCCAAAAATTCCTCCTGTGATTCCATCAGGGATTCCTCCAGTATATTTCTACCAATTCTTTCAAGGAGATTGGGTATTCCTTCAGGCATATAACTTCTAGATATAACTTCTATGATAACTTCCGGGATTTTAGGAATTCCTACAGATCTTCCAGATGGGATTCCTAAAAGCAATTCCTGCGGTTCTTCCAGCTATTCTTCCTCCAGAAATTCTCACCTTGGTACTTCAGAAACTATGCTACGGATTCTTCTAGAGCTTTCTGCTGTTTTTTTTTCTGGGATCTTTCCATAGGCAATCTTCTTGGAATTCCTGCAGAAACTCCTTTTAGCCTTCTTCCAAGAATACCTCATACCTCAAACAACTTCTCCTGCGATTCATCCATAAATTCTCACTATGATACGTCCAGAAATTCTACTAGTGATTCCTAAAAATTTATCCTAGAATTGTGGCTGGAATTTTTCCGGGAAATCTTCCTGAGATTCCTTCAGAAATTCCTCCTGCAATTACTTCAGGTCCATCTCTATAGATTCCACCAGTTCTTGCGGGAACTTCTCTAGGTTTTTTTTTCTTCTTTGGATTCCCCCAGGCTTTCCTGATGGGGTTCCTCTAAAAATTCCTGTATAGTTGCATCCCGCAATTCCTCCTAAGATTTCTGCTGAGATTTCTATAATGATACATCCCAGAATCCTTTTAAGTATACCACCTGTGTGTTTTCTGTGATTTCTTCAGAAGCTCTCCGGTGATTCCTCTCCTCCAGGAATTTTTATCCAAGGATTCCCTCATAAATTTCTCATGGGATTTCTCCAGGAACTCGTCTTGGCCTTTCTTCAGGAATTTCAGCTGGATTTCTCAAGCTATTCCTGCTGTGGTTCTTCCAGAAATTCCTCCTAGGACTCCCTAGAAATTCTTACTGTAATACCTCCCGGAATTCTTGTAGAGATTCTTCCTGGGATTTCTCCAAATATTTATCATTGGATTCCTCCAGGAACTCCTCTTGGCTTTCATCCAGGAACTCCTCCTGGGATTCCATAAGCGATTCCTGCTGCTTCTAATGTTTTATGAATGCCTCCTAGGTCTCTTCCAGAAATTCTTATTGCGATACCTACAAGAATTTCTATAAGGATTTCTCCTGGCATTCTTGCTGGGATTCTTTTAGGCAGTTTTCCTAGGATTCTTCCAGAAATGCCATTGATTTTTCCAGGGATCTTTCAAAAGACTTATCCAGGAATTGCTCTAGAACTTTGATTCATGGGTTACTCTTAAAAATTAATCGTGGTTTTACTCCTGGAACTCCTTTTGGCCTTCTTCAAAGAATGCCAGCTGAAAGAATCTCAATATAAACCTTTAGAGAAATCCGGGAAAAGTTTCCTGGAATTTCGGGAAAAGTTGAAATTTCCAGTGAAATCCTAGGAGGTATTACTAAAGAAATCTCTAGTGAAACCCTATAGGAATATACGGGAAAACTTGTAATTAAAATTAATTAGAAGGCAAAGAATGTTGGTAGTTGGCGAATTGAGAGATGAATTTGTGAAAAAATTTCGTTAGGAATACAACCCACGACTCCGTATTCGTTAGACCGCAGTATGGCCATTTCTTCGAGAGTTCCTTCGGCATGGTTGTTTTTTTTTGTTTTGAAAATTTCTGCGGTAGTTTCACTGGAATTTAATCTTTTTTTTCTTAGGATTTTTTTTTCCAATGGCTCTAAATATTTCTGCAATTTCTTTTTCAGTTATGCAAATTTCGCAGGCAATTTTATCGTTATTACTTTTGTATTTTTAATGATTTAATTCAAGATTTAATTGTATTTATATTTAATGCTTTCGATTTTTTTTAATTTTTATTTACGTGTATTTTATCGTTTGCTATGTCTACATTACATCCGAAAATTGCTGAACTGGAAATTCGGGTATTCCCAACTGGACTTGCTCAAAGAAAATCTTTTGAAATTCACGAAAAAATTTCTGACAGATTCCCAAAGAAATTGCCGGAAAAAAATCCTTCAAAAATATCTTAAAACTTTCAAAGTAGTTACCAAAAGATTTATATAAGAATTACCAGAGGAATTCCTGAAAAAAATATTAAGGCTTTTTTAAGAAATTGCCCAAATCCAATCTCAAAATAAATTGCTGAAACATATTCCTTAAGAATTTCCACAAACATTCACAAACAAAAAATCGAAGGAATTCTCAGAGAATTTTCCGAAATCATCAAAGGAATTTCTGAAAAAAATAGTAAGAATTCCTGAAAAGAATTGCCGTAGAGTCCCCGTTACAAGGATTTTCTTTTTTCAAATAAATTTCCGAAGGAAATCTCGAAGAAACTTGCTGTATTAATTTCCAAAGGAATTACCGAAGTAGTTCTCAAAGTAAAAAATCGAAGTTTGCAAAATTTCCCAAGGCATTGCTGATGATATTTCCAAATCAATTTTCAATGCATGTAACATCGGAGCTGCCGAAGGTGTGCTGCAGGAATTCCGCACATAGTTATTGAAGAAATCTAGAAGAAATTGTCAAAAGAATTTTCAATAAAATTATAGAAGCGATTTATAAAAGAGTTTCCGAAGGAGTTTTTGAAAGAGTTGGCGAAGGAATACCGGATAACATACGTTGATAATGAAAGTCCAAAAAATCGACAAAAATACAAAAAAGTAGAATGACTGTAAAATGAAAAAAAAAATGTGAGTAAGCTCCCAGAATCATTGTCGAATGAATTACTAAAGGCTTCACTAAAATAATGCCCAAAAGAATTTCCTGAAGAGTAATTGGAGCATTGGATAAAGTAAATATCAATAGAATTGCTAACATTAATAAAACAATGCTTGAAAGGGGATACAAAGGATTTATTGAAAAAAATTGCAAAAGAATTGAGATAAATTGCAAAACAATTTCCAAATAAATTGCCGGGAATATTCCCTGAGCAATTACCGAAAGAATGTTTTGCCGAAAACACAAATTTCTTGTTTTATACGTACAAACCAGACTCGATACAGTGTTGGTTTTACGTAAGTCAAAATTTGCGGGCTTATTTTTCCCGCGACGCAGTCTATCATTATACTAAAAAATTGAGGTGGATCGGTATTTCCCTTTACAAAAAAAAGCAAAACGACCTGAAAACCGATAAAACTGGCACCTCCTAGGCACCCTCTAGGAAAAAATCCTAGATACGCCAATGTTTTAAAGGCGGCCGAAAACTCACAAACAAAACCAATCCCTACTTCATTAACTAAAATTAGATCTCCTACGATCTGGTGGGACAAAGAATGTTCAGACATTGTCAAACAGAGATCGGAGGCTTTCAAAAAGTTCAGGAAACTGGGACAAATACAAGATTTTTTAAACTATAAAAAAATAGAAGCAAAAAGCAAAATGATACTCAAAACTAAAAAACGCAACTTTTGGAAGCAGTTTGTAGAGACCCTTACAAAGGACACTGCTATGCCAATTTTGTGGCAGACGGCACGTAGATTGAGAAATTTCTATCCGAACACGGTAGATCCACATGATTTCAATGCTAATTGGATCGATCAATTTGCTGAAAATGTTACCCCTTGCTTTGTTCCAAATGAAAAACCAATATTCATTGATAATAACACTCCCGCAATTGACCTCATCGCTGATTTTGGATTGACCGATCTAGAAAGTGCTTTAGTTTCGTGTAATAATTCTTCACCTGGAATGGACGGAATCAAATTTTCCCTCTTGAAAAACCTGCCCACTCTCGCTAAACAGCTTCTTCTCCGATCGTATAATTGGATATTTCAGAACAAATCCATTCCAGTTGCCTGGCAAGACGTGAGGGTCGTGGCGATCCTTAAAGCCGGTAAGGACCCCGGTATATCACAATCCTATCGCCCTATAGGTTTGCTTTCGTGCACTCGAAAAGTTTTGGAGAAGATGATACTTGTTCGACTCGAATTTTGGGCCGAAAAAAATCAGGTAATCTCCCCGACACAATACGGTTTCCGCCAAACAAAGGGAACAAGAGATTGCCAGGCGTTATTAGCTGCAGATATTCAAATTGCTTTCCGATCCAAACAAGCCTTAACTGCCGTTTTCCTTGATATTAAAGGGGCTTATGACTCAGTTCTTATTGACGTGCTATGCAAAAAGTTGTGTGTTCTTGGAATCCCAGCTCAATTAGCTGGGTTCTTGTTCAATCTTCTATCGTTTAAAGTTATGCATTTTTATCAAAGACGTCCGTAACTCATACCTGGGATTAACCCAAGGTTCGGCTCTCAGTCCTTTGTTGTATAATCTTTACACCAGGGATATAGACAATTGTATCGAGAGCGGGTGTGTCTTAGTGCAATACGCCGACGACGCATGTTTGTGGGCCTTTGCTAAGGATGTTAAATTTTCCGAGCGACCTCTTCAGATTTGTTTGAATAATCTCACAAAGTGGGCAAGTGACTTAGGGCTGGAATTTTCTGCTTCAAAGACGGAATTCGTTATTTTTTCTAACAAAAGACTGTTGTCACCAGTGAAATTTCACATGTACGATCTCCAATTATCTCAGAGTTTCTCGCATATGTATCTAGGCTTATGGTTTGATTCTAAATGTACGTGGAAAGTTCATGTTCAGTATGTTGTACGGAAATGTCAACGGCGAATTAATTTTTTACGTACTATAGTGGGAACATGGTGGGGTGCCCACCCAACGGATATGCTAAAATTGTATAAAACAACAATTTTATCGGTGATTGAGTACGGCTCGTTCGTTTTTCACATGACAGCTAAGTCACATTTTATTAAGCTTGAAAGAATTCAATTCAGGTGTCTGAGAATTTGTCTAGGTTTGTTGAACTCTACTCACACCCAGTCTGTTGGAAGTGCTGGCTGGAGTGCTTCCTTTGAACATTCGTTTCTTTGAATTAAATTGCAGATTCTTAACGAGTAGTCACATAGCATCCTCAAAACTGATGCTACGATTAGATGAACTGTTCAGAATCCACCCTCAGTCAAATTTTCTTCGATCATACAGAGAGTGTCTCGTGATACCAACTTCCCCCTGCTTGGATAGCTTTTACGATTACGATGTTCCGGCACGGCCCTATAAATTGAATGTAAACACTTCTCTAGTTCAGAGCTTGGCAAACTTCGCGAAACCGTTTTTACCAGTACAGATAAACCAATCCTATATGGAAACTTTATCGACTATCAATGCAGACGAAACGTTTTTTACTGATGGATCTCTGGAAGCAGATAGATGTGGATTTGTAGTTTACAATTCACACCATCAAGCAAGTTACCAGTTAGAGACACCGTGTTCAATCTATACAGCCGAATTGTTAGCTATCAAATACACAGTCGATTATATAAGAACACTATCTCCCCAAAATTATCTGATTTGCTCTGATAGCCTTAGCTCATTAGAAGCGCTGAAAAATATTAGAGTAACAGCAAAAACTAATTTGATCGTCTTACACATAAAAGACGTTGTAGCTAGTCTTACTAAGGATCGATATGGTATAACATTTTTGTGGGTTCCATCGCATTCTGGGATTGAGGGCAATGAATTAGCAGATGCTCTTGCGAAACATGGTTCGCATAATGGGGAAATATACCACCATATTCCAGCGGCCGAAGATTTTTACCCTCTTATCAGACAGAGTTCATTAGCATCCTGGCAAGAAACCTGGTCCGGCAGTGAATTAGGAAGATATTGCTTTAGTATTTTACCTAACGTAAAATTATCTTCGTGGTTTTCATCTTTGCAGTGCAACAGACAATTCATTAAAAATATGTCGCGTCTGATTTTGAATCATTATACGCAAAACGCATCTCTTTTCAGAGTGAATATAGTCAACTCCAATGTTTGTGACTGCGCCATGGATTACGGAGACATTGATCACATCATTTGGACATGTGAGAAATTTGAAGGAAGAAGGCCCGACATGTTGCGAGAACTCCAACAAAACAACCGATCACCGCAACCCATGAGAGATGTACTTGGACAAATGGACATAGAGATGATGAAGATAATCAACAATTTTATTTTGAATTCAAAAATTCAGTTATGAGTAATAACCTTAAAATACACTATTTTTGTTTTTTTAGCTATAAAAACTAACAAAAATTATATTTTGTAAAAAGATTGTAAACAACTAACATGAAATATCGGCTCCGCTAAGGTTTTCCAATGAGCCTAATAAACTAGTTTGTAAATAAAAAAAAAAAAAAAGACGATACGTACAAGCTTAGCTATAACTCTTTACACAATCACAGATTACAAATTTTTTTCTGAACATTTAGGCTATAATTTATTGATTGTTGAAAACAAGAGCGGTAGGTAGTGAGTATAGTGAGACGTCTGTTTGTATGTGGGTTTAATTTGTAAGATTTTGTTCTCTTACACATATTTATCGCTTGCATTGATTTTATTTACTTTCGTAGTTCCGGTAAAGCACCAAATGCTAGTTGTGCAGCCCTACCGGTAGTCTGTAATGTGGTATGAGCCTATTTTCTAATTAACCGTTCCTCGGGTTATTCAAAAAGCCGTGATGTAATGTGTTGCATGGTACATTTGGTTACTTTGGATGCGGTACCGGAACAGGTTCCGGAGCACACCGGATCTCCCAAATAAAATCTGAGACTATTTCATTGCTAACGATCATTAGGTTACCCAAAATAAAACGATTTGATTTATTTCATGTATGGGTGGGTATAGATCACTTTTACATTTGACCACTTCCAGTGGGACACCCAGAACTGGTTTCGGAACACTACCGGTTGTCTAAAATATGGTCTGAGGCTATGTTTTTACGAATCGATCATCGCATAATCCAAAAAAGCTGCTATTTGATGTACTGCCAAACACTGATTTGTGCATTTCGCCAGTTCCGGCGAGATACTCGAAAGTGGTTCCGGAACACTACCGGTAGTCTTAAATGTGGCCTGAGACTTTTTCTTGCTCACCGTTCTGCGCGTCATCGAAAAAGCCGGTATTTAATACGCGGTGTGCATGCGTTTGATTCCGTTCTACATTTGACCACTTCCGACGCAGCACCTAGAACCGGTTTCAGCCCAGTATTGTTTTTCCAAAGTGTGGTCTATAATTGTTTCTCTTGTTGGGGTTGATTGTCCTTTACATTTGACCACTTCCGATGGAGCACCCTTAATCAGTGTGGAATATTACCGGTTGTTCCAAATATGGCCGGAATTTTTTTTTTGCCAAATCAAGATACATAAAAATCCGTGATTTGATCTGTCGCATGGGTTTGGTTCACTTTTTTGTTTAGCCATTTCCGGCGGGACACCCAGAACCAGGTCCGGATCACTACCGGTTCAGATACTGTTCATCAGGATATCGAAAAAGCCACTATTTGTTATGTCGCATGCATGGGTTTGGTTAACTTTTATACTTGGCCACCTCCGGCGGGACATCTGGAACCGGTTCCGGAACACTACTGCTTCCGATATGGTCTGAGAATGATTCCCTGCTTACTGTTCATCAGGTTATCGAAAAAGCCGCGGTTTGATATGTCGCATGCATGGTTTTAGTTCAAATTTAAATTAGACCACTTCCGGCGGGACACCCAGAACCGGTACCGGAACACAACCGGTTCAAATATGGTCTGAGAATATTTTCCTGCTTACCATTCATCAGGGTGTCAAAAAAAAAATCCACTATTCGATATGTCGCATGCATGGGTTTGGTTAACATTATACTTAGCCACCTCCAGCGGGACATCTGGAACCGGTTCCGGAATACTATCGGTCCCGATATGGTCTGAGAATGTATTCATTCTTACTGTTCATCAGGGTATCAAAAAAGCCGCGGCCACATTCCGCCTCGAATGAACCATCGGTCATTAAAATCGGTTGAGGTTTAGTTCAAAAAAGTGATTTGAGTTTTTTGTCCACACACATATACACACACATACACACACAGACATCACCTCAATTCGTCGAGCTGAGTTGATTGGTACAGGGGATACTCAAAATAACTGAGACAGGTAAAAATTTCATTTGTCAAAAAATGTTCAACTCGCTGCTACTTTTCGAAAAGGGCATCAAATATTCTTAAATTTTTACTGTAAGTTTATCAACTAGTTGTGTATCAGTGGTCAAAATTTAAAAAAGATCAGGCTATTCTACACGAAGTTATAAAGGTTCTAGAAAAAGGTATAATTATTCGATAGCCAACTTTGAGCTGTTATATCTTCGGATTCAATGAACCGAATGCAATGAAATTTTGATCATTTATTACTTATATAATGAGCTATTGAAAACTTTTGACTAAACTTTATACGAAAGAAAATTATTACGATTGTATTATTTTTATAATATATCACCAATTTATCCAAAACTTCATCATCGTTTCAACATTCGAGATAGTAATCATAGTTCATATAGATTCCCTCCAATTGACTTGTATATATTCATGTTTCAAAGGAAAGCTACCAAATAGCCGGCAATAAATTGAAAAAGTAATGGGATGCATATGAAAAATAGATAAATTTACTTAAAAAACATAGAATAAATGAAATCACTATAACTTTTTTTCTTATTAATAATCTCAAATTAAGTCAACTGTTTTTCAAAGTTCATAATATAAGTCATAAATGATCAAAATTTCATTGCATTCGGTTTATTGAATCCGGAGATATAACAGCTCAAATTTGGCTATCGGATAATTATACCTTTTTCTAGAATCTTTATAACTTCGTGTAGAATGGCCCGATCTTTTCCAAATTTGAACCACACATACACAACATACACACTTGATTAACTTACAGTAAAAATTTGAGAATATTTGATGCCCTTTTCTAAAAGTTACATCGAGTTGAACATTTTTTGAAAAGTGAAAATTTTGCCTGTCCCAGTTATTTTGAGTATCCCCTGTATATGTGACTCGACTCTCCGGGTCTCCTATCAAAAAGTCATTTTTGGAGTGAACATATAGCCTTTCCAGTACACTTGGTGTACGAGAAAGGCAAAAAGCGCACGAAATCGGCAAAATAAAACACTGTGCGTTGGTCTCGGTTCGTATTATTCTGTTGCTGATTTTCCATTACAATGCTTTTTACGGCCGGCTCGTACTGGCCCTCCTACTTTCCGGAGGATCATAGTGCGCAGTTGAGCTTTGAATTCTTCCCTGGCACTCGGACGTTGATCAGCCACCCCTAACATGAGGATCAAACGCTTTTGTTGTGAGCCGTTCCTACTGGAGATTAGACGATCAGGTTTGCAGAAGGAAGCCCCTCTTCCCTGTCAGCCTACGTCCAAAGTTCCCACAGGGGTTGATCTTCCCTAAGGTTGCTCGTTGTTTTCAGCCGGTAGCACGCGAAGGTAGGGATAGGAGTTGCTGGGCAGAGGCTAGTGGATCACAATGGCGTCTGAGTTGCGCAACATACCCACCAGCCTTTATCGTACCGACAATTTCACATAGTGTTCATCTTTATTTTACGTGCTTCGAAAAGTCTCAGATTTTCCTATAACAATATTCATAATATTCGTAGTTCGCTGTCAAATTTTCAGCTCAATAGCTCATAAGAGAACAAAGTTACAGCATGAGTTGACCATTTTGTATGGAAAACGGTTTACACTGTTATTTTTATGAACACGGCTGTATGTTATCGTACAAATTTACGTTGAAATTATCTAGGAAAAAGTTCAAAGAAGTTCATAAAGTGTTTCTACATAAATTTTAACCTATTATGCAAAAAAACATGAATTCTGTTCCTATACAAATCTGTTTCACCTGGACAAATATGTCTGGTAACTTTACACAAGGCGCGTATCAGTGATTACCAGTACACCGGTGAAGGACGTTGATAAGTACAAATTATATGTAAATTTCTCTGAATCAACAAGAAGACACAAATTAAAAACGGCTCCTTCCGAAACAGAGGCAGCACCACCACTTTCCCATGTAAATGAAGACATTTCCATGCCGAAACTACTGGGTGGTGTGCTATATCGCGTGCTACGAAACCCTCTGTACAGTAAGTCCGGTTTTCGTCTTTCATTCCTAGAATGTGTATACGTAGGTACCCATCAGAAGGATGACTTGATGTGTGGCTTCCGAGCAGCAACACTGAGAAATACCAACATTCTGGCAAATGATGTCGTAAAACATTATGAATTATCTTCGCTTACTTTCCAGTGGTTTCGGTTAGCCGCGTTCGAAAACCGGCAAGGGTGATTGCTATTTCTATTATACCTACCCGTTTAGTAACTATTCATAACGAACGGCAACAGTGGTGCACACTGCTTCCGAAGGTAAAATAAATGTGATCGAAAGTAACTTGGATAAAGAATATTAACTTTTGTTATAACATTTTTATTATGTTTTGCTACATCTTTTCTAAAAATAGTCCATCTATAAAAACCGAACTATCTGGTTTTAAATGTTTTCGATCTCGAAATACCGCTTGGACACCAGTGTACGATGGTAATAGAGGAATTCCACGGAGTCATGTCAGTCGATCCTGAGCGACCATTTCAAAAATACCTGAAACTTTGCACAGTTTTTCAATTTCATCTAAATCGCCATTTTTTGATATTAAACCTACATATTCACTCACGACTAACTTTTCAAAAGGGTGTATGCAAAAATAGTTCAAAAATATTCTAAAAGCTGTACAGCAAAAACGGATTGTTCGATTGTTATGAATTTTTCAGCAAAGTTAGATAACTAAATGATGATTCCTTAGAAAATATACACTGTAAAAAATTTCTTTTTTTACTTTAAAAAAATATGATCTTTGTCATAAAAACTCAAATATCTCAAAACCCTATATTTTTACCAACGTCAATTTTTTAGGGGAAATGGCCCATTATATCAGCTATCTACCATAAAATTTTGATGATGGTAAACTCATAAACAAAAAAGTTATGACATTTCAAACATTTCACAATTTTTACATTTAGTAACAAAAAATTTTTTTTTCTGTGTAAATTATTTCGAGAATTTTATTTTGATGCTGATTTTATTGTAAAGGCTATCGCCTGAATTAAACAAGTTGTTTTCATGATATTTTTGTTTGATTTTTCATAATTACTATAGTATCTATTTGAAACTTAGACGCGATCCAGTGTTGTGATCAAAAATTTTGAGAGTGTCATACTTTTTTATTGTACGTGACTGGTGAAAAAATCCCTTGATAGTGTTGAAAAGCTGTTGTAAGAAAAGCTGTTATAAGAAAAATGGAATTAAACTTATTTTTAAGAAAAAAGCTGAATAATAGTTGTTTTATATACGCGTATACGTCTAGTTTATCAGCAAAAAAAAAACATACCTCTTAGAGAACAGACTTTATGATCGGAAGAATGCGAGTAACTTCAACAACAACAAATGCATGAGAGGTACATACCACAGACAAACAGACGAAACGCCTAGAACAATTTTCGTGAAAATCCATCGCCCAATTCACACTACCACCACCTGGTGGAAATGTTTCACGAAACACTGCGTTGTGCAATATCGTCATCAGAAGGCGCTAGTGTGAAACGTCAAACGCAAAGAAAAACGATGGGCGCTCTTCTGGTTATGAAAGCCACAACCAAGATTCAAAATGATCGGTTAAGGCGTGGTAAATGAAAATTTCGTCAGTGTTACGTTTGTTTGTCTATATACATACCATGACAATGCTCACGAAAAAGCAGAAAAAAATACTACCGCAATGGATATTAAAAATTTTATAGTAAATTCTTTCTTCAGCCAAGCAAACAACACCAAACTAGTCAGTTAAAACAAATAAGTGATTTTGTTTATTATAATCTTACGAACAACATGAACAGTCGCTTTCTCAAAGGTCTTCAACTCAACGCTCTCTTGTAGACCGTTTGATGAAAAAAAAAATGTTCAAAAGAGTTACGAAATCTCACCGAAAGCACCATAGATAAACTGAAAGAGACTGGTTATGCCCAAATGTCCACATTGAATACAAATTTACGCATTTGCACGTCCTGCCGTCTAGACTTTGACAAACGAGCCATCTGTATATCATCGGTAAAGCAGGGCGCAGGAAGTTCGAAAACGACAACAACTGAGTAATTGCCAGAAGTGCTAAGTGCAGAGAGTCATGCCACCGTACCATCAGCGACATCTGTTTAAACAATTGATTCACGCTCCTTTTCAAAAATGCTTTGAAATATTCTTCAACATCTATACCCATTTCAATATTTTTAACGTTGCAAAACACGCTTTCAACATTCATCTTGAAGAAGAGGGAAAACACTTGTCCTCAAATGTAACAGCAAATTATTGAATAAACGACTAATGCGCGGATGGCGTGATAAAATCGGAACATTACTGTACATATAATATACATAATACATAATAAAAACAGCTTGTATTACTCACGCAAGGCCATTAACAATAAAATCAGCATCAAACTGCGATTTCCGGCTGAAATAATTAACACTAAAAAAATATTACTAAATGTGAAAATTGTGAAATGTTTGAATTGTCATAACTTTTTTATTTATTAGTTTATCATAACCAAATTTTTATGGTAGATTGCTAATACAATGGACCGTTTTCCCTAAAAAATTACGTTGGTAAAAAGATAGGATTTTGAGTGAGTTATTTGAGTTTTTGTGACAAAAATTATATTTTTTCATGTTAAAAATGATTTTTTTTTCACAGTGTATATTTTCTTAGGAATCTTCAATTAGTTATCTAACTTTGCTAAACAATAAAATTAGCATCAAACTGCGATTTCTAACCGAAATTATTTACACAGAAAAAAAAATTACCAAATGTGAAAATTGTGAAATGTTTGAAATGTTATAACTTTTTTGTTTATTAGTTTACCATCACCAAATTTTTATGGTAGATTGCTAATACAATGGACCGTTTTCCCTAAAAAAATTACGTTGGTAAAAAGATAGGGTTTTGAGTTATTTGAGTTTTTGTGACAAAAATTATATTTTTTCATGTTAAAAAAGTTTTTTTTTCACAGTGTATATTTTCTTAGGAATCACCATTTAGTTATCGAACTTTGCTGAAAAATTCATAGCAATCGAACGAAACATTTTGGCTGTGCAGATTTTTGAGTATTTTTGAACCATTTTCACATACACCCTTTTGAAAAGTTAGTCGTGATTCAAAATAAAAATTTGATATCGAAAAATGGCGATTTAGATGGAACTGAAAAACTGTGCAAAGTTTCAGTTCAATAGAAAATCATGAATTAATTTTTTTTCTCAATTTTGATGCTGTTGCTTGGAATCGCTCAATAGTAATAACGAGAAACCATCACCATAAAAATGTTCCACGCTTCAGCGTTCTAAAACACTATAACACTGTGTTTTGGCTACGAACGAGCAACCCAAGTTCCAGTAACAGCACATGCAGAGAAGACGACTTCTCGCGCTGCTTATCGGAACCTTTGATGCATGAAAATGAATGGTGCGGAAATTTAGCAACCTCTAAAAATGAAGAACACCGCGTAAGCGAAAACAACAAGTTATTGCAAACTTTAAGCCTCATAATCGTAAAGTAGCCCACTGAATCGAGTGGGAGCGAAAATCGGACGAAACGGGTAGCTGCGTCCGCCAAACTTGTGGTGATGCTCACAGAATTTTCTACCGGATGGAAAAGTTAGCCATCAACTAACTGGAAGGATTGGAATGCTAAATATGTGATGTTGGAGCATTATTCAAGTAGTCACAATTGCATTCTTGTCTAGTCTAGCCTATAAATACACAGTCCATATCTTGGAAGAATTCTGGAAAATGATAAAATCGACTAGTTTTTACTTTACATTTTAAAACAACGGTTTTGTATAGTAGGTACTGTAAAATGGAGTAACTTTGATAGTTTTTCAGGGAATTTTCTTAATATTTTTCCATGTTATTTTGCCTAGTGTCATATTTTTAAAACATGTACTGGGATATCAGTTATCGATTGCAATTAAGAAACTCGATAATTTTAAATATTTTGGGAGACTTAATTTTTCATATGAGTGAGAATCACATTTTCATTTTGGGGTTACTTTGATAGTCCCCTAAAAATAATCACAGATTGAAATATAAGGAGTATGAGCATTGTAAGAGCCTTGTCGAATATATAAGATTGAATTATCATATCATAACATGGATTTTTCTCAAAATTCTACAAATAAAAATGAGTTTGTAGAATACTGAGTGAAAACCACAGTGAATTTAGCTATGAAAAATCATTATCTTTGTAAAAATATATTTCAACGGTATATCACCATATAATAACGTGCTATTCATGGTAAGCTCTCTTTATTTGGATTGTTTCCGAATGTTTTATAAACCAATTTTTATCACTACAGATTTAACTAAAATAAACTACCGTAAACCGGGGTCAAATTGATCAGCGGAGTGAAATTTATCACTCGGGTACTACATTGTAATTCCATACTAGGAACTCTTAGGCGTCGTAATGATCTTAAACTTTTTACGCCATCTGATTCGCAGATGTCTAGAGATGAGTGTAGACTTTTATTTTTTTTTTAGAAAAAAGTTAGTTTTAAATTCACTAGTTGTAAGATTTTAAACGCGTTATTCGGTTTTAGAAGAGCAAAATTAAGCGGAGAAGGAATTTTTTCTTTCCAACCGATGCTTAATTGAAAACTGATCAATTTCGCCCCAAAGTAGCTTTTCCAATATTTTGATATTTGGAGTTATTTAACTTAAAGTTTTAATTTGTTGAACAAAATTCTGTCACATGGTTCCATGGAGATCCACAGGGTACTGGTTCACTGGCGTAGCCACGGGGGGGTTTTAGGGTTAAACCCCCCCCCCCCAGAGCCAAAATTTTAGGAACAAATTTTCTGTATGAGGCGCTATACGACGAAAAAATTTTTCGGCTGCGCCGCTATTTTCACACTACGAATACAATTGCTCATTACATTTTACAAAATGTAAGTGTCAAATCAAAACAGGTATCATTGACCGTTGAAAACCCCTTCCAGGGACAATTTCTGGCTACGCCACTGTACTGATTTTACAGATATTCTTTTGGCAACATTTGAACAGGCACTCATGTTATCCACAAAAGTTATTTTAAAGTGATCAATTTGACTCCGGATTACGGTACTCGAAAAAGTATTGAGAAATTATTTAAAATGGGTTTTATAATCTAATTTCTGAATTTGTGGATTTGGGGTAGCATTGGTCATGTCAGTTATCAAGGTTCGTTTGTGTTGAACATACCCTTACTCACTAAATTTGGGGTCTCTGATTTCAAGTATGTTGTCCAAATTCTTACAAGTTACACTCATTGCACAATTATGGGTCACTCAAGGAACAATCACTTCATAATATGAATCGTTTTTCATACAAAAACAACACTTTCATTATTTTTATTTTATATTCTCTTCATTGAAACTCCTTTTTATTGTTTTATATAAAAATCTGCTTGTAAAATTCACTTAAGGCGGTGAAAATTTCTAAAATGTTGGTGAATAATGAAAACCACAATAATGGGTCAAAATTGGCTGTGTAGCAATTATGGGTCAATTTGTGTCCTATTAACGGGGTTTAGGGGCATAATGGACACCCGGGGCGAAATGGACACCCCTGTTTTTGCCGAAACCGTTGACTTTTATGTTAAACTTTTAATGCATAAGTGTAAAGGAACAAGGCATTGTTCTATTTTTCAAAAGAATCATTTATAGGGGGATTAGGGGCATAATGGACACCCGGGGCGAAATGGACACCCCTGTTGTTGCCGAAACCGTTGACTTTTATGTTAAACTTTTAATCCATAAGTGTAAAGGAACAAGTCATTGTTCTATTTTTCAAAAGTACCATTTATATGCCTTCAAAATAGCCAAAATATCCTTGAAATTGAAGCATGTTCTTCATATGGTGGATTTCTTATAATTTCGAAGCAGCAGTAAATAAGGCATTACGAGTGATTGAGTGTGTCCACCATACAAACAAGTGTATTGTTAGCTTATCTACATGTACACGTAGATTTAGCAATGGAAGAAGTATTATATTTT